>NC_050580.1:63844629-64177365 GCF_011100635.1 Trichosurus vulpecula | reverse complement strand
AAACATATAGGATTTGCCTTCATGTAGACTTAAGACAAGACCTTGGGCCAAAAAGATTGGTAATCCCCATCTCTCCTGACTTCCTTTGTGTCTTATTCTAGCCCTGAAAGCCCATCATGCAAGGACTGGAACAAGGTCTACCACCTCTATAAAGTCTTCCCTGCCTGCTCTAGAACCAACCACTTTCTATTTTTCTTAATTATCTCATTATGACTCCATACTTTCAGAAGCAGAGCCTACTAATCTAGGTCTGGCATCTCTGGGCTCCTGGCTGACATCTAGAAGAAAAGAAGACCACTATTCCCCCATGGGGAGGGGGGGCTGTGAAGACATTAGTATAGCTTAGTAAGTTTTGTTAAGTTGTTTTTCAGTAGTGCCTGATTCTCTGTGATCCCATCTGGGGTTTTCTTGGCAGAGATACTGGAGTGGTTTGCCATTTCCTATCTCTGGCTCATTTTACAGATGAGGAAACTGAGGCAAACAGGGTTAAGTGACTTGCCCAGGATGACACAGCTTATAAGTGTCTGAGGCCAGATTTGAACCCAGGAAAATGAGTCTTCCTGACTCCAGGCCCAGTGCTCTATCCACTTCACCACCTAGCTGCCCCTTGACAAGTTTGAACATGTCTAAAAGGCTGCCTGGTGCTGCTTCTTCAACCATCATGTCTTCAACCTATGCAGATTGAGGAGGGAACTCCCTCCTTGCTCACTGCTGATCTAGCAAAGGAAGGTCTCTGATCCACAGCAGCAACTTGGCAGTGCAGGCAGCACCTTCTAGATGAGCTAATTCACAAGGAGCTTAATCTAAAAAGAGATTAAAAATCCATTTACCGAGTAATCACTTTTACCTTTAAAGAGCTTTCCAGAGGAGTACATTAGTGCAGATGGCTCTGATTTGCAGATGATTGAGGAAAAATATTAATTTACAAGTTATAGCTGGCTGGATCACCTGAAACAAAACACATCAAGTACAGATTTTGAGAAGAAAAACACTGGGTAAATGCTCCGGCGGGAGGGGGAAAATGCATTAGAGGATATCTGGAAATGAGAGCTGCCCTCCTCAAGTTGGGTTTTTCTAAACAAAGAGCTTCTCAAAGACATTCATACAGAAAGTGCAGTAAGTTATGCGGGACAGTTCTAAAAAGAGAACAAAAGGGAGAGACAAAACACAGAAGACTATATTAGGGGGCGGAATGTGAATTGCAGCCACGTGATAAATACGCAGAGAGAATGAAAGGAGTATTGTTGGGAAAATAAGCCCCCAAACAATGTTGTCTCCTTTTTTTTTTCAAAAGGTAGTAACAGACATCCATGTTATAGCAGCACTCAAATATGAAGAGCAAACCTTCTTGTACTATTTTGGAGGGGGGAGAGGGTGTCCAGACTTGTGATTTCATCAGTCTAGAGAATTCCTGGTGTGGAAATGCCTTCTTCAGATACAGACTGTAACCATCTCTGTATCTTATAGCCGGAGAGATTGCCCAGTGTACTAAGAAATTAAGTAACTTGCTCCTGGTCACACAGTATACGATAAAGGCAAGACCTGAACCTAGGACCCTTGGGGCAGCTAAATGGCTCAGTGGACAGATGTGTTGGTAAGCAAAATGGGCTCTTAGCACTCGGTTCAACCAAGTGCCCTTGAAGAGTTTGGCTTTTGTTTCCTTGTATTAATTCAGTATATTTCATTGAGTCTTACTAGGTGCTAAGCCGTAGACCCAAACCCCTATTAGGTGCTAAGCCTATGTGGGTGTAAAGCTCCCAGGGTACTAAGGAGAGGTGATAACTCAAGAGCCAATCATAGGAGCCTAAGTTCTGGTCATTCAGATGACGTTTGATGACGTCTGAAATGGTATAAGAAGAGAAGACAGAGCTATTTGCGCAGGGCTCTCACTCTTGGTGGCGTGGAGACTCGGGGCAGCTGTAGCTAAGAGCCCTCCAGCTCGTAAACCCAGACATTGGGACTTTGTTAAATTCTGGTAACTATGAATTGGGATTTGAATCAGACAAGGTCTGTCTGTTGATGTTTGTAATTTGTATTTTGCTCTGAAGTTCAAGGTGCTGGCTTTTTCCCCTGAACTAAGTGAATGATGTCTGTATGCTGGATTAAAGTAAACTTGTCAACCCCTTAATGTTGCTTTCCTTAGTTAAGCAGATCAAAAGAACCTGGGCTTTTGCAGCATGCTGGTAGCATTCTTGTTGTTGGGCTTGTGTTGGTCTTTCACCCCCCACAATAGCTGCTAGCCTGATCGTTGAAACAACAGAGCATTGGACTTGGACTTGGAAGACCTAAATTTGAATACTGCTTTAGACATTTAGTAACTGTATGACTCTGGGCAAGACACTTAAACTCTTTGGGCCTCAGTTTCCTCATCTGTAAAGTAGGAGTAATAAACCTCTCTCCCAGGGTTGTTGTGAGAATCAAATAAGATCAGTGAAGTACTTAGCAAACCTTAAAGCACTATAGA
This sequence comes from Trichosurus vulpecula, assembly GCF_011100635.1. Taxonomy (NCBI): domain Eukaryota; kingdom Metazoa; phylum Chordata; class Mammalia; order Diprotodontia; family Phalangeridae; genus Trichosurus; species Trichosurus vulpecula. The sequence goes on along the minus strand of NC_050580.1, from coordinate 64,174,901 downwards.
AATGCTAGCTATTAACTATTCACAACCAGGACCTTCTTTGCATACTGTCTTGTATAGTTTTTTGTGTAAATGCTTTATCCCCATATTAGATTGTAACGTCTTTGAGGGAATCATCTGAGCCTTATTTTTCCCCTCATATCCACAGCACCTAACACAAGAGTCATAGATATAGTAGGTGCTTATTTACTGTTTGGTGAATTGAAAAAGAATCTGTTCCTGCCCTCACAAAAAGCTTACAGTCTAGTAGCAAAGATGAAATAACAGATACCTACATAACCAAGATAGAAGATGATTTAAAATAAGTGCCACGTGAGCAGAACAAAGAGCTATAAGGCTTCAGAAGGTGGAGAGAATACTTTTAGCTAGGTTATCATAATTAATGATTAATGCTAGGAATATCATAGGAATGGTTGAACCTTACCACTACTTTCACATATCCAAGATCAGATGAGACCAGATGCAAGTAAGGGAAAGAAGAATGAAGGAGAGTAGAAAGGTGCTCTAGGCAGCCCCAGAACCACCTCTGGATCCTCTTCATCCATGTAAGCCCACCTAAGTAGGTCTCCCTGCTTCTCCTTATGTGTTAAAAGCTGAAACAGATATTGGCATACTACAAGTAACTTGGCTTCATCACTCTTCCTGACTCAAGTCTTCCCCCACTGCAGTCTATTTTCTGTTCAGCTGCCAAAATTGTCCTCCTAAGGTGCAAGTTGAATCATATCTCACACACATATATGCTTGCGCGTGTGCATGCGCATGCACACACACACGTCTCCCCAACAACTACTCAGTAAATAGCCTTCAGGGTCTCTCTATTACCTCCAGGATCATATATAAAGCTTTCTATTTGGCATTTCAAGGCCACAACCTACTTCCTTCCTACCTTTCCAATCTTCTTACACTTACTTCCCATCCCCATACTTTACAGTCTGGCTAACCTACCTTACTTGCAGAACTTAACATAGGACACTCCTCCTCCTCACTCCTTGCTCTGATGCTGTCTGTCCTCTATGACTGGAATGCTCTGTCTCCTCACTTCCAACTCCCAACTTCCTTGACTTCCTTCAATACCCAGCTCACAGCCTATCTTCTGCAAAAGGCCTTTCCCAGTTCTCCTCTTGCCCCACTGCCCAGTCCCTTCCTTCTGAAGGATCTTGTATATACATGTGGTTATTCACATATTGTCTCCCTCCTTAGACTGAAAGCTCCTTGAAAGGAGGGACTGTTTTGCCTTTTTTTATATCCTCAGTATTTAAAACAGTGCCAAGAGTATAGTAAGTGCTTAATAAATGCTCCTTGAATGCTTGATTGATTAATGTGAAATAGCACTTTACCCTCTGGTGTGGGAGTTGTCTTCTCATTGGCCAGCAAATTAATAAGAACTGGGGTAGTTCCAACCATGAACCATTTAAGAATAGAGAGGACTTATGGGGGAGAAAGGATGACAGGATAAAAAAACCAAGGGGATTTTTGCCAAGGATTGGTATTGATCCCTAATATAGACCTATACCCCCTTTCCTCTTTCTTTGTAGATTGCAAACTTCCACTGGTTTAAAAATGACTTTAGAAGATTAAAAATCCTAAAGACTGATTGACCAGGTAGCAATGCAAAGAAATGCAAAACATCCAAGCCTATTTGTGACTTCCTTGTCAGCCCAGCCACTGTCCATTTCTCTCTCCTTTCTAGCCCCTTGGTACCTAAAATTCATGTCCTAGCATCCTCATGTGCAACAATTTCAGTCAGATTTCCCAATAGCTGGGGTTTGTTGGGGGGAGGGAGCGAGAGAGGAAAGAAAATGGTTTTCCCCTTAAAAAGAGGAAGTATCATCTTCCACGTAGAAGGGTTATTTAAAAACACCAAGTTCCCTAAATCCAACAACCAAGGGTAGCTTTTCACAAATGAATAGAGAATGTCTTAGATGGAAGTTAACATCTCCTTGTCTTTCAGTTCAGTCTAGAGTGAATTTCAGGGCCAATGACACAGGCAAATGTAATCCCACAAAGCTTTTCTACAGAGAAGAGTCTACATATTTCTCTTCTCCTCTCCCCTTCTAACCAATGTTACTGGGGGCTTTTATTTATCATAATCTGTTCTCCAAAGATAACAAATGTCTGGTGCCAGTAGCACAGAAAAGGAAAAACAAAGTAAAGGTCTATCAACTTATGAAAGACAATCCTTTGAAGGAACACTGAACGAGTTATGAGTAGCCTTTTTTCAGCCTGCTTTCATGTGAAATTAATCTATTTCTTAAGAAACCAATTTATTCCATAGGAGGGAGGTTTCTATGAAGGCTTAAAGGAGCAGATGTACTTTGGCATGCAAAGAGGCTCAAACAGCCAGTGGCTTAAGGAATCCTGTGAGCTGGCTCCAAAGCCCACTCACTTGGGAAGCTCTCTGGCAGATTGACTTTGGGTTATAGATAGAATGTAAGGTCCTTGAGAGCAGGGATGATTTCATTTGTGTCTCTATATATGATAGGCACTTAGATGTTTACTGAATTGAAATAAAAGCAGGGTTGACTAGTAATACCGGTGACAGAATACCGACACACTCCTAGGAAAGGAAAGTGATGTATTAGTAGAATTTCCCCAAACTCTGAGACAAATAATTGGACCCAAGGTTTAGTCCTAGTGTTATTCAACAAATGAGATGGTGTTGCAGATTATGATCTTGACTCAATAGGGTCATCTTTCTTGGACAAAACCAAAGTACGACCAAGACGTTTCATTTAGGGAGGGCGGTCAGAGTATTTCAGATATGCCCACCTTAGTATTTCCAGAATCTTTTGTATACTAGTCAAATGGCATTTTTATTTTCACTCTGTGAGAATCAGAACTGAGCCACAGTGAGGTCACTGGACATAGAGGGAATGGTTTCAGATGATGTAAGAACTGGAAGAAAACTTAGATATCACAATTCAATCAAACCTTCTCAAAGAGCTTGTGTTCTTTTCAGGGAAACAAGTCTATATAATGATCTAATTCAACCCTCTCTCATGAGCTTCTGGCCCAAATCACTAACATTTCTACCCAATTGTCCTCTAAGCATTTCCAACTCAAACTCGTCATGGCAAAAACAAAACTCGTTTATCTTCCCCCACCAAAACAAAACGAAGCAAAAAAAAAAAACCCTCTACCTAACTTCCTTGTCAGGAGGCCACTACCCTTCCATATTCACAACATTAGAACCATCCTGAAGGCCTTACTCCTTCTCACCCCTCATTTCTGATCAGGTGTCAAGTCTGGCCCATTCTACCTCCACCACATCTCTTGAATTTATTTTCTTCTTTCCACTCAGCGGTTACCAGGCTAATTCAAACTCTCATCAGCTCTCAATAATGTTCTAAATGACCTCCCTGCCTCTAGTCTCTGCTCTTTCCAACCTATTCTCTACCCAGCTGTCAAAGTGATATTCCTAAAGCACAAGTTTGACCATGTCACTTCCAGGATCAAGATGTTTCAGGGGCTCCCTATTATCTGTAGGACCAAATACAAATTCTTTTTGATATTTAAAGCCCTTCATAATCTAGCTCTAACCCATCTTTCCAGATTGATTTCACATTTGCACTCCATATCCCCTCCGTGCCAGACAAATTGGTCTACTGAATGTCCCCTATAAATGATATTCTATTTCCTGCCTCCATGCCTTGGCACACACTGTCCCTCCTGCCTAGAATACTCTCCTTTCTTATTTCCATATCTTGGAATCACTAGCTCCTTCCAAGGCTTAATGTGAAGGGATCTTTCCATCTTCATTAGGGCTCCACCCATGCACATAAATGGCTTTGCATCCTCCTGATAATGACTGAATTTATTAAATGATTGTTTATTTGAAATTAATATTAACAAGAGGCCTAATGGATAAAGGAATGGCCTGGGAATCAGGAATATTTGGGTTCAAGTCCTAACACATACCAGCTGTGTGATCATGGACAAGTTATTTAACTTCTCACAATGTCCAAATAACTCCCTAAGGCTCTAAATTACAGAATGACCCTTGTACATCCCCATACTGGAAATACCTTAAACTAATGAAATCACTGGTCCAGACTCCTCCCATAAATTAGTGTCTATGTAATATTAATATTAATGTTATTAATAATTATATTTATTTATCAGAGGAGGCATTTGATAAATATTTTCAGTAAGAGAGAAACTGTACCCCAAAGCCCCAGACCACTTCTCTCTCCACAAAAACACAAGACCAACAACATCCTGGAAGATAGAGATGGTAGATAGAGATCCCTAGGAGCTCCAAATCTACCCTGATTTCCTGGATTCTGTTTATCATTCATGTAAATTTATTCAGCAACTTGCCCACACAATTGGACATGAATGAGAGACATTGTCACATTGTGGGCTTCCGCTGATTTCATCAGCCTCACACACAAACACACACACACATACACACTAAAAGGGGGAAATAAAGATTTCACTCGAAATGGAAGATGATTCTCATGGCAACTGCTTCCCTTTTCTCTTCTTTTTGGGGTTTTAGCATAAATGCTTTAGAAAAAGCAAAACCAAAACACACAATAAGTTCCTACTGTGAACTCCAGCGGAATTTCTGTCTTTGCAAAGTCAAATCACCTGTCCCTTTCAAGGGTCAGCTTCTTTCTAATAATATGGCCATTTCATGGATCCTTCATCCCAAGAACCCAAAGGAATAACTGTATTGGAACAACCCACCTAATAGTGCTGGTCAGGGAATTGTCCTCTCTTCTCCAGTTTATAAAACCCCTGTGACAATTTCAGAGTACTTTGTGCAGTAATTACTGCAGGCTTTCCTGGAGACAAGAATGAAAGGTTATTCTTAGGATACAATTGGAAATCAGCAGTAATGGTGGACAGTAATCACCCTTCCTGGCCAAGCTGAAGAGATGCCAAGTCAAATCAAACACTTATGTACCAGGCACTGGGCTAGATGCTGGGGATGCAAAGAAAGGCAAAAACCTTCTCCCTGCCCTCTGGAAGTTCACATTTGAGTGGGTGGGTTACATGGCTCCCTTTGGACTTATGTCTTTTGTCTGGAAACTGTGAACTTACCTTAACTGTTAACCCAGTGGGGCTAGTGGATAGAGCTTTGGCCTTGGAGTCGGAAAGACGTGAGCTCAAGTCCTGACTGACACACACTGTGTGACCATAGGCAAGTTAATTAGCCTCTAAGTACCCCTAGGAAAGTCTTTAAGATTTAAATTTGTAGAGGTGTTACCCAACTGCATCAGAAGAAGGAATTCCCATGTGGATAGGATGACAGATCCAGATCTTTCCCCATACCCTATCTGGACACTCAAAGTTAACCTAGATAAAGATTTTCAGTCATTTGGGTAGAGAGGATGCCCTCAGCTATGGGTGGCAATTAGTGAATTGGATGAATTGAAAGTGTAATGGAGAAAACAGAAGATGTATGTGACTACTGAGCAGAGCTGTGTATGTAACCATGGCTATTTTTAAAGGCTTCTTTCCAATCTGGAGATATTTACTAATTGGCAAAACGTAAAATGAGTTATCAGGTTTTTCCCTTCTTGGAAAGGACCAAAATTCCCCACAGTTGCCGATTGGCTTTGGTGGAGAATGCTGCACTTTCCCCACAGAGCATTGGGTAATCATTGCATTACCACATGATCCGAGGAGTGGCAGCACATTTCTACCCCCTGGCTGGAAATGATACCAGTTAAGCCATTTTTGGCCTCTTCTAGGGAGGCTGACAATCTGTTCCCATTTGCCACTGCCCCCAGCCCTGAGTCACTACATTATCCCTTTTCCACCCACTTTCCTCTAATGCAGTGTGTTTCTAACCCAGCCAGGTCCTTGGATCTCAGATGGAGTGACATTGACAACTGTGGTACGGAGTAAGGAGTAGAGGCCCACGGTGGAGGATGAGAGGCCAGAGTCAGGGTCACAACCTGCTCCATTAAAACCGAACCTGGCTTTGCTGAGTAGGTCATTAGGGAAGTCATTACAGATTCATTTAGCCAACCCCTGGGTGGCCAGCCTGTTTACCATAGTACCAACCAAACACGAGCACCAGAAGTCAGGGGCACAGCACAGTTAGGGCATTAGCTATTTAGTTAATAACACATCTGATGAATCACATAAGGCACACTCTCTAGAGCACTGGCTTTTTCAGCTCCTGTGTCCAGAATCTAGCACATCCAGAGTAAACAGAAATGAGCCAGTTGGAGAACTGACCAAAGAAGAAAGGAAGTGTGGTATGGGGGAGGGAGAGGGGGAAGGAGCACTGGTTTTAAAATGCCAAGAACCTGGGTTCAAATCCTGATGTGGCTATTTAGTCACTTCAACAAGAGTTTTCCTAAGCACACTGAATATATTATATGTCTGTGTATATATGTACACACACACACACACACACACACACTGAGCAGACATTGTGCTAGGAGCTAGGAATTCAAAGGCAGAAAACCAACAGGTCTTGTTCTCAGTAAATATGTCTGCCTCTGACAAGGTCAGATTAGATGGCTTTCTAATGTCCCTTCCAGTATACATGTGATGCCAAGAATGTTATTAATAGGTAACTGAGAAATGTACTGAACATATAACCTTACTGAGTTAACTTGAAACGCAAACATAATGAACACTATATGGTCCAATTTGAAGGATGTGGGAAAGTCCCCTAATGCTTCCACTGATGTATCCACCACATGTCTTAACACAGGTGCGTCCCATACAGGGTATTTGGGAGCTAGCAGTCTGTTTTGAATGACCCACTGCTGACCTCTTTTGTTTGTGTTTTAACAGACAAGCCCCAGGGCATGATTTTTCCCTGGCACACTCGTGCTCAGTTCCCAAACTTATACCACCCACTCTGGAATATCTCAGCTGGCAAGTTTGGAGATCCTCAGACACTCCACATGTCAATATTCACTTGGCTCCATCTGTGGGGAGGGTCAAGTCGAGACAGGCCCTGATGCCCTTAAGTTAAGTATTGACCTCTCCAGGATCTTAAAGCAACAACAAATAACTAAAACCTTAACTTGAACAAAGTTTCACTTTCCCTAATAACAAAAGGATACCAAGGCAACTTCAGAGCACAGCAGGACTGAAGAAGAGAGAGATTTGAGGGTGGGAAGAAAGGGCCCAGAAAAGGAATTGGAATGCCTAAAGTATTCTTTGCCAATTTCACCATTCACTTGGGCCACCCCTGACCCCTCATCACCTGCTAGGTTAGTACTGCATTTGAGAAAGTCATACACAAGAAAATTCAAAATTTAAGAGGAATCTGGAGGTGAAAGACTTAGCTAGACCTCATTCTTTCACCCACCCACTCTTCCTATAAACTAGAGGTGGTCCAAGACTCTGAAAAAGGAGGGAGGGAGAAGGGAGGAGTGAGAAGGAAGAGGAGGGGTGAGGAAGAAGAGGAGGGGAGAGAAGGAGGTTGTGGAGGAGAAGGAGAAGGAAGAGGAGGAGTGGGAAGGAGGAAGAAGAAGAGGAGGAAGAGGAGGGGAGGAAGAGGAGAAGGAAGAGGAGGAAGAGGAGAAGGAGGATGGCTGAAAGTACAAGTGCCCCTAGGAGAGGAGACAACATGACTCACACTCATACTTAAGGGTAAATGACTGATAGGGGAGCCTGTTCTCAAAGTGAATTTTGAAAAGCAGAGGAGAGGGAATGGAAAGAACTGAGTATCTGAGGAGGCACCACAGAAGGAGAGAAAGGTCTGAGGTCACCATGACAAACTGTGATAATACTGTAGCAAGAACCTACCCACTCTGTTTCCAGCCTAATGTAGAAAGTCATGAGTTGGAAGTCACCAGCTGAACCCAAGTAAACCTCCCAGCTCCTCTGAACCTTCTGCTTAGCTTAGGCTGCTTAACTCATTAGGTTAGAACACAGAGTGAAGGCCAACGGTTCACTTCCCGTGTGAGCCAGTGAATCTCACTGTGTTACTTGGATATAAATTGTGCCCCCTTCCCAACAACAACAATCAGCTCACTGACAAGCACGTGTCCTTGGTCACAAGAAACAGAGGATGAGGTAGTGTGGATGACTCAAAATGACCCCCTTCTTCCCCCTCCCTCCCCACACTACTATGGTAAACACTCCTCCAAGCATGAGGTCTGCTGATTGCTCATTCATATATGAAGAATGGCATGCTTTCATTTTTCCCTCTGAGCCTCAATATGCTCATCTATAAAACTGAGACTGGTCTCACAAGGGGGTTGTGAAAAATCAATGAGGAAACATCTGTAAAGTGCGTTGTGGCTCCTGTTAGGAAAACACCCTCTGGATACTTAGCAAGCTCTGAAATCCCCAGGGAGCTGTCCATCTACAAGACCTTTCTGAGCTCTCTGTAGTTGCAGAGTTGTCCATGGTGAGAGGAAAGAGAAAACCCTCCAATTTCTCTGACATGGTCCCCAGCACTGAGGAAGCAGCACAAAACTAAAATACAAAATTAATCCCATAATAGGCCACAGATGACTTTGTAATGGCCTTTTTAAAGATGAAAATTCAACATAAACGATTATTATGCTTTTATGGCCGCTGGATCTAATTTCCAATTATTTGGAGACACTCAGAACCAATCAATTAGCACGCAACAGAGCTCCAGATGTAGGAAAAGAGAAAATCCAAGAAAAGCAGATATTGGCTTTCATTGAAAAAACATAACTGTGTGTTGTTAGAAGGGCATTGCCGTCACATTGGCAATACAGGGTAAGAACATACATACTTCTTGTTTGATTGAATGGTTGGTTGGGTTAACTACTTGATTAGATACAGCCATGTCTGGAGATTAGGGACTGAACAACCATAGAATTATAGATTTAGTGTGATAAGAAAACTTCGAGGTTACCTCTTTCTGTGAAGGGCGTTGCCAGAATCCCAGTCACCCAGGCCTGAAACCTCAGTCATCTTCAGCTTCTCTCTCATCTCCAGAGTTATCAGATCTTGTCAATTCCACCCTTATTTCTTTTTTTTCCATCCTATTGTCTCATCCCTCATTGCTATTACTTCTCAGATCATCTCCCTAACTCCAGTCTCCCCTCTCTAATCCACCCTCCGCACAATAATCACATTGATGTTACAAAAGCAGAGCTCTGATGCCCTGCTCCGGAAGCTCTGGCTTATTGCTGGGATAAAATACCAACTCCTCTAGCATTTAGAGCCTTTCACAATTTAGAGCCAATCACAATTAGGGCTTACCTTTCAAGGCTTGTGGTATGATACTCTCATTTCATTCATAGAACACTACTCTAGGCTTATTGTTCCCCAAATACAACTTTCCATCTCCTGCCTTGGTGGAAACTGTCCCCTGTACCCAGAATGCACCTTCTCCTTACCTTGGTCTCATAGATTCCCTGACTTCCCACACAAATCTCAGCTCAAGTCACTTCCCATAGGAAGCCTATCTGAATCTGGTTGGTTGTTGTCCTTTGTTCTCAAAGAGGACCAAAATGACATCACTATGTTGGGGCCAAGGTATAGAGCTTGAACAGCTCTACCATAGGTTGGGCACAAATAGCCTATATGAACATCTGGAGTGGAGATGTCTCTGAATCATTAGTGTCCTTGCATCCCAAAAGTACTATATGTATGTATACATCTCTAGAAATGCTACATTATTTATACATATATATATGTATATATGTATATATATATATATATATATATATATAACTTTGTGTTTACTTTATTCTCCACTCTTCAGTAGAATTAAATCTCCTTTAGGACTGGGCCTGTTCCATAGGATCATCATAGATATAGAGCTAGAAGGGACCTCTGAGACCATGTGGTCCAATCCCCTAGTTTTATAGTTGAGGAAGCTAAGGCAGGGCCATTTAAGTGATATGCCCAAGGTCACACAATTAGTAGACACCAAAAGCAAGATTTAAACCTAGGTCCCCTGATCCTAGAGCCAGTGTTATTTCCATTGTGCTACACTACCTCCTTTTTTGTCTTTGCATCTTCATCACCTAGTATACATAACACCTGGCCCATCAGAGCCATTGCATCTAGTCCCACTGACTCATTTTCCAGATAAGCATCAAAAAGGTGACTTAGGATAATAGAATCATAGATTTAGAACTCCAAGGCACCTCAGAGGTGATCCAATCCAACATCCTCTGTTTGCCATGGATAAGAAAGCTCTTCCCAAACATAAGAAAGGACTTGGGCAGGGTCACAGAGGTAGTAAATAACAGATTTAGGATTTGAACATGGCTTTCTGGATCCAATCCTACTGCCTTCACAATGACTTGAGAATCACAAAAATCATTTACAGGAATTATTTGGTGGTTATGGAAGCCATGAATCCCCAAGTCATCCAAAAGACTGCCCATCAATGTATAACTTTTACAACTGTCCGACATCAAAAATTTGTGTAATTTTCATAATGCCAGGTGAAGGGGATGAATAAATTAGGCCACAACTTTATTGTGTTTGTCATACTTCGACCTCTCTGGAGAATGTCTAAAATAAGCAGGATAATTCCAGATTCAATATGGCCTCTAGACAAGGTTGCAAGATGGGTTCTATCACCTTACCTAAAGAAAGAAGCCTGGAACTCACTTTGTAAACTCAGCCAAACAGGCTAAGAAAAGACTAAGAAAGGTGCCCAAGACTGACAGCATCCCCAGAGAAAACACTAAAAACAATGCTCTTAATTGCCCTCACACAATTATATTTCAGAGCAGAGGTTTAGAAATCAAAGGACTTTAGAGTTGCGAGGAAAGGACCTTAGAGATTGGCTCATCCAAGCCCCTCTTCCCACCTCCATTTTACAGATGAAGAAACTGATGCCCACAGAAGGGAAGTGATTTACAACGTAATGCTATTGTCAGAAGTAGAGCCCAGTTCTTATGATTCTGAGTGTAATGTTCTTTTTGTTATATAATGCTCTTAAAGTCATGAATATAATAAAATAGCAAAATAATAGCCTACATAAAAATTAGAAAAAAGAGAGCTCAGCATGGCACACAACACCAACAGTTACCCCTTACTTTCAAAAGTTTCCATTGGCTTAACTTAGATATGGGGAAATCGTAAGAATTAATTTGTCACCAAGCAAGTTTTCTTATTTTTCCTTACCTTATTAACAAGGAAAACCAGTGCAATATAGACAGGAGGCTAAGCTCTGTTGCCAACTCTGCCACAAACTTTGTGACCTCAACCAAGGCACTTCTACTATCTTATCTTGGTTTCCTGATCTGTAAAAGATAGGGTTGGAATAGGTTACCTTTAAGAACACAGGTCTAAGATTCTATGACTCTAGGGCACAAATGGCTATAGAGAAGCAGAAAACTGCAGAAATCACCCAGGAAATCAAAAAGAAGCAAAAACGTCTAAACAAAACATATTCAATGAAAAAAGAGTGTCTGAGTAACAATAGTCCTTGGAAGATATCAAATACTGTCTAGAACATTTTTCTCAAAGGAAGGATAAGCAGGAAGAAGATAAGAACACAAGGATGCTGGAAAAAGAGCAAATGGGCTCCCTCTAGGATGATAAAAGGATGATTAATGCAGGCACGAGTAGGCTGAGAAAGTGCACTTCGCAGGGAATGCAGGCTTTATTATCAATGCCACAAGAAGAAGCCCAAGACAGCTATTTTGAATATCTGAAAGGACAGAGGGAAAAGCTCAGAAACGTCCATTTAAAGTAGTTAAAGAAGGTGGGAAAAATCACTGAAGAAGATGGTGGTTCATTTCAACAAGCATTTGTTATGAATCCGTTGTGTACAGGGAGCTAGGAATAAAAAGACAAAAATGAAGCAGTTCGTGCCCTCAAGGAGCATATGTTCTACTGGGAAAGTGGGGGTGGGGGACATACAACACATAAACAGATAATTAAATATACAGTATACACAACAAAAATGTGAAATGATTTTTAGGAAGGAGAGAACACTGAAAAAAGAGAGGGGGAACCAAGCAAAGCCTTATTTAGCTGTGTGTATTTGACCTGAACCTTTAAGGAAGCTAGGGATTCTAAGAAATACAGAAGAGAGGGAATACATTCCAGGCATGGAAGAGAGTATGGAGATGGGAGAAGGAAAGTGATACACAGGCCTCTAGATCTAGATCTGGAAACAACCTCAGAGTCAATCTAGTCCAACACATACATTTTACAAATGACAAAATGAGGCTGGGAGAGTTAAAGTGACTCACCAAAAGTCACATAGGTAGTAAGCCTCAGGCAGGCCAGACTTCTGACTCCTGAGCCAGTGGGAAAGTCCATTGAAATAGCACTATCCAAAACAATATTGAAAGAACTCAAATCAAAGCAATATCTCTACCAACCAGGTTTCCAGAGAACCCGTGTTGAAGCATATTACCTACCTCCTGACAAAGAGGTGGACTTAAGGTGAAGAGGCATAGATTTTACACATGACCACTGTGTAGACCTGTTTTGTTTTATTAGACTTATTTGTTATTAGGACTTTGTCCCCCTTATTTTTCTCAGAAATAGTGTTGTGAAAAAAGAGGGTTATTATAACATTTTCAGATGCACAGAAGAGAATATTAGGAAATACAGAGAAGCAAAGCAGTTTTAAAAGTAATGTGTAGAATTTTTTAAATTCAATTTTATTTTACTTTCAGGTTTGAATTCCTCCCTTCCACTTTGTCCTCCCTTCCTCCGCTGAGAAAGCAAGAAAAACAAACTCCATCACAAACACATATACTCAATCAAAACAAATTACCACATGGGCCATGCCCCTCCCCCCCCCAAAAAAATATGGCTCAATCTGCACTCTGTGTCCATCCCCTTTCCATCTGGAAATGGATTGCATGTTTCACCATGAATCTTCTGGAATTGCAGTTAATCATTTTGCTGATCAGAGTTCCTAAGACTTTCAGAGGTTTTTCGTCTTTAGAATATTATTATTATATAAATTGTCCTCCTGGTTCTGCTCACTTCACTCTGCATCTGTTTATATAAGTCTATCCAAGTTTCTGTGAAACCATCCCTTTCATCATTTTTTTCAGCACAGTTAGTGTATATCGAATTTATTATATACTTTTATATACTTTTTTAAAGCTAGAAGGGCACCATGGAGATTCATGGTTTCACAGAGAATCCTCTTACTCCTCTATATTCTACTAGTACTACTATGGAAATGTTCCATTTTTTGGTGTCCAAGATTAGAATTATAAAATTAAGTTTAAAAAATTAGCCCAATCTAGTGGACAGAACCAGAGCCAGACTAGAAAAATCTGGAAGAAAAACATGTTGGTCCTCATGAAATAGAATGCAAACTCCTAGAGGGCAACGACTATTTCATTTTTATATCTTCAGTGCCTAGCACAATGCCTGGCATGTGACAAACACTTGTTAAATTTGGTAATTTGATAGCAGTGTGGCATTTTGCATTTTGGGGGGCAGGGATTCATATTTGTCTTTTATGTTCTCCATCTTCCACCCCCCGCCCAGTCAAGACACCTTGTCCTATATCCACTCCCTTGCTCTAGTCTAGCTGTTTAACAGTCATGGCCTGTCAATAGGTACTGCCTTTATCATGTCAAAAACTCATAGACCCCAAATGAGAGTAGCTGGACTTCTATTAGCCATTGGTTAGAAAGTACCTAATGACTAACTGACAATGTTGGCAGCACACATGGTCTGGTAGACAGTTTTACAACACTGTCATAGCTACCCAGGGTTCCCTAGCCAACAGATTTGGAAACAAAGATGTTCCCCTCTTCTTCCATCCAGTGAGTACTGGCATTGTAATAAAGGATTTGGAAAGACCTTCAAATATTTATGTATCCAAAGGAAATAATCTCTAATAGTAGAATTCAAAGTACAGTGACAGGCTGGTGAGGGGGAGATTTTTGAGAACAAGGTCCAGAAGGCTTGTGCTGAGGGAAGGAAAAAGGCAAAACCAGTGTTTAGCAGACATAATACTCACACTGTCACCATTCTAATGCAGGGTCTCATAACCTCATGCCAGGACTATTGTAGTAACCTGAAAGTTGGTCTCCCTGCCACAAGCCTCTCCCCATGCCAGTCTGTCCTCCACTCAGCTGCCAAAATAATCTTCCTAAAGTGCAGGTCTGATCATGTCATCCCCTATTCAATAATCTCCAGTGGGTCCTTATCATCTCCAGGATCATATATAAAATTCTCTATTTAGTACTTGGGCAGCTAGGTGGCACAGTGCATAGTGTTGGACCTGGAGTCAGGAACATGCATCTTCCTGAGTTCAAATCTGGCCTCAGACACTTACTAGCTATATGACCCTTCCCAAATCATTTAACTTGGCCTCAGTTTTCTCACCTGTAAAATGATCTGGAGAAGGAAATAACAAACCACTCCAGTATCTTTGCCAAGAAAATCCTAAATAGTGTCACAAAGGGTCAGACATGATTGAAAACAACTGAATAACAACAAAATTTGGCATTTAAAACGAAAGGAAGGGAAAGAAATAAGGAAAGGAGAAGAAAAAATAGAAAAATACTAAGGGGAAATAAAGGAATATAAGGAAGTGGAAAATATATGATTGTAAAGTCACCAAAAATCTTCTCACCTGTGACCTGTTCGTTGCTGGCCCAGTCTGCAGGATTTGCTCCCCATCCCTGCCTAGGCAAATTCTCACCATCCTTAAATGGCCAGCTCAAGCCTCATGAAGGCTGCTCTCTCACAGACACTGATTTCTCATTTCCAATTACCTTGAGTTCTCTTCATTAAAATCCCAAACAGCCCATTTTCCTAAGGCATCATAAAATCTTAGAGTTGAAAGGGATATCTAGTTCAATCCCATTCCCACTACAACAACACCCATAAGTGTCAGAGCTGCAAAGTCATATAATCCAAATCTCCCATTTTACATATGATGAAAACGATGTCAGGATAGTGAAGTGTCTTGCCCAAGGTCACAGAGATAGCAAGTGGCAGGGTCACTCAGTGATGTAGAACTTACTTCTCTACTCAACCCACATCCACCCACCCCCAAACACACATTCTAATTTTGGATATAACTACTTGTTTTCCCATTTTTTGGACAACAATCTTCCTTCCTATAACTTCTACTTAATGGTCCTAGTTCTGCAGAATTTCTTTTCCATTTGACAGCCCTTCAAATATTTGAGGAGAGTTCTTCTCTGATCCTCACTCTTCTCCAGTCTATATATTCTAATTTCTTTCTGCTAATTCATGTATGGCATGGTTTCCAATGCCCTCACCATCCTATTTGGACTAAATAGAATCATTCTGAAGTAGTCTAACATGGGCAGAACTGTCATCTCCTTCACTATGGACATGAAATTTCCATGAAGAAGTATCTTCAATCAGATCAAGGACAATCAAATTGTAGCCTTCAAATAGGATGGGAGTGGGGAGTCCCACACCCCTTGAAATAGCACTGTGTCTTTACTCCTTGGAAAACTTTTGAGAAAACAGAATCTCCCTGCGTTTCCCTGCCCCAGCAAAGCTAAGGAAAATAAAAGAGGGGAATACACAAAGCAACTTTCAAGCACCTAGTAGAGTTCTGATTTTTCCGTAATAAATCTGAATTCATCTAGCAAAAAGTTAAACATCTGTGGAAAGGGAGCCAGAACAGCAGTGTCTAACATTTCTCAAGCAAAGTACCAATCTAGCAGCCCAGCGAGAAGCAGCCAATTCTGAAAATTCACATCTTCAAGTTGAGCTATTTTAGACCTCAACTAACCACAGAAATAATGGTGAGAATCCTGGGCTTAGAGTTAGGTAACTCAGGTTTGAGTTCCAGCTAGACTACTTCCTAACTGTGTGATCTTAGGCAAGTCACTTTACATCTCAAGGACTCAGTTTCTTCATCTGTTAAATGAAAGGGTTAAACTATCTGGCCTCTAAGATACTAGATCTATTATCTACAATAGAGCCACAATTTATAACAGGCAGCCAATAACACAGCGTTGAACTTGGAGTTGAGAACATGAGTTCAAATCCTCCCTTGAACACACACCAGCTGTGTACAAGTCACTTAACATTTTTCAGACTCAGTTTTTTTCATCTATTAAATGGGGGTCATAATAAACTTATCTCACATGACTGTTGTGAGGATCAAATAAGAAAATGAATGCAAAGTGGCTTGCTAGGTAATACTCTAATGAAGTCACTCTATCATTCAAATTGGGAGGAAGATGATCGGTTCCTCTTCCTGAAACCTGTGTTGCATTTGGCCAACAGGAATTCTGGCCAAGTGAACCAGAAAGTACTGATAAAAGAAAACCCATGCAATTATTAGCAGAGTCACCATCTCTCTGAAGCTTGTCTATTCTGGCTTCAGCAAGAAAGTCTTCTGAGAACCAGAAATGTCCTCGAATGCAATGGCTACTCAAGCACCATAGAGAAAACCTATCCTGATCTCACCTCCATATGGAATCTCTACAACAGCCTCCCAGGCTGCTCATGCCAGGTTGTACAAGGGTGAAAGATAACGGATTTCTCCTGGTGCTTCTTCTTCATCGCCCTAGAGGACAGAATGGGGATCAATGGGTGAAACCTATGCAGAGGCAAATTTTGACTCCATATAAGGAAGCACTTTCCTGCAGAGTTACCTCTGGAAGTAATGTGTTTCCAGTTCCTAAAAGTTTTCAAGCAGACAATGAATGATGACTGCCTGTCAGAGATACGGTAAAGAGATCTCTCAATTCAGGTAAATGTTGGTTAGATTCACTCTATGGTTCTTTCCAAAAGATTCTATGACTCACCCAGTTTCATGCTTTGTGTGAGAGAAAAAATGGGAACCCAAACCAAGACTCTAGACTTTAATTCTACACATTCAGCAGTAGACCCTGTGCCAGCTTTGGTTTTCCTGTTCCCCTTTCCCCAATATCTGTTTTTGTTTTCTTTACCTTAGTTACTGCCCCATCCCTGTCTCTTTGACTCTCTTCCTTCTTCACTCTCCTTCCAAGCTCTCTCTCCCTGTCTCTCTCTCTCTCTCTCCGTCTCTCTCTCTCTCTCTGTCTCTCGCTCTCTCTCCCTGTCTCTCTCTCTCTCCGTCTCTCTCTCTCCCTCCCTCACCTCCTTATCTTGTCTCTTTCCCCCTTCTTTGTCCCCTTTTCCCTTTCTCTCTCTCCCTCACCACCCCTGCACATACCTCAAAACTCTATGCACACTCACTTAACACCAAACAGCCTACAGTTCATTTCAGAACTCCTCATACTGACCATGAATTCCATTCATAATGGAGTAATAAAGAGTTGGCTTATTGGCAGAAGGAAGCCCACCTAGTTATTCAAGAACAAGACTGGTAACAAATTGATGGATTTGGTACAATTCAACAAAAAGTAAGCAGAATGGTCTATTAGGTGGGATGGTTCAATAGAAAGAACGTTACACCTAGATAGAGTGACAGGATCTTTTTGAAATGCCATTTCTGCCTTTTACTGCTTGGGTGGCAATGAAGAAGGCACCTCAGCCCTTTGGCCTCAGTGTCCTCGTCTGTAAAAGTAAGTGACTGGACTAGCTGGCCTCTAAAGTCCCTTAGAGCTTAAACCTATGATCCAACAAAGCCGGTCTGTGCGAAGGACTGTGCTACACAAAGATGAACAATGATAGACCTTGCCCTTCAAGAGTTTACACTTTAATAATGGTCACCAACCATGGACGCAAATAGCTAAGCCACAAGGCAGAACATGCAAAGGAAAGGTACAAAACGAGAAATCGATAGAAATGGATTTGGGCTAAAAAGCTTCACAAAGGAGGTAGCCCCTCAAGTTGATCCTTGCAGGAAGGGAAGGATTTTAACAGATGACATGGGAAGGTCAAGAATAAACCATTTCAGCTGCAGCCAATGTACCCAGTTCAGGCAAGGCTGATGGTATTATCTAATAGCAGCAGCTCAAGCAACAAGTCACCAGAAGGCCAGAGAACAGTAGAAGTTGTTGCTAGGGAAACCAGTGTACTTGGTAACAGCACTCCCGGAGTCTGACTGCAGCCAGAGAAACACTCTGCCAGATGTTTTAGAAATGCCAGAGACAGAGAAATACACCCACTCCCTTCCCCCAAGCAGGTGCCTATTTCCTTAAAAAAAAATAGACCTCCCCCCTCTTCCCAGGGTAAACAGGGTGTGTGAGTGGCTGGCTGGGGATAACATTCAGGGAATTCAGAAGCTTCTTCCTCAGCCACTCTGGCACCCTCTTTTCCTTCATGCTTTTATCTCCCACGTCCTTCAGAAAATCCAAGAGCAAAATCCCAAGCATGGGGCCCCTTAGAGCTCAAAATCAAGATCTCAAGCCAGCTCTCAGTCCTAAAACGTGGGGTTGGATTGAGTTAAACCGAAAAGCATTCATTATGCACCCACTCTGTGCCAGGCACTGTGCTATTCGACTACATTTCTATCATATTTGCCCCATGGCAGCGCTGTCAAACATGTAGCCGGCTGGACAGCCTCATCTGGCCAGCAGCACTCCCCAGTGTGACCTGAGCCGGATTAAAATGTAATTGGGAAATATTTAACAAGATAACTAAAAATACAAGAAAACATAGATAATGCTACATTTTAAAGCTAAAGTTTAATGACCCTCATTTCTATTTGAGTTTGACACTACAGCCCTATGGCACCGCCATGACTCCCCCAGGTTTCATGATATGGAAACCAATACAGAAGTGAGGAAGAGAAGAATGGAAGGGGAGAGGGAGAGAAACAGAGAGGAAAGCCTGCAACAGCTGCTGCCATGAGAGTATCATCCACAAGGATCTCTCTCATTTCCCTTTATCCACACACCTGTCTCCATGTGAAAGCCGTGGCCACTGCCCAGAGATGCGACAGCTACCTCCCAGGCCAGTGGGCCTGGCTCAGTTTCTGCCAGAAGGGCTCCTTTCCCAGGCCTACTCAGCTTGCTCCAGGTGGGCTGGTGGGTGTGAAAGAACCTCCTATTAAGCCATTTCTCATCTTCAGAGACTGAATGGGGATGTGGCAGTAATTCCATAATCTGAGAGTAAGTGAATTCTCATCTACATCACACATGGCAGGACCAACATATGTTTATACCATGTTCATGTTCAACAAGCCCTAGATAGCCCAGGAACATGTATGCCTCAGTTTTCCCACTCAGTAAGTATATTGGTATACCTGCCCAAGGACAAATCAAAGCCGAATATTAGGCAGCCTGCCTCCACTGAGCACTTTTAATAGGTTCCCTAAGGGACAAAGAGATGGGCAAAATGTAAGTGTATGTCATTCATTTGAGTATATAATGGTATCCTCTATCACTTTTCTCTGTTACACACATATAATTTCATATCCCCAGCAAGACTGTACATTTCTCTGGGGCCGAGATTGGGTGTTTACCTCTACAAAGGGTGGAGCCGTACGGTATAAATAGCACTGAGCCAGGAATCAAGAAACTTGGGTTTGAGTCTTAGCTATGCTCATTACCAGCTGAATGTCTCTGGGCAAGTCACTAAACCACTCTGGGCCACATTTATAAAATGAAAGTGTTTGACTATGCTGTCTTGCACGGTCTCTTCCAGCTCTAAATCCCCCGCGGTACCTACAGCAACACAGCGAACGTAGTAGACACTCAGTTGTCTTGAATTATATTTTCTCCTGAGTGAATAACCAGATCAAAATTATAAACAAAACTGTCTGCATTTGTGGCTGGAAACTTTCAGTGTCATTCAGTTTTAACATAGTTAAGCCGCGAGGCTGCCTAACGAGAGGGCAAACTGGCCCAGTGCAGAAATGGAGCAGCTCAAAGGTCCCACGGCAATCGGCAGTAGGGCCAGTCATGAAAGTGGCCACATCAGTTGAGAAAGATAGAGACCCAGTCTCAAAAATATAAAATAAAATAACTGTCCAAAGTCCTGTTCCCTTAAAGCCCTGCTAGGTGGCCTACTAAATCCATTTTGCAGTAAAATAATAATGGCTTTCAGTAGATTCAAGACAAATAGCTGCTCTGCTTCTCTTCTTGTTATTCAGTCCTGTCTGACTCTTGGTGACCTCATTTGGGGTTTTCTTAGCAAAGATACTGAGGTGGTTAGCCATTTCCTTCTCCAGCTCATTTTACAGATGAGGAAACAGAGGCCAACAGGGTTAAGTGACTTACCCAGGGTCATATACTTATTTTGTATCCAAGGCTGAATTTGAACTCAGGTCTTCCTTGGTTCTCCAGGAACTTGAGAGACAGCTGACAGGTAGGTTCTCCTCTAGTCAATACAGTTGGCTTCTTCCCCTAAAATCTCACTCAGATGCCCCATCATGATGTGTAGGTGACCCAGGGGTCCCCAAAGGCTCACCCACTAAGACCCTAACTCTCCCAGGTCCTACCCCAGAGAAGGAATGGGGGTAAGGGAGGAGGGGGAAAGGAGGAAAGTGAGAACTGTCTTCAAGAACTTGAAAGTCTCTCCTAGAGAAATTCTCTGCTTGGCCCTACAGGGCAGATCTGGGAACTGTAAGTAAATACATACAAAGTGATATGCAGATCTAGGAACTGTAAGGAAGTACATACAAAGTGATATAAGGTCGAGGGAGACCTGTTGACTGGAAGACCGAGGTACGGCCCCATGTAGAAGGTATGCACCTGAGTCATGTTATAAAGTATGCCAGACCTTCTCTGAAGCAGGGGCAAGGAAGGAATACATGCCGGACACAGAGGAACACCTGTGCAAAGATGGAAAATGGAATGCTGTGCGCCAGGGAGAAAGGCCAGCAGGCCAGTTTAACCAGAGTGAGGAGCATAGAAACAGAAGGAATAGGAAATCAGACTGCCAAGGAGGTGAGAGTCAGATGGGGGATTGTAGAGGCTGCAAAGAAGTAAATTCAGGCTTCAAGAAACAACAAACTTCCTAACAATGAGAGTGATCCAGAGGGGGAAGGGGTTGTTTCAGAAGGTAGTGGATTCCCCCTCCCCTCACTGCGGGTCTTTATGCAACAAATGGGCAATCACTTGTCCAGCATGTTATCCTAAAGATTCTTTTCTGTATGGCTTGGAAGAGATAGCTTCCAAGGTTCCTTCTCACTCTAAAATTCTGGGATTCTATAATATGGAGTGAGAAAGGCTTTGAATATGGAACTGCTGGTAGACCACATGTCTACCCTAGCTGTTTGGAGGGGATCAGCATCAGGTTGGCCAGGGGTTGATGAATTTCTCAGACACCATAATCCTTGAAGACAGCTTCCTAGTTTATAAAGGGGCTGTGATCTGAAGGGAACACCCTTAGATCTTTGAAGTATGGATAATGGCTTAATGTGTTAGCCTCTCCAAGGGCATTTGGACTTTAACAAGCAACCCCGGGATGCATAATGCCTCAGCCTATAAGAACGAATCGCTAATCATGGAATTCCAGTGACCCATGATAGATTGAAGAGAGAAATATTTAAGAGTAAGGGATTCTTCCCATGCTCTTAGATATATCACAGAGGCAGCCACCTACCCTGCCTATGGGCAAAACAAACAAACTCTGGCCCAACCAGCTTAAGGGAAAAAGATGTTTGTTTGTTTTCTCATTTATAGGCAAAGAGGAAGATAGCTTTGGTGACTCTCAGTTTCATTATCCGTGAAACAGGAAGAACTGTTTTTACTGGCCAACTCACGTGGCTATTCAGGGGAGAACATCCTGTAGATCTTAAAGCACTATATAAACATGAACCATACATCATCATCATAATTATTGAATTATTATTCTAGAAGCGTTGGCTTAAGAGCAATCTTTTGATGCCACAGAATATAGTCCAACTTTGAAAGAAAGAGGAACCAAACGAATGGTGATAACAAGCCACCTGCTGTCACTGCCATGAGCTGTGATTTTCCACTTCTAAAAATAAAAGTACAGTTTCATTTTGCACTGGCTGTGGCTTCTATAGGGCCCACAAAGCTTGCCAGGACTTTTTTATGCTCCTTGTTTTGTTGCTTTAAGGCCAGAGCCCGTGACAGACCAATTGCATTGTGGGAAGATGCTCTCTCTCTCTCTCTCTCTCTCTCTCTCTCTCTCTCTCTCTCTCTCTCTCTCTCTCTCTCTCTCTCTCTCCCCCCAAAGGAGAAAGCTGCCGCCTCATTGGCCTTGTACACCAACTTTCTATATGTGGCTCTCCCCAGTTTCTACTGGGGACAGACCCCAGTTGGCCAGTAAAAACAGGTTTTCCTGTTTCACGGACCCTCCTCTGCTGCTCCAGTGTCCACCTCCCAACTTCCTCTGTATGCTTATGCCTCTGTACAGTTGCCTCTACACAATACCAAAATAAGTGGGATCTTGGGTTAAGGCACTCTAGGCCTCAGTTCCCTCATCTGTAAAGTGAGAGGATTAGCCTATTTGCTTTTGTGTTCTCTTTGAGCTCTAGACCTATGATCTATGATCCCAAGGACTAGAGTCAATGATTTCAATATTCCCCCTAAACTGAATATGTTCAACCAACTAACCAGTTGGGTGTTCTAGGGGTGGGGGGAAGAGATATGATCAGGGTTTTAGTCTTGTTCTTCTACTAACTTGCTGGCAAGTCATGGTCAGGCAGGTCACCTTTACCCCTTTATCACTTTAAGGCCCATTGTTCTTATCTATAAAATGACACAGTTGGATGTGATAGATCTCTAATGCATATGTCAATGTGGCGCAATCAAAGAAATGTCAGCTCTATCCATTACCACCTCTTAGGGTAATAGTAGGGAAAACCCTGGTCAGACATCCTTGAGCTCTTCTTATTAGCTGGACCCATTAAATATTTTCCAACAGAGACTGATTACATCTGTAGCCTGGGGAGGCTTGGTTACTCACCAGAATGTTATCACAACCTACATAAAGATTGAATGGACCAAGTGTCCACTCCTGCTCATTTTCCTCAATTCCCTCAGCACAAATACATAAGGCAAACCCCTCCCCTCCCCCATCTCTAAGCTCTGTGGAAGTGAATCCCAAAGAAAGATTACAAATTCTCCCACTCAGAGACAAAGAAATATAGAATATCAAGATCACAGTCAGTGAAGAAGCCCCCAGTCTCAATCTCCCTAATTGACTACTGTCGATTGGCAACTAGGTGATTCAGAAGATCCAATCACTGGCCCTGGAGTCAGGAAGACCAGAGTTCAAACGCAGTTTCAGACACTTACTAGTTGTGTGACTCTGGGAAGGTCATATAATCTCTATTTGCATCAATTAACTCATCTTTAAGATGGGGATAATAATAGTACCTATCTCCCAGGGTTATGAAGATTAAATGAGAAAATAATGGTAAAGCACTTAACGCAGGGCCTAGTATATCATAAGGACTATATAAATGTTAGTTGTTGTTTTTAATATTATTATTATGTTAAGTGAACAAGCATACTTTGTTCCAAGCTCTATGTGAAGCACTAGGAATACAAAGTAAGGCAAAAGACAGTCCCTGCTCCCAAGGAGCTCCTGATCTAATGGAGGAGACAAGATGCAAGCAACCACGTACCAACAGCACATATGAAGGGTGACCTGGAGACAATCCACAGAGAGAAGACACAGCACATACAGTTGCTTTTGACTTCTCCAGAATGAAGTAGAATCATAGTTAAGAGATCAGCAGTATCAGATCTGGCTCTAACACGATCTTCAAATGCACTGGCACTAATGAGTACACTAGGGAACATTAGGAACATTTGACCTACCTCCCACCAAGCTTTTCCTAGTGGCTGGCTGGTATCTGTCTATTCAGCATGCCGTACAGCCTCTTCTCTTTCTCTGTTTCTGTGTTAAACATAGGACCTCCAGACTTCTTGTTTGCTGACAGATATGGTGGAAACAGAATTATTGGACTGGAATTGAAAACCCTGGATTCCAACACTAGTTTTCTTTGACCTTTTTCTCTCTTTGCCTCAGTTTCTTTTTTCTTTCTTTTCTTATTTTTTCAGTCCTTATCTTATATAACTTCTCTGAAGCATTTGATACTATTGTCTACCAGAGTCTTGTGGATACACTCTACACCCTTGCTTAAAAGATGGCAGTCTTCCCTGGTTGGAGCAGTCTGCATCTCTACTAGTTCCTCTCTTCTTCACTGGCTTTATGCCCTCTTCCTGGCCTTTTAAGCTAGATGTTTCTCCAAATTTATCTCTTTGGCATAGCCCTCTTCCCCCTCTACATACACTCTCACCCTTGGGCATCTCATTTGCTGCCACAATTCCAATTATCTCCTCCCAAGTTTAGGCCTCAGCCCTCTTGTGAGTTCTGAACCCACATGTCCATCAAGCTACAAAAATCTCCACTTGATTATCTGGCCAACATCTAGAATTTAACATGTCATAAACTGAACTTATTATCTCTCCCTGCCCCCAGACCTGATCTCCTTCTGACCTCCCTATTTCTATCAAGAGCACCATCATCCACCCAGTCTCCCATGCTTGAAACTTTGATGTTCTTTGATTTTTCCTTTTCACTTGCATTCTCATCTCGAAGGTCCCTTCTAGCTCATATTTTTCTGGCATATGTTTCTAAAGAATCTGTGAAGATTATGGATTATTCTTTTGCCATAAGTCTATGATCAGAGTGTACTAGTAGGATCTCCTTGTTATGCAATAAAGAAGACAGTTGGCACTGGGCAGGGGTGGTAGGTTGGAGGAAGAGAGAGCTGTCACTCTACAGAAACGAGGAAGTTGGTGAAACTGGTCTATGGGACCTACTGCTGCCTCTTTCAGTCATTCTTCTTTTCCAATGAGCCCCTGTTTCCAGGTAGGTATCACCCTTATTCCATCCTTCATTCCCTGGGCCGCTTACCCAGACCAGTCCTTCCTAGAGACTTATCTTAAATTATCAAATTTTATTAATAGTGTACCCCCATTCCACAGGGTGAGCGGTTTAGCTTTTTCTTATTCTTTTTATTTTTTCTTAATTACATGTAAACAAAAAATTTTAATTCATTTTTAAATTCTCTGCTTCCCCCCTCCTTGAGAAGGCAAGCAATTTAATGTAGATTATACATGCACAATCATGCAAAATATTTCCATATTAGCCAAGTTGTGAAAGAAAATGTAGACCAAAAACAAACAAACCAAAGAATAATAAAGAAAGTTTTAAAAGTATGCTTCAAAATGCATTCAGACTTCATCAGTTCTTTCTCTGGAGGTGGATAACATTCTTCATCATGAGTCCTTCAGAATTGTCTTGGATTATTGCATTGCTGAGAACAGCTAAGTCATCCACAGGTCATCATTGGACAATATTGCTGTTACTATGTACAATGTTTTACTGGGTTGGGAGGAGGGAGTTTTCACTTTTTAATAGAGGATAATGCCAATCTCTGTTGGTGAAAAATCAGACACTCCACTGGAGTAGATGGGGGCCTTCAGGTGTCCCTCAGATCATATGTGCAAGGGGGACTTCGCTGGCCAGATGCCCACTAACCTCCCTCTTTCCCTCCCACTCTAACACTGATCATTAAAGGAAATCTAAAGCTTTGTCCTAGAGCACTCAGAGGAGTTGATTACTTCTGAATAGCAATGACACACACCTAGCTCATTTGGGGATTGGGGAGTGTGGGAGGAGAGAACACAGGAGAGCACAAAGGGTCCAGCACCTGCAGAGACAGGTGAACGGTGGAAGCAAATTAATAGTTGTGCCCCTTCCCACCTGAGGCCTAAAGTCTGGCCATTACCACAAGAGCTACAACACCACAACTGAAGACTTCAAAGGAAGTGGAATCTCATCAGGGATGGAAGGGAGATCACAATTTCTTCATGATTTACTGGACAGCTTCATGAGTTGTCATGGCCAAAAATAATCACTCGACTCAACTTTGTGCTGATGAGCTTCTGAGTCTCACTTGGCTGGTGTTCAAGGGACAGTCAATCACTGGGTCTGCACTGGCAGTCTTTCCAGGTTGGTAGAACTGCCAGCCCCTTCACTTGGCTAGCACAGCCTTTGACAATCCAGTCATCTCCATGTCCTGATGGGGCATCGAAGGAAGACTTCTCTAACAAGGCTAATGCAGTAGGATTTTGGAGCCATGGGCAGAGTGTTGGAGTTAGCTTTAGGAGATCCTGGGTTCAAACCCTCTCTGATACACCCAGAGGCAAGGCAGGTACCCTCGTTGAACCAAAGTTTTCTCACCTGCAGTGATTAGAAAAAAAGGAATAGGAGATGAAATAAAAATAGGGGAGAGATAGACAGGGAAGGAGGAGAAGGGGAAAAATAGACAGGGAAGGAGAAGGGGAGAGATAGACAGGGAAGGAGGAAAAGGGGAGAGATAGACAGGGAAAGACAAGGAGAGAGATAGACAGGGAAAGACAAGGGGAGAAATAGGGAAGGAAGAGAAGGAGAGAGGAAAGGAGGAGAAGGGGAGAGAAGGACAAGGAGGAGAAAGAAGAAAAGAAAAAGCAAGAAAAGGAAGTGAGGGAGAAAATAGCTCTAGTACTTACTACTTATGCAACCCTTAAGAATTTACAGTATTTAATACCATTGAACCTCAATTTTTCCTTAAATAAAATGACAAGGCTGAATTAAATTATTTTTAAGATCCCTTCTGGCTCTACTTGTGGGGTAACCTTCTATTGGCCTGATAGGAGCTCTCACTAAGATAAACAAGGGAAACTACCCTGCACCTGTACCAAAGGATTCGAGGTCAAATCCTGACTTTGTAACTTGTTATCTGTGCATATTTGGATGAGTCTATTAACATTTCTAGGCCTCAATTTCTTCATCTGTAAAATAAGGGAGTTAGCATAAGAAATAACTACGGTTTTATTCCATTGAAAATCTTAAAAGAAGAAGGCTAAAGAAGAGTGTTGTTGTTTGTCATTCATTTTATCCAAGAGGACCAATAACATTATGAGGGTGACTTTCTAGTGAATTGGATTTAAGTGAGGCAGGCAGAGCTATGAAAAGTCATCAGCCTCATGCTCTTCTCCAGGATCATCGGAGTTCATTGGCAAGACAGAAGTCAAGACAAAAAGGATCATAAAAGTTGGACTCTGAACTCAACTAGAAGAGGGTTTGTTAAGCTTGGAGGAGTGGAATGTAAGTTGAGGAAATCACACCTTTACAAAAAAGCTTTCAACCCTGGATGGGTTATGAGAATTGTTCAGTAACTGTCAGGCTTAAAGGAAAGTGTAGTAGTGACCTTTTAAAGTGATTCAGCAAAACCTTTGCTGGCTAAACTTGTACTTTTGAGTCTGAAAAAAAAAACTCATGAAAATAGCTTTTAAGCTGGCTCAGCAGAAGAAAAAGAAAGGGAGGTATTTCTTCAACCTAAACCTCCTATGATCTGATACTGATATTCTCATCAGTCTCTTCCACTTTGGGGACGGGAGGAGGAGAGAACTCAGGAGTCACTGGCCGGGATCAGACAAGTCCCTAAGTAAGATAGCCTATCAGCAAGCTATCAGAAGGGAAAGTTGAGGATTTTAGCGGAGTTCCCCATCACCACCACAGACTACTAATGGCACATGTTCCCTGCGTAGTGGAAGTCTGTGGGCGGGAGGGTTTCCTCCCCTGTGGGACTGGCCATTTCCCCTGGGTATATTTAGAGAATCCCCAGAGAGAGCCTGGCTAGCCACTCTCTTCCTTCTGTGATCATTACAGAAAGAGAGAGAGAGAGAGAGAGAGAGAGAGAGAGAGAGAGAGAGAGAGAGA
Organism: Trichosurus vulpecula; assembly: GCF_011100635.1. Lineage (NCBI taxonomy): Eukaryota > Metazoa > Chordata > Mammalia > Diprotodontia > Phalangeridae > Trichosurus > Trichosurus vulpecula. The sequence continues at coordinate 64,147,439 of NC_050580.1, read as the reverse complement.
GAAATTGTTCAGAAGAGTCTTGGGCCATTAAGAATAAGAAATGTTCCTCGAGAGCCAGGTGAGTTTCATTATCTTCAAATATCACATCTAATCACATTTTGGAATCTCTTCCAGGAAATTGTCATTGTGAAAGTCGGTGAATCTGAGGGTAAAATGCTTACTCTAAGAGGTGTATTTGAGCAGGTTTAGCCCTTTAAATAAATCCTTCAGCTTTGGCAATGTTACAAGGATTGATCAGAAATGTACAGGACCAAGGATTTAGAGCTAGAAGGAACCTTGGCTATCACCTATTCAGTTTGAAGGAGAAAATGACTAAAAAATTCCCTTTTAGACTAAGTGGGTCCAGCACTCCTAGCTTAGCATCTGTCCCATCTGGATCCACAGCCACAGCACAAGACAAGGTGCATCCTGCCGAGATCAAGCCTCTCACCTATATTAGTTTGCTAAGCAAGCTGGCTGGCCTACAAGGATATCTGAAGACAGGTGGGAACCCTTTGGGCCACTGCTGTACTAGAGAAGGGAAGGGAAGAGAAAACAGGTTGTATTGCTCCACCAGGAACGTCTGTGACAGTGTAAGCTGTTGGCACAGCAAGCCCCCATGGCATGATACTTCTGTTTTGTATTGCTTTTAAAGGAGGGGAGAAAGGTAAAAGAGGGGAGAGAAAACAATATCCTAGAGAAAATAAGACACACCTCTTCCTAAGTCCCTCCATCTGTCAGAGGTGAGCTTTTGCTTGGTAAGAACAAAGGCCAATGTGATGTGCCTGTTTATTGAACACAAGGTTCTGTTTTCAGGCAGGAATCTAATCAGGTAACCTGAGTTGGCAGGCAGCGGCTCTTTGCCAATTCGAGGATGGCCCATCCATCATGCAGCAGACAACAGGGCCCAGTAAGACAAGGGAGCCAAGTAGGCAGCCCTTGTAACCAGAGTCCAAAGGGTTCTCCTCAAGAATTCAGTAACAAGAGCTCTGTCTGATCACTGAGGCTCTCCGCAAGAAGACTTTCCTAGACAGAGAGGGCCTGGCTCCTAGACACAGATGCCTTGGCTCCAGCTGTCCCTGAGTGAGGTTTTAAGCAGGGTCCTGTAGGTGCCAGGGTGTGCCAAGGGATTCAGACAGGGGGAGAGACGTAGCATCCTTTCTAAAGGAAGCAGAAGGCTTATGGGATTAATATGATGCTTGAGACAGCTCTGCTTGTACCATTTACATTTCCAAAGCAATTTATGAAAATCCTCATTTTTGAAAATATGGGTAATTGAAAATGGGATTCAGAAACAGCATGTTCGTGGGTGTTAAAAGCCTCACTTCAAATGGAACTGACCTAGTCCACAGCCAGGGATAGAGAACAGGGAAAACAGGAGAGAGAGATAAGCAAGGCAAGGTATTTGCCTTTTCCCTGTTGCCTCTCCAGTGCTGGCAATCTATGGATCAGTGCTCCTTTCCCTCACACGACCCAAGTTCTCAGGACTTGTGAATGAGAAAAGCAGTATGGAATAGTGGACAGGGCACTAGACCTGGGTTCCAGAAGATCTCAGTTCAAATCCCATCTCAGACAACCAACCCTAGGCTCTGTTGTCCCTTGGTGGTTACTCTCATCGTCACTGGTGCCTACATACATTTTCCCCTTCTCCTTTTGTTCAAGCCAACTGCTCAGCCCATCAGAGTGAATTCTCCCCTACTGTGTCTCTGCCTCTAGAACCCCAACCTCTTAGTATTCCAGCAAAAACTATTCTATCCCTGCTCTATACTCCTTTAGCCCTGACGGTGTATGTGTGTTTGTGTGTGTGTGTGTGTGTGTGTGTATGTGTGTGTGTGTGAAAGAAAGAGTGAGTGGGAGAGAGAGAGAGACAGGGAGAGAGACAGACAGAGAGAGAGAGAGAGAGAGAGAGAGAGAGAGAGAGAGAGAGAGAGAGAGACATGAACCATACCTGCCTCTTCAGGGAGCTTCCATTCTATTCACATTTCTAAAGCTTGTTACACATACAAAGTTCTTTCATAAGTTCATAGGATCAGACAGCTAAGAGCTGCAAGAACCTGAAAGGTTTTGAATCCAACCCTTGCATTTATAGATGAGGAAATTGAGGCCCCCAAAAGTAAAGGGACTAGATGAATGGCAGTGGTGAATGGCAGAGCCAAGACACAAATAGAGGAGACACACTCCAAATCTAATGTTATTTCCACTAAATGACATGAACTGGCACAATGGATAGAGCACCAGGCCTGGAGTCAGGGAGACCTGAGTTCAGATCTAGCCTCAGATGCTCACTAGCTGTGTGACCCTGGGCAAGTCACTTAACCCTGTTGGCCTCAGTTTCCTTATCTGTAAAATGAGCTGGAGAGGAAACTGGTAAACCACTCCAGGATCTCTGCCAAGAAAACCCCCAATATGGTCATAAAGAATCAGCCAACAACGAAGTAGTAGTATATCTATTTTATAGATGATAATACTGTTGCAGCTGGGCCTATCATTTCATTGATATGAGGTCCTCCCAGATGAAGAAACTCCATCTACAAAGGCAAGTTGGCACATTCTCTGTGACTTATATTGTTGCCTAGGGCATGGACTCATTCAGGGTCCCACTGCTAATAAGTGTAAGAGGCAGGTCTTCTCAGCTCCAAGGGTGCGGAGAGAAGGAACGAGCATTTATTAAGCACCAGGCACTGTGCTATGTGTGCTATCTACCATAGCATGATGGTTCTCACCTATAGAAATATGACTTTTAATTAGAAGAGGGGACTAGAAATCTTCTCAGCTGTATATCTTATTTTCGCAACCAGATTGTAAACTCCCTAATAGCAGAGAGCCATGTTTTATGCTTCTTTATCTCTTACATAACACTGAACAGAGTATGAAATGTATAGAACCATGGCATTTAGAGCCAGAAGGGACTTTGGAGATCACATAATCTAAGGTTCTTAATCTGGGGTCTCTGAAGTTAGAAAAAATTGATAACTATATTTCATAATTGACTTTCTCTGTAATCCTTTGTATTTTATTTATGCATTTAAAAACATTATTCTGAGAAGGGTTCATAAGCTTCCCCAGACTCCACCAAAGGACTCCATGACATACAAAACAATTTGGGAGCCCTGACCTAATCTAACTCCTTGATTTTATAGAGGACATTGAGTCTAAGAGGACAAGTGAATGACCCAGGGGATAAGTAGCCAAGCCAGGATTTAAATCCAGCTTCTGTGACTCCAAATTCAGTGCCTTTATCTGTTATACCATGCTCCTTCTCCCAATAAGTACTTATCGACCCATTGCTTCTCCAGCTGCCACTTCCATCCTGCCATTATTAGAAGTAAACACAGAGAAGGTGGGTTAAGCTGGGTCTTGAAGGATGAGTGGGATTTGGCTAGGCTGAAGCACTCCGCCTTGGTAGAAAAAGGGAAGGAAGCAAGGAAATTTCACTGCCTCTCTGGGGACTACTCTGACCTTTCCTGAACTAATGGATTAGGGATTGGCCTCTTGCCCCTTCACCTCACTGACCAGACTTTTCTCCCGTTAGGGAACTAAATCAACGTCTCTGCCTCAGTCATTAGCAAAGAGCTAATAAAGAGGACCAAGGCGCCAAGGTGATTGGGTCTCCTCTTATTAATTCAATCACTCTACACAAAGGGGAAAGATTGAGGCCTAGCTTCTCTCCAGTGAAGGGCCTGGCAGACCCTCTCTGGGGAAATACAAGGAAGTAATCAATCCAAAGTGATTTCAGCTAGAGGTAGGCACAGAACAGCAGAGGCCTATAGAAAAGAAAGTTACCAGGTATCACACAGAGTGATGACTGGGGAGTGAGGAGATGTGTGTTCTAGTTGCAGCTCTGTCCTTGCCTATCTAGATGGTCATAGCTGGGTCAGGTCGCTTCTCCACGTCACACAGTCTTCTCGTCTGTAAAATGAAGGGGCTGGAGTAGATGGTCTCTAAGGCTCCACATGCTGAATTTTAAAATCCTATGAAATAAGAGCTAACCAAAGCTTTGATGTGTTTACGTATCGCTGAGACAGGACGATTTTTAGAGCTAGAGGAGGCTTTGGAGGTGCATCCCCCCTCCATTTTACAGGTAAGAAAACTGAGACTAGAGAAGTCGTGGTCACCAGTTAGTGACACAGCCTGGTCTTCTGGGGCCTAGGCCAATTATTCTTTCTAGTAGAAGGAAAGCTTCCTGAGAGCAGGGACACAACTCTTGGTGCATAGACAGCATTTAATAAATGCTTGTTTGTTGAGTGACTCTTTCACGTTGGTGTGTTCTAGGGTCAGAGGCAGTATAGTGGATAGAAAGCAGGTCAGGAAGACAGGAAGACTGAGACATACTAGCTGGACCCTGGACAAATCATTTAAACCCTGAGCACTCTCAACAACTAAGACTCTTAGTTTCAGAGAAAGTGATGATCTGTATTGGTAGAAGGAGTTCTCTTTTCCAAGGAAGCCACAGGTTTAGCTAGGCTTTATCTCCAAAATTGTATATAATACTTTGTTTAGGAAATTTGAATTGCTGAATTCCCAATATACCCCCAGTGCCTGTGTAACCAGAGCTGGACCAGCAGACATCCCTAGTCCATAAAACAAGCCTCTAAAAATGATATGATGAAGCAAAACCCACTGATGCGTCACCCAGCAGGTACCACCCCCTGTGCTTTGAATGTTTATCCTTCCTCATGTTACCAGGATCTTTACTGTCCCCAGGGCAGCAGGTAAACCAAATAAAGACAGACTGTGAGCTATCAAGTATCACCCTAAGTGTATTTGAGATTAAGGGCTGAATTGTGCACAGATGTACTTGACATCTGGGTCCCAAACGACACCTAGAGACCCTGGGGCACCTGGTTTGGGTCAGAAAAGAGCCAACAAAGTCCAACCCATTTGTTTTTCTTCAATGCTCCCCTAAGGGAAATTCAGTCAATTCTCCATAAGGCCATATTCTCTAGTCCTCCTCTCTGAGCTCACACTTGCAGAGCTGGGGAACTAAAGGGGACTTTTCCAACAGGCCCGTTTGACAGATTACATTGTATATATCTCAGCAAACCTTCTTTGATGTGGTCCCTCTCTACCCATTCTCCCCCACACATACATCACATTCACCCACTCTGCCACAGCCCAACTCAAAACTGTGAGTAGGCACTGGTAAAGTCCTTCAAATGTCATCTTGTTTACCAAATGTCAGAGTTGTTTCTACCCATCTTGACTACCCAACCTCATTCTTCCATTCAGTTGATGTCACCCCAGTGAGAATCAAAAGCCCCACCCCTAGGATTAGAGTCGTCCTGTGACATCATTAAACTATATCTTGACTTTGACGTACACACCCACCTTCCTTTCCCACCCTTTCCCTGTTTACTCCCACCTCAATTACCTAGAACCATATTGCTGCCTCATCCTCTAATCACAGAAGCCCTGATGAATTCACATTCAAATGCTAGAGACTCAATGTTTTCCTATTCCCAAGGAGATTTATATCTGAAGAAAGAAAGGTTTTGCCTATTTTCAGCATTTAATAAGTGTATTCATTCATTCAAATAGTCTCTGAAAGAGTGAACCTTAACCCCATGGAATAAATGGTTAATAGTGGGATTTCAAGTAATAATGAGTTTAGTAAAGTAGGTATTTTAGGGGGTAGCCAAGAGACCTTTCTCCTTGTCCTGAAATCATACTTTGTACCAGGTAGCTACTTAGAGGTAAGGCAGCTGCTTTCTTTCTTCCAAACCACACAGAGCCAAGAGGGCTAAGAAGGTTTGCCAGAGAAATATCATCGCCTTTGCATTAATCAGCATTCCCTGAGGAGCTGATACCTAGAGGTAGCTGCCACAGGCCGCTTACCAACCCAGGGCCTTGTGCAGTAAGGCCTTCTTTAACACAATATTTTCTTAAGTAGGTAAATATAAAATACATAATTTCTTATCAACAGGACAGACATTCAAATAGTCAAATCCTGAGAGCAATTCAGTGCAAGTAACCTATCCTAGAAGAGAGCTACTTTGATGATGTCTCTCAGACAAATGATCACAAATAACCCCAGCACCTGTGTTCATTTTTGCTAAGCTCCATTTTCTAAAAAAGACAAAAATCTGAGTTTTAGCAGATTCTATGCTCTATATGAGCCAACAATTTGTTATGAAAAAATGAATGACAGACCTGACCACTGAATCAGAGAGCTCTGATTTCAAGTGGAGCACCCTTCTGATGGTGGGTATGTGACCCTGGGCAAGTCATTCAGTCTTTCTGTGCTTCAGGCAACTCTCCAATTGTAAAGAGAAGAGCAAGATCTATCTAAATGGTTAGAAGCAGTTTTCTCACCAATAATTCCTATTATGAGTGAAATTATAGTTCTATTCCTTACTTCATCCCTCCAAAAAAATATTCAACGTAAGTCAACAGGATGATATGGGGACCAAAAGAGTCAATTTGATCTTAAACTATAGAAGGTGTCCTAAAAGTCTTAGTGCTATTTTAATCTTTAATTGTTTAAATTTAACTATGCTATTGCAAACTTTGGTATATTCTATTAATAAAAGTATAACATCCTGAACAAGGGAGGTACAACAGTGACATGGTACTATAAGACGGAACCCCTCTACTCAGCACCGGTCAGTCTATCACTTTCAGTTCTCAGGGCCATATTTTAGGAAGGACATTTACAAGACAAAGGTCATCCAAACAAAGTTGGCAAGGGTGATGAGGAATCTGGAAACCATAACCAATGAGAACTAGCTGAAAAGAAGTCTAGTAAGAGAAGATATTTCGATGGAACATGATGGCTTTCTTCAGATATTTGAAGGACTGTCATGCAAAGGAAGAACTCAATTCTATCTGTATTGCTTTAGAGAGCAAAACTAGTACCCCTTGGTGGCAATTTTAGGTTAGTAGTTTTTGGCTCAGCATAACAAACAACTATCTAACAATTAGATCTGTCCAGCAATGGAATGGAATGTTTCATGAGATAATGAGCTCCCCATTGCTCAAAATCTTCCAGGGAATCTAAATCACCAGCCATCAAGATTGTCATATCAGGGATCCCTGCGTGATACAGGAAAAATGCTAGATAATCCCACTTGCTTCCTGTGTGATCCTGAGTAAGTCATTTTGCTCCTCTGAGCCTAAATTTCCTCATCTGGAGAACATGAGAGTCAAACTAAATGACTTCTAAGCTCCCTTCCAGCTCTAAATCTGTGATCCTTTTACCTTATGACCTCTACAACCCTTTAAGCCCTTTAAAACTTCAAGATCAATGGCTCAAGCAAGCATCAGATAAGCGGGAATGTTATAAAGGGGATTTTTGTTCTATTTTGGGCTAGACTGAATGACCACTGTCTCTGATGTTCTGTGATTCTATGACCCAAAGTCACCTAGAGAATGTATAGCTGAGTCACAGCTTGCCATTTGATGACTCAAACACTATGGAAATATCTGTAGCTAAAAAGTTTATGAAGCATTGCTTTAAAACATTGTATAGTGGCAAATAGAGAGATAGATACAGATATAGAGACAGATAGGTAGATAGATAGGTAGACAGATGGATAGATAGACAGACAGACAGACAGATAGATAGATAGATAGATAGATAGATCTGCTCTTAACATAGGGAGATTTTTTAAAATAGAAATTTTAGTAGACTGCAAGCTCTGTATGAGTCAATGGTGTAATAATGTGGTTCCCAAAAAACTTGCAAACTTAGGCTGCATTAAAAGACTTACAATGCTCAGAACAAGAGACGTGGGTGTGCCACTTGACTCTTACTATAATACTCCAATGGACATTTCTTCAACAGATCCATCTACTCATCTCAGCAGACACTCCCTCAAATGCAGAACACAATACAACCACACTTTCTCATGCTTTATTCTTGTACATGGTCCTTCCAAAATTTCTTCCTGAAGGATGGGCCCAGCACACTGAAGACCTTCTTCTGCTTTTTTTCCATATTCCATAGATGCCAGTGATGCTGTCATCCTTCATTCTCACACTGTAACTGGCTCACTTCCCTTCCTGGTCTTGCACACTCTCCACGATATCTTTTATAATGTGTCATTGCATTAAGAAAATAAAGGGGACCCCATTCTCAAAAGGGTATACAGCACATTCTAAGTACATAAAGTGGCCCTGCTGCTCATAAATCCCTCAAAGAGCAAATTGACAGATTTCTCTTCTGGGCATCAAAGATGCCATGTGAAAAAATACTGACTCTGTGTGTGTGTGTGTGTATGTGTGTGTGTGTGTGTGTGTGTCTGTGTCTGCACATGCACTTGGTCCCCTTTGGATTGATACAAATAGCATCCTTGCCTTTTGTGTGTATTTGGAGCCTGACAGGAAATGATAAGTACAATCTCTTAACAAAATAAAAGTTAGCTCCAACAACTTTCCTTGCCCCAACATAAACAAGGCTTGTTTCTTTGTACAATCTTGAAACTTTGATCCTCTACACAATTTTCCTTTGAGCAGCTGCTATACCTTGTCAAGGGGCAACTCTGAAAAATATTATTTTTCATCTCACTCAAGGTAACATAGGGGATTTTTCTTTTTCTATATCCTTGATTCTGATGGCAGCTGCTTTCCCTATTGCCAGGGTTGAATGCCATCCAGGCAGTTTCCAGAGTCCATATGAAACAACCTTGAGTAGAAGTGGTATTTGGAACACAAGAGCTTAATTCAGCCCACTTGGGCAACATGGCTGCTGCCCTTCCCAAATGACCTCTCTTAATGACAGATATTCCTGTCTTTGGGTACAGTGCTAAAATGGTATCTAAGATGCCAACATCTTCCCTCAAGTCCTCTAACGTTTTGTTGCAAAGGGCATTTCTGCTTCATTTGAAGTGGTCCTTTGCTTCACAGCACACTTGCCAACCCCCAGACACTAACAGAGAGCCCTTTGGCACTCAAGAGAATTGTTATTTCAGAGAAAAGCCTGCACTAAATGGCTTTCCTTAGTGGAGTCTCAAACAGCTCATCCAGAAGTTCACATTTTAGCATATTTTAGGATGAATTGTTGACAATGGCTTCCATATAGTAAGAGCTCATTTTACCCCCACTGAGAGTCAAGACCTGTGACATAAAGCATCATCATTGTAAGGAACTTCTAGTGTGGAAGCTCCCTCCACCGATGCAGATCAGCAATTTAACTTTTACACCATAGTCTTAGAAATATTGTGGACAGAGGGCGGGATTGAGATGGGAGGTGAACTGCTCAAGGTCACCCAGCCAGAATGTAACAGAAACAGAACTAGAGCCTATAGCTTCCTGACTCAGAAGTCAGCTTTCCATTCACTGTACCATGCAGCCTCACTCTGCCTCCCAACATGCAATGTATGATGACAAAGACAAAAATGATTCATGGATACTACTTGGGATGCACTTTTTGTGTCATTCCTATAACAAAGCTTCTTATTCTTTTTCTTCATCTCCCCAATACTCTCCCTCTGACTCTCTGTCTCTCTGTCTCTCTGTCTCTGCCTCTTTCTGTCTCCATCTCTGTCTGTCTCTGTTTCTCTGTCTCTATCTATGTCTCTCTGTCTCTCTCTGTCTCTGACTTTCTGTCTCTATCTCTATGTCTCTCTGTCTCTGTCTCCCTCTGTCTCTGTTTTTCTGTCTCCCTCTGTCTCTGTCTCCCTGTCTCTCTGTCTCTCTCTCTGTCCATGTGTGTCTCTGTCTCTGTCACACATATACACACTCCTTACTTTTTAACTTCACCAAATCAAGTGGTATCAATGGTCAATTATGGCCTAGTTTATATAGGAAGAAATATTCTTGCAATAGACAGGGGTTAGCCTTCTTAAGTTACCTTCAAACTTTATAATTTATTGTATGAATTTCCAAAATCACATGTTAATACATTCCCTTCATTCTTCCCCTCCTCTGCCAAATTAAGATAGCTGAAAGTGAAAACGTTACTTAGTCTTACTAGATTTTGTTGAAAAATAAACAGCAAAAAATAATCACACACATACACACTTTTGTACACTTTAAAAATCTCCAAGTCCTAAATCTCAGTGAATTAGAAATGGATCACCAAGAGGATTATAATGTTTCATGCTTTTACTCCCTTCTTGATATCATTCCTCATGTCATGACTCCTCCTCCTTTTCTTCTTCCTCCTTTTCCTCCTCTTCCTCTTCCTCCTCCTCCTTCTCCTCCCCTTCTTCTCTTCTTGTTCTTCTTGTTCTTCTTGTTCTTGTGCTTCTTCTTCTTCTTCTCCTTCTCCTTCTTCTTCTTCTTCTTCTTCTCTTCTTCTTCTTCTTCTTCTTCTTCTTCTTCTTCTTCTTCTCCTCCTCCTCCTCCTCTCCTCCATCTCCTTCTTCTTCTTCTTCTTCTTCTTCTTCTTCTTCTTCTTCTTCTTCTTCTTCTTCTTCTTCTTCTTCTTCTTCTTCTTCTTCTTCTTCTTCTTCTTCTTCTTCTCTCCATTCTCATTCAAATTGGATATAAAGTGGGCTATTCATGGCCTAACCCCATGCCTGATCTGTAGGATAGTTTTGTTTTGACTTGCTCCATTTCTGAGGTAGTTTCTCCCTCCTTAGACAACCTGGCAGTCCTTCTACTATCAGGGCTCACTATATAATTACAAATTTAGTATAGAAATCCAGTCAACATACACACTGCAGTTCAGAACTCTCTAGCTCCAGAAATCCCCCAGGCTCAGCCTTTCTTAAGAGCTAGGATTTTATGCCTAGGCAGCCATGCCCAGCTCTACCCAGACTGCATCTTCTTGCTTATACAGATCTTCATTCTTTTTCTTCATTCTCTAACTTCTTACTCAACTCATACGTGTATATCACTCATTTTGGCACTTAATATGAGGATAATGCAAAGTGGTAAATGCTTTGTGCGCGGGTATACAGTATGACTTGTTTCTTTCACAGAACTTGTTTCTTTCACAGAACTTCAGGGTAGAAACTAAAACTATATAAGATCTGGGATCACTTTAACTCTCTGCAAAGCCACAATTAGAAATTTCTGGCCCTTTGCAAGTGGCACTAAATATGCTTCTGGGAAGACAAATGAATTTATTTTGGGGGTGAGAGGCATCATAAAGTCACTGCTAGAGAGTCTAGAGAGATCAGTAGAAATATGAGGCCTAGACAGGGAGGAGTTGATCTAGGGTACAACCACCATGGCAAAGACTCCTACTGTAATGACTTGCTAGCTAAGAGGGAAAATTGCTTAGTTGATAAGAGTATTGGCTTGGATTCAGAAAGAGCTGGATTCAAATCTCACCTCTGGTACCATTTAAGAGCCATGTGATTCTAGGCAAGTCATTTAACTTTTGTGTGCCTCAGATAGCTCTCTAAAACTTGTTCACTAAATCAGAGATGGGATGTCATTCTACTTTTGGTGATCAGAGTTCCCACACTAGGGGCTCCACGTATTTAAAAAAATCATAAATCCCTCCTTTATTTGCCCATGTTCTTGCTAACTAGACACTAACTTCAGTTGCCCATGTCTCTGAAGGATTGAAAGTGTTGTTGGTGCCCCTCCCCCCACTAAATTTCAATATCGTTGAATCAAATCCCAGAGCTCCACCTTAATTTCTACCTTGCTGTACCTCCCTCAGCCTTGGTTTTCTGTCGTGTAAAATGGATGGAATGATCTAGGTGATCGCCAAGGTCCAGACTAGCTCAGCATTGGTATCTGATGAATACCTGTTGAATTGGATACAATCAACCTCAGGGCAGAGCAAGAGACAGTATGTGTAAAACTAAAGCAGAGTCCAAATAATGGGAAATTGAATTCATCCATTCTTTAGGGGATAAACATAAAGGTCTTGCATGGCAGCTGGTGAGCCATTAGAGATCCTCAGAAAGCCGGAAGATTATCCTACCTGCTTCATTGCCATCACTCTTAATAAGCAGCAGCCAGCACAATAATGAAATGGCATTTGATGGACAACTCGATATCGTCCCCAGAGCCTTCAGTAGAAGAGGTTTACTAGAGAGAAAGAAAAAAAAAGGAAAAACAGAAATAAAAATGAATAACTAGGCTTTGCTGAATTTATGTTTAGGGGAGTTCAGAGGAGACACTGTGATTCCCACAGTCAATTCAAGCAGTACTCAGGAGTGAAAAAGAATTTAGAGGAGGAAAAAAATTGAATCATGCATATGGAACAAAGCTTTAATTATTAGAATTTCTCCCGCTTACTGGTGGCTTTTGTCAAGAAGGCGCCTTTCGAAGGCTCTGCTTGTGCTCCTGTTCCCATGACAGCAGCCTCATATTTCACCCAGGGTTAGCATCTCTTTTCTGCTCCACAGTCACTGATTAATGCTCTGACCCATGACCCATTAACCCCCCACAACAACAGAACATAAGACAAATGTCTGTACTGCCCTAGAGTTTAAATTGGTTTAAATAAGGTCTTTCCTGTTCAGGATTTTGGAATATTAGGTCTTAATGATTTGTTTACATGGAAAAAACACAACCTCCCACCATCCCTCACTCACCACCCTCCTCATGCCTCAGCTTTCTCCCCTGGACTAGGGAAAAGGGACCCCAAAGATCTTTAAAGGTAGTCACTCTCTCCTCACATACACATGGACCAGAAAGGAAAATTCATCACTTGCCAGTTTCTGATTAGAAACAAAAATATTCTGCAGAGAAACTGCCAGTTAAGTCTAAAGGAATGAAGAAGGAGGAGATAATAATGACTTTTTTTGAAAAAAAAAAACATTATCCATTCTCTATCAGAAGAGAGGAGCAAGACACTTCCCACATTCTTCCTACTTCTGCAGGTGCAGAACAATCTTGAGGAAAAGGCAGCTCCCTCAAAGCTCCTGTGGCCCCCAGCGGACTTGAATTCAGCTGAAATCATAAATCAGCATAGTGTAGTATGGAAAATATTCATCCTGCAGTCAGCAGAGACCTGAGTGCAAGTCCCACCTCTGACATTTACTTACTCTGTGACCAGTAAGTTCACTAATCTCTCAGACCCTCCTATGTAAGGATTGCTGTAAGAATCAGATAATATAAATATATGGAAAATACTTTACAAACCTTAAAGCAAAATTTATAAATGTTAGCCATTATTGTTGGAGGAGTTTGGGGGAGGCAATCAGGGTTAAGTGACTTGCCCAGGGTCGCGCAGCTAGTAAATATCTGAGGCTGCATTTGATCCCAGGTCCTCCAGACTCATGGGCCAGTGCTCTACCCCCTAGCTTCCCCTTGCTAGCTATTATAATTGTTGAGAGACCCTGAGAAAATATGCAAAGGCAGGAATAATCATCATGTGTTTGACCTTGAAAGAGTCTGGTTGACTGGAGCATAGACTCTCAAACTAGAGAGTGGTGTAAGATAAGGTAGGAAGGGTCAGCTTGAATGCAGCTGTAAATGTTAGGCTGAGCTGTTTGTATTTGCATCTCCTGCCAATGAAATGGCCATTGAAGGTTTTGTGCAAAGGCCTGGCAGGATGGGTAAAATGATCTCTAAGATGCTTTCTCACTCCAAAGCTCTTTGAAATGATCCAAGCCTGAAATGAACATTTGCCTGGTGGTCTGTAAGGGAATCTGCACTGTTTATGCTGCTAAAAAGCTAGAGAGAGAGCTCAATGGTGACCAGGAAATCCTAGAAACCCTGCCCCATTTGCTGGCATCCTGGGACTTTGAAGACAGCCCATATTATACTTGGTAGTGGCTACAGTTCTGGACTTGGAAGGAAGAACATCTAAATTCAAATTCCTCCTCAGATACTTACTAGTTGTTTGACCCTGGATAGGTCACTTAACCTCTTTAAATCTCAATTTCTTCATCTGTATAAAAGCACCTACTCTGAAGGGTTTGTGTGTGTGTGTGTGTGTGTGTGTGTGTGTGTGTGTGTGTGTGTGTGAACGAAATGAGATTATATATGAAAAGCATGTTACAAACCCTTTTTTTAAAGAATCCTATATAAATGTTAGCTTATCATAGCTCCTGACACAGAGCAGGGATTTCATAAGTCTTTATTGATTGATTTTGTTACTGGGTGCTATTCATTCTCTCTTCCTGATATTGCTGGAGAGGTCAAAACCCGAGTTCTCATTTACTGATCTTATATTGTAATCTGCCCATTATACAGAAGAAAAAACTGTTCCAAAAGGTTTAGGTAATTTGTCCAAAGTCGTAGATCCCAAACAATGCTGACCAACAGAAGACAGAGTTCTACCAAGGGAAGCAGTTTAGGCTAACCAGTTCCCATTTCTGGTGCCTTCCAGAAACTGTCCAACAGTATCACTCAGGCAGGCCAAGCAATGCTGGGGAATTAGGAACCCAGGCCTAGCGAGTGAGGGAAAGAGATAGGAGGCATTACATGTCCAGAATGAGGCTGATTTCGAAGGAAGATGACATAGCCTCTTTGCTTCCTAAAACCTTTGTTCTCATACCTTTCAACGACCTTTTATTAGGGGCTTATTCTACAGAGCACCGAGTTAGGCACTGAGTCTGATACACAATTTAGATAAAGTATGATCCCAGTAAGAATAAATCACCGAAGTTTAAGAGGACCAGGCCAAAAGGCCTAATCTGCACCTCCTTGTTTACCGATGAAGCAGCAGAGGACTAGAGAGGTTTAAAAGACAGGTCCAATGTCCCGCACCGAGTCAGGGTAGAGCCAGAACTGAAATCTAGGTCGCCTGACTGTCATTCCCCGTATTCTTATTGAATTAAGACTGTCTTTCCGCTGACCAAAACTCTGAGCCCTGGGCAGAAGGAGAGAACACAGGCGAAATCTGGGACCCGATAGAATTCCTTACTCCTACTCTCTACAAGTTGGCATTGGCTAGAAGGGGGGTGGGAGGGGATGAAGCCCAAAGAATTGGTGCTTTGGGAGAAGTTGCGGTGGGAGCATGGGAAGGTTTGCACTGCTCTCCTGGATGCAAGTGCGCTCTTAAGAGAAAATAAACCAAGCCAAACATTGTCCAATCGCCCTAAGAAAGGGCTTGGAGAGGCTCCCCTTCTGCCCCTTCCTCCTCTTCCCTACAGTATCGCCCTCATCCTCTCTCCACCCACTCCTCCCTCCCGGACCCAGATCCTCGGAACGTCTGGGAGCAGAGGAAGGCATGAGCGCATCGGGTCCCCAGTGCGTGAGCCGAAGCCTGGGGGGAGGAGGCGATGGGTGGGAGGGAGGGAGAGACCGAGGAAGGAGGAAGGAGGGTGGAAGGGAAGGAAGGAAGGAAGAAGGGAAGGCAAGAAAGAGAGGGAGGGAGGGACGGAGCCGCCGGTCACAGGCTAGGCGCTAAGCTGGGCGCTAAGGGAAGGAGGGGTCAGACTCGCCCATCCTTCCAAGGTTGAGTCGTGGGGGGAGGGCGAACCCGCAAAGGCTAAGCGCTTCCCAGCGCCAGCTCCCACCCTACCCCAGCTGGCCAGCGTGGGGTTAGGGAGCAGAGCATTGCGGGCGCCTCCTTCAGCCTTGTCCAGGACCGCAGCGCTGGTCCAAGCCGGGTAAGTCCGCTGTGCGCTCCACTCCCCGCCCACCCCCGTGCCCCCAAACCCGGCGCAGACCAGTTAGGAGCTGGAGCCAGAGCCGTAGACGGAGCCGGAGCCACCACAGGCTGGCTGCCAGAGCTTGGGGCCAAGCTGCGCAGTGCCGGTAGAGGATGTTGGGGGTTAGGAAGATCCTTTGCCTTGGGTCCCGGCTCCTTCCTCTTCAGTGCCTGGACAGCGCCCTGGGCGCACTGCGTACGCAAGGATCCAAACCGCCGGATCGCAGTGTCAGAGCTGGGAGATTTGGAGGAAGGGGTACCGTGACCAGCTGGACTGGCAGAGTATTTGGGTGGGTCACAGGGCACAGGGGTGGCGAGGGAAGATTGATGCTGGGCCTTTTTTTCTTTGGAATTGGCAGAGCTCGGCAAAGATGTTTGGAAAGCTCCCAGGCAAGGCAGAATGTTCGAGGTTGGGGATCACTGGAAGATAAGGAGGATGGGCGAATGGTAGGAGGAGGGGAGAACCTCACAAGGAAAGCTGGAATATTCCTCCCGAACCCATGTTCTCGTCTAAAGGGCTCTAGCCGGCAGGGAAAGAGTTAAAGCACTTGCAGCTCCGAGCCAAGCAGGACAGAATGATGACTCCCAACAGGTCCACCCTGACTCGATTTCCCTGACAGATGGGCTCAGCCTTGTTCCTACTGTGGTGTTTGGGGAAACGATTATAAGTGAGATTAAAGGGCAGTACTGGCTGGAAGCAGGACCAGGGAGCAGATGCCTTCTCAAGGTCTCTTCCATATACATTATCTCTGCCACTGGTCACCTGTGCAAGCTCTGGAGAAAAACGCAGCTTATGGCTTTAATATACTTCCCACCCTCCCCCCCCCCACCCCAAGCAAACATTAGGCTTTACCTAACCTTACCTAAGTGCCCTGTTCTGCTCTAACATCCTCTCTATCCTCATTTTCCTTTCCTGCATGCAGTTCACTGACTGTCTGATCTCACCTTTGTCTCCATACTATTCAAAGTGCAGAAACTTTTAATTGATGACTTCAGAGAGGGCACAAAGTGTGGTGTGCAATTCCTGCCACATGTGAATAACCACAACAATAATATTGTCCATGTGTGCCTTTCTATGCTTTTCCAAATACTTTCATATCCATCATCTCACTTGATTCCCACAACACCACGGGGAAACAGGTTGGGTAGATGCTAATAACACCTTTAGACATGAGGAAACTGAGGCCAAAAGAGGCCAAGAGTGGATTAAAGAACACAGCATTTCATTATTGAACTGATTCACATTTATGTTGTATTTTATAATATGTATTCCCTAAAATAAACCCATGAGGTAAGATAGAGGAGGTGCTATTAGCCCATTTTACAGATGAGAATACTGACATAGCAGACTTTAGTGGGAAAAGCCCCAGATTTGGGATGTGGAAAACCTGGATTTGGATTCTGACTTTGTGATATAATACAAAGAATGCCCACTGTGATTGGCTGGGAGCAGGGGCGGGGCATTAACCTGGAGGTTTTTTTCTGTATGTGCTACTGAGGTCCCTTCCAACTCTCAGATTCAGTGATTCTGTGTCCTGGGCTCATATCCCACTTTCTGATGCTTACTACCTGGGTGATCTTGGAGGTATTACTGAACTTACCTGGTGCCCGGTTTCCTCAGCTTTAGTAAGAAGAATGAGGAAGGGGTTGTCTTGGGCCTCCTAGGTCCTTTCTAGCTCTAATTCCATGATCCTTCTGACTATCTGTGTGACTTTGGATTAGTCACTTAATGTTTCTGGGCCTCGGTTTCTTCATCTGTAAAATTGGAGGATTGGAACAAATGTCCTCTAAGGTCCCTTCTATGTCTAGATCTCCAAAATGCTGATCTTATAAATTCCAGGCAGTCACACAACTAGTATCATACAAACTAATATAAGAGCTGGGGTCCAGATCTTCTAACCTCTATTCAACTGTTCCTTTTACTACAAGACACTAGAATATTTGACCAACTATTCACATGTGTATCTTGGATAGGAACAACCACACACACCCCAAAAATAATTAAAATTGCTCAATCATCTCTTCAGGGGTGACCCTCAAGTTAAGAAGATCTGTGAGAAATAGATTGCATGAAGGAATAACCTGTGAGAAATGAAAGCAAGCTTAGCTACTTAAAGAAAGCAAGGAAAGGGACAGGAGAGACTGTCTGCCTGCAGTCCTTTGGAGATGGCCTCCTCAGAATCCATCCTCCACCCTCACTGATTTAATTGGCACATAACATGTGCCACCTCCTGCTTTGTAATAGATCAGGATTTGCTTTGGAATGTCTGAGGAGGGGATGGGATTTTAGTCTTGAATATGAGGCATAATCATTGAGGTGGCCCTGCAGGGAGCTTTGTCACACCATAGAAAGAGAGGAGGGACCTCTGAAAAAATTGTGAAGTCAGAGAAACGTCTTTGGAGACTGCTGCCTACCTATTCTATACTCTTTCCTCTATTCCTCAAAAGCTTGGTTCCTCCATGTTCTACTTCCCTTCCCCTACCCAAACCTGTTCTGATCGTTGACACTGAGGTCTTTGAAACTGATGACAGCTTAAAACACTCATTCCCCTTTCCAGGGACATTGGCATCGTAACCAGGATCAGGGATGAAGGCCCAAGACTCTGCAGATATAATTCCAGTGATCAGCCAGCTAATAGAGGCTAATTTTGGCAGAGAGGTATAGTGGTAATTAAGGTGCGACTTTTTTTTACTGTTTCCTCTTTTGGAATGCTGAGATAATCAAGTACCTTTGATGAGTCTTGCTTTTCAAATGTAATGGCAAGCAAAGTAGACTTTTTGCTGTCTTTGTTTTGGAGTGCTTCTCAGCACTAAGGAATCTTTGATTGTATCAGGAGTCTTTGATGACCTGCTTACACCAAGGGAAGGCCTAATTCCATCCTCTGACCCTGAACAAGTGTTTAAGTCACAAGAAGGACTAAGTCACATGGATTAGAGTCGCATTGCTGTGATGGTTGTGATGCCCTTTGTCCCTGAAGAAGTATATATAAGCTCAGAGATTAGAGTTTTACCTTTGGGGGCACACTCATTGAAAGAGTGGTGATGACAAGATTCTGAGTAGCCATTGAAGCAGCACCCCCGGCTTTGAAAACCCAGACGTTGGTGCTTCTCTTTTTGGTAATTATGTATGTGATCAGACAAAGCCTGTCTGTTGATCTGTTTATATTTACTCTGAAGTTCAGGGTGCTGACTTTTTCCCCTGAACTAAGTGAATGATATATGTACATTTAATTAAAGTGAGATCGTAAACCCCTTTCCTTAGGAAAGCAGACCCAAAGAACCTGTGCTAGCAGCCCTCCTGTGTGTTCTTGTTGTTGGTCTTGTTATTGGTCTTTTGCCTCCACAGCAGCTGCTAGCAACATTGTTGTTACAGGACAAAAATGGAGTTACCTGATTGGGGGTCAATTCTCCACCATCCCCTCCCCAGGGCAAACACTGACCATACCCTTTCACCAGCTCTCCAGACACTGACTCTGGTGCCATGACAAGCATGGCCTAGAAGCTCTGACTTTGATCAGAGAGAGGAAGATTTGCAGTTATTTCACCTGTACGGACAAGTTTCTGGATGGATAAGCTCAGGCAGATAGGCATGTAATTTTTCAGGCTATTGACAAGCAAAGGGGTGCTTGGGGGAGAGAGGAGTGGATGGGGAGTGGAGGAAGGAGAGAAAAAAAGCTCAAAATAATTTCCTTGCTGTCAATTCTTCTACTTCACTGGGCAAGTTTTCTTTATTTATACGTGTGTAGATTTTGTGAGGGAGTCTGGATCCCAGGGTAAGAATATTTCCAGATAGGCTGGAACACAAGAGGATGCAGCTGTTTATAGTTTCCTTATGTTATCTGAGGCTGAGTCAGAGCTGGGGTCATTTGCTTTGGGTCTCAGGCCTTTTCTCAAGGATCTTGTGAGTGAATCCCACAGTTATCACCCAGGGTCATAGAGAAATGGGTTTCCGGAAGCCGTTTTCTTTGCTTATTGGACTGAGATCATTGCCCCTCTCATTGAGAAAAGGACACGGTGGATATTTATTGAACTTCTCCAACTCCCCCCTCCCCAATTCCTATCCCCCTTCTGTGCTTTCCAGAGGTTGACATCTGCCCCTATATGATATATCTCTGATGTTACCCAGAAAATCTGGATTCTTGAGCCCAGTGTCCATCATTCTGACACATATCTAATTTAGAGGTATTTGCAACCTTAGGGGGAAAAATAAAGAGATTAAAGAAGGTGGGGGAGGAGAATCAAGTGTTCTCAGGCATTACTTTGAACAGGCCACCAAGCAAATCCATGGAATCTCCTCCTTTGAAAGCCTTGAAAAATGGGAGAGATTTTCTTCAATCTTGGGTGCTTTCTGGCCTGAAGACAAGATGAACAAGATTATGTTCTTGCCAGTCCTTGGATTTAAATGTTCCTTACCTTCCCAGACTTGAATAGTCTTCAGAAAGCTCCAGTCTCATGGCTCTAACCCTTTTAAGTTTAGATCAAATGAATGAAAAATTTATTAAATAAGGACTACCTTCCTCACCAAGTTGACTCCAGACTGATGGATTTCAGCCATTGCAACTCTTAAAGACCATCTAAGTTATAGAGGGGCTGTAATCATGAGTGCACATAATGACAAAAATTACAGACTCAAATGTGGAAGTATAAACATGGACTGTGCCTTAAGGCTAAGAGGCATCATAGAGTAGGAGCTAGAGGAGCAGACTGAGAATCCGGAAAACCCAGATTCACCTTTTGCTTTAGGTTTTCACAGGCAAAGCCTCTTAGTACCCCCAAGTAACTCTTTAAAATTGTAAATTACAGACTTGCCCATCTGCCTCAGTGGAGGCAGTTTGCACACCCAGAACTTCCCACATCAATGAAATCATAGATCCCAATCAAGCCTAAGAGATTTGATAAATAAGTATCAGGTTCCTTTCCTTTTAGAAGGACCTGCAAGTCACTTTCATCCAGAGATGTGCTGGGGAATGTTTAACAACCAACACTCTGAAAAGTCAGGACTTAAAGTTTAATCTTCATTATTAATAACGTTTTCTACACCACTCCTTAAGTTTAGATAATCAACACAATTAATCAAGCCCTGATTTGTAGCATTTGCTGATTTCTGAGGTGTAAATGTTCACACCCACGGGAGAGCTGGCTCCTAGACACTCCTGCTTTCATCACTCTGGCCACCTGTTCTCTCACTTGTAAAGTGAGTAGGTTATAGACTAGATAACCTTCAAATCTGTCTAACATTCTACATTCCACATGGCCCTTGCCCCTCTGAGGTAAATTACACTACCATAGGGCATACATACAGAAGGAGATGACAGTAAATACTACAGAAGTTCAGAGAAGGGAGAGTGGTCGACAAAGTTCTGAAGAAAAGCATTGTAATCTGGGTCTTAACTTGAAGGGCAGGTGATGATGATGATGATATGATGATGATAACTAACATATAGGTAACATTTTAAGCTTTCAAAGTGCTTTCTTGTAGCATCTCATGCAATTCTCACAATAGTCTTGTGAGGTAGATACTATCATTAATATTTTATAGATGGGGAAACTCAGGCTGAGAGTTAAAGTGATTTTGCCCAGGGTCACGCATCTTGTAAGAATCTGAGGCAGAACGCAAACTCAGGTCTTCCTGACTCCAGGTTCAGCATTCTGTTCACTATGCCACATAGCTGCTTCTAGGTATATCATGTAGGCATTCCCAGCAGAGGGTGAGAGAACGGTGTGAGCCAAGACTTAGATACAGGGAGAGCACAAGGAATATTTGAGGAACAAGTACTCCAAAATAATGGACAGTGAGTTCCCTCATTGACAGCATCACTCACTATTCTTCCTTTACTTCAGGATCTGGCTAAATAAACTCTCCTTGTCAAGGCCAGCATTCTTGGATCTCATACCCTCCCATCTTCTCCAGCAGATTTTCCCAGTATCATTCTCTCTATTTGTTCTCTCCCTATCTACTAGTTCCTTCCCTGCTGCCTAAACACACACACACACACACACACACACACACACACACACACACACACACATCCTTCTCCCATCCTGAAAAAACCCTCACTAGATCTTACATCCTTATAGCTATCATGCTATATCTCCCCTCTGTTTCTCAGCCAAACTATTGAAGAGGAAATGTTGTCTAGACTGGTGGCTTCTACTTCCTCCCTGCACACTCTCTCCTAAATGCCATGCAGTCTGGCTTCTAACCTCATCATTCAACTAAACCTGCTTGCTCCAAAGTTACCAATGATCCCTTAATTGCCAAATCTAACGGCTTCTTCTCAATTCTCATTCTTTTAGACTTTTCCATAGTCTTTTCTTCTGGATACTCTCTCCTCTGAGTTTTCATGGTACCCTCTTTCTTGCTTCTTTTCTGCTCTTCAGTATCCTTTGTTCGATCCTTATCCATGTCATGTCCAGCAACTGCTACTGTACTCCCTAGGCCTTTTTCTCTTCTTTCTATAGACTCTCTCACTTGTTGGTGTCATCACCTTCCATGAGTTCAATCATCATTTCTATGCAGTTGACTCCCAGATCTATTTCTAATCAGTTTCTCTGTTAAGCTCTGGTCTCGCAATGCCCAATACTTATCGGGGACATTTTGAACTACATAGCCTATAGATATCTTAAATTCAACATGCCAAAAACAGAGCTCATTGTCTCCCCACCCCAAATCCACTTCTCTTCTGAACTTCTCTATTTACCATCAAGGGTACTACAATCTTCCCAGTCATCCAGATTTGAAACCTTATACCATCCTTGACTCCTTAGCCTCACTCCCTCACTCCACATATCCAGTCAGTTGCCAAATCTTATCATTCCTATCTTCACAGTATCTATTACATATATACTCTTCTCTTCAATCACATTGCTATCACTTTCACTTAGGCCTTCATTATCTCTCATCCAGACAGCAGCAAGAGTCACCTAATTGGTCTCTCTGGCTTGTCTCATTCAACTCCAATTCATTCTCCAAGTGGCTGACAAAGTAAATTTCCTAAAGTACAAGTGTGACCATGTCATCCTGCTAATCAATAAACTCCAATGGCTACCTGTTACCCCTAAGAGCATATATGAACCCTTCTGTTTGACCTTTAAAGCTTTTAAACAACCCAGCCCAAACTTATCTTTCCAGACAAATTGGCACATCTGTTGTTCTTCACACATGATTGTTGTTGTCTGTCCTTCATTTTCAAAGAGATCAACAATATCACAGGGTGATGCCTTAATTTGCCCATGAATTTGATATGTGAGGCAAAGTTGCACAAAGCCATCAGTCTAGCTCTCTCTTCCTGAGTCATCAAAGTCCAGTGGCAAGACAAAAGTCAAGATGACTAGCAATGGCCAGGAATGCAGTAGATGACCTTGGTATCTTTAATGTCTGACCAGGCCCTAAGCACTCCACAACCTGCTTCAGCTCCCTTTGTGGCCTTTGGAACATTGTTCTCATATACCCATTTTACTAGGGAATGTCTTCGCATGCTTGGGTTAGACAGCCCGCTAACTTAGCAAAGGGTTTGAGGCTCCTTGGTTACCCTTAACCTGATTTAGTTCATCTGCCCAGCTTCTTGGAGCCCCAGATGAGCATCGGGTGAATCAAGTGGGCACCAAAGGTGGATGAGCCACCCTGAAAAGAACTTGGCAAGCCCTCACACCAGAGGTGCTGGTCCTCCTGAGCACTCATACACCCCTTCACACATGTCACTCCATAACATCTTTATCCCTTTGTACTGGCTGTCCCTCATGCAGGAAATTCACTCTTTCCACACTCCTGCCTCTTGGAATCCTTGGCTTCCTTTGAGTGCCACCAAAGAAGTAGATAGGGTCATACTTTAGATCACAGTGAAATCAGTCCCACATTAGTTAGTTACACAAGTGGAACCAGCAGCCTCTTAGGTCAGTCAGGCTGGCTCCGTAGGGCTAGGAGTAGGGAATCCTGGGTTACATTCCCTGGTCCTGACCTTGAGCAAAACATAACAGTTGCCTGGGTCTCAAAGAAAAGGGGTTGCTGCTGTCATCCACTTCCCTCTCATAAGCTAAGGACAAATGCCATAAAGGCCTTTGCAAACAAAAAGTACCATGGGAACAGGAAGAAATCAGTCAATAGAGCAACTTTCTGGAAGCAAGGTCTCCATGGCCAAGCCTCTTCCAGTAACCAGCTTCAGGCACAGCCCTGCTTTCACTATCTATTAGAGGGGGTGGGAGTCCCTCCCTCTCTGCTTCCCTTCAGCCCTGCAGCTTTCAGACTCAAGGTCACCTGCCTGTCTCTGTGCAACATGGGGCTTCTCCCCATCCCCTCCTTCCCAATAGGAGCAAAGCAGCCCAGGCCCACATGTGACATTTTGCCCTTGCAAGAACTCTTTTCACATTGTTCCCCTGAAGGGTAACCTCCCATTCCCCTCACATCAACGCTTTTGATTTGCTGACCAAAGCAGGTAGAAAACAACCACACTAAAAAGTCAGTAGAAGATCTGAAACTTTCTGCTTCTTCCTTACAGCCCTGCCGCATTTCCCATGGAACCCCAGAGCTTTGTTTTCCAAGAGAAACATTTCCTCCACCATCACTAAAGTTAAGCCACCTCTGGGAGGATGTGTGACTACACCATGGTATCATCATCCTGTGGAAGCTTTTTCTTCATAGGAACTCTGGTCAGCCCCTCCCTGCAAAACACCTGAACTCTCTAATAATCCAGGTTAAGGGACCCCAAGAAAGGAAGTCATCCACCTCCTCCTCTACTTCCTTTTGAGACAGGGACAGATTTCCTAAACTCTTATTTAATGCACTCGTTCTTAAACCGTATTCCCAAAGGATCTTTCTACATGTGCCACGAACAGGCTTAGAACATTATTAGGGACAAAGATGAGCTAGAGAATGATTTCATTAGTGTGGAGAGTTCAGTAATGAGGAAGCTCTCTCCATCAATGTAGGTCAGTACCTTTTCTGCAATTTTATAGATTTAAGAGTGTTTCCTGGGAGCAGCTATGTGGTGCAGTGGTTAGAGCACTGGCCCTGGAGTCTGGGGGACCTGAGTTCAAGTCTGATCTCACACTCTTTACTAGCTGTGTGATCCTGGACAATTCACTTAAATCACAGAGAGAGAGAGAGAGAGAGAGAGAGAGAGAGAGAGTTATTTAGATCACTGAGAATTCAAGTGACTTGCCAAGGGTCACACAATTAGTATGGATCAGGATATCTTCTTGGCTCTAAGACCATTTCCACACCCACTACACCCCACCACCTTTCTCATTACTAATCTTTCAAATATGACAGTATCAGATGTGAATTAATACTTAGGATCATCAGATTACATTTTCAGAGCTGGAAGGGGACTTTGAGATCAGCTAGGCCAATGGTATCGAACCCAAATAGAAAAAGGAGCCACTAACATGTACATAAGGGTCTTTGCAGGCCACATATTGACTTTATTTTTAAAATGTAATGTGATCTATATCTATTGTATTCTTATTTATTTTATTAAATATTTCCCACTTACCTTTTAATCTGGTGTGGCCTCACTTAGGAGCGCTGCAGCAGGCTGCATGTTGGATACTTCTGGTCTAGTCTGTTCATCTTATTGGGGAGGAGTCTGAGGACCAGAGAGTTAAAGTCACTTACCCAAGGTCACACAGGTAGGAAGCAGGAAAGCCAGAACTGTAATCAAGTCTCCTATCTCCAAATTCCCTGCTCTTTCCACTCCACCATCCTAATGAGAGTTCATAAAACACACCGCCTCACCCCGCTATTATCTCATCAGAAGTAAATGATTGTTTGACTGATTGCAGCCGTACCTTCTTCCCCCATTAACTCTATGGAAGATTTTCCAATGGCATGTGTCTAGACTCAGAGATAGGATAACAGTGAGTTCATGGATTATCATGACCCATTGAAATGGCCCATAAATTCCCAAATCCTGAAGACCACTTACTACTGTTTTTTCCTTACTTAATTCAACAAAAAGCTTATTATGTTCAAGGGTCTATGTTGGAAAACCAAAGACAAAAATGGAACAATTCCTCTCTTCAAAGAGCTTAGGTTCAGTCAGCAAGGCTGAAATGAGCCACATAACAAGAAGGATGAAGACAAAATGTAAAAGAGGATTTTCCACTGACTAGGGTTCAAGAGACAGCTCTGAAATACTTATTAAACTTTAAGTATGTATGATACTTTTAAGTTAAAAAACTTTCACATCAATTACCTACTTCATCAAGGCCTCATGACTATTCTATATGGACGATGGGATAAAACTTGTTGGCCTCATTTTACAGATGCCAAAAGTTGAATAGCTAGTCACAGAACTGAGTCTAGAGCCCTGTGACCTGATACTAAATGCTATGGTCTTTTAGGAATAATAATTGTGCTTATAATGGCTAACATTTATATAGTAGTTTAAGCCTTGAAAAGTGCCTTACAAATATTTTCTCATTTGATCCTCACAAAGTCTGTGTGGTAGGTGCTATTAGTACCCTCATTAAGATAAAGAACTAAGTTTGAAAGAAGTCTCAGGCTTTTCATTAACATCACACTTCCTCTTCAAGGTCAGGACCAGTATGGGACCAATACATTCTTCAAATTCAGTGAACTTCCATTTTAGAACCAAAACAAAGGTAAATGGAAAATAACAAGATAGCACCAAATAAAGGTACAGAAAATAGACTGGCCCAGACTCAGGTCAAGATGTCCTTAATGCTCTAAGAAGACATAGCTATCAGCTCAGTTTGTCAAGGACCAAAATGAATTCTAACTCTTTGCCATCCCCATAGCCACATCCCAAATGGCTAGAACAACCCTTGACCATAGCTATGCACACCTGGCCTGTTGCCTATTGGTTGTTCCCTGACAGTTGACAGATGAACAGTAAAGCCTCAGTTTTGCAGTGGGTGACCTAGGAGACCCTTTATCTCATGTAGTTATGACCTGGTTTTTACTACATTCTGAACAGAACCCTTTGTGGTTAGCACCAAAAATATTTACGTGAGTCCAAAGCCCAGCTACAGCTGGAAAGAACCTTATAGATCAGCCTCCTTGTTTTAAAAGAGGGGGAAGTGAGGCCAAGAGAGATAAAGTGAGCTGACTCAAAGTCACATAGTGAGTTGGAACCAAAGATGGGACCAGAACCCAGCACTCTTTAGAGTCTCCCAACTCAAGCTCTCAGACTTTGCTCGAATTAGTGCAAGAACAACTTAAGCCAGAAGACAGGCACAGAACCGAAGCTGGTCCTCTAGCTCTCATGCAGTTGATTTCTTTAAAGCTAAGAGCAGGTTGACATTAGGTAAGTCAGGTCATTCATTGCCCTAGGCCTCAGTTTCCTCATCTATAAAATGGCAGGATCCTAGGATCTACAGTGGAAGTCAGTTTTTCATGCCTTCCCAATCCTCCTTTCTAGTGCCATGATTTCTCTCTACCAGGATGAATCTACTTACCTTGTGTCTTGTTTTTGCTTTTAGCTGACTATGAGCTACTTTTATTACCTTAGAGGTGGCCATAACTAAGGTATTGCCACTCCTAGTGATTTTTGCATCTTTAAAAGATAAGATGCTTAAAGGCAAGGCTTAATGAATTCTCTCAGGATAACTTCACAAGCGTCCAACCTCGGTAGTAGAGTTGGGCAGATTTGTAGCTGGTTGAAAACTAGGTCTAAAAGTATTGACTTATAAACGAATCATTGCCAACCACTAGACTCTAATAAAAAGTTTCTAGTGGGATTCCACAGGGCTCTATCCTTGACTTTGTTCTAGTTAACATTTTTACCAGTAACCTAGATAAACCTATATCAAATCCACAAATAAACAAAACCATTGGTGGACATGAAGACTAAAGCTACTATCTGGATACAAGAATCAGTATCTTAAAAGATCTCAACAGACTCAGTTGATGGAAAAAACAAAAGTGGAATTTAATAGAGAAAAATGTGAAGGCATAGATTTAGGCACCAAAACAAAACAGCTACATAAAACAGTATGGGGGATACCCAATTTTGCAGAAGTTTGTAGTAGAAAGCCTAATACAATCTTAGATTTAACTAATAAAATGTAGTGTCTAGATTGGTTGCTCAAGTTATTCAGTTGTTTCAGTCTTGTCTTACTCTTCGTGACCCCATTTGGGGTTCTCTTGGCAAAGATAGTAGAGGGGTTTGTCATTTCCTTCTCCAGCTCATTTTACAGAGATGAAGAAACTGAGGCGAACAGGGATTAAGTGACTTGCCCAGGGTCACACAACTAGTAAGTGTCTGAGGCCAGATTTGAACTCAGCAAGATGAGTCTTCCTAACTCCAAGGCTGGCACTCTATCCATCGTGCCACCTAGCTGCCCTGTAATCTAGATTAAGAGAGATGTTAATCCCACTGAACCCTTCCCAGGTCAGATCAAGTCTGGAGTATTGTGTTCGATCCTGAGTGCCACATTTTAGCAGGCACACTGAAAACATGTAGAATACCCAGAGAAAGGTGACCAGGATGATGACAGTACTTAAAACCATGTCATATATAGATCATTCAGTAGAAATAGGGATATTTAGTCTGAAGAGACTTAGGGAGAAAATATTATCCTTAACAATCTGAAGGGTTATCATATAGAAGAGGGAGCAGACTTTTGATGATAACTAGTTTTGGAGTGAACTAAGATATGTGAGTAGAAGCAAGGGTGAGCTAGAGCCACTTCCTGTGGGTTCCTGAGATCTGATTGTTAAATTTTCAGTGTGAACATTTACATGTCAGAAATTGGGAAATGCTACAAGTCAAGGGTTAATTTATTGTTTTGTGGATTGATCAGATTTAAGAACATGATGGAGAAAATGTGAATCATATAGATTAAACTGAAAGGTGTGTCATGTATACATTTTTCTTTCCTGAAGAGCCAGTTGTTAAACGTTTACCAGCATACTACTGGGTAGAAGTAACTTGACCCATCTTGCCAGAAAAAACAATTAGCATCAATGGGTAGAAATTGCAAAGAGTCAAATAGAAGCTTAATGTAAAGAAAGACACAGTAGAGTAGGCTTCTTTTGAAGGTCCTGGTCTCCCCCTCATTGGCAGTCTTCAAGCAAAGACCAGATGACCATTGCAGCAGAGAGAGGGTTCTCTTGCCTAGGTATGGATTGGACTAGGTGACTACCGAGGCCAACTGCCTTTCCATGTCATCACAATATTCCTGTAAGTACCTGGCTGTCCTGCTGCATTGAAAATGGGATTCAGTTTGTGATTTGATTTACAAAAAGACAAATTACATGCAATTTTTCAGAAACATATTTTCCGTGTAAGGTAAGATGCAACCATATGTTAGCTCTGAGAATTGCTTCTGAGATTCTAGGGCACACAAGGTTGCACAATGTATGAAGTTTGGCAATTGAAACTGAGACTTGCTCCCCGGAAGCATTCACCTTGTGAAGGGGATGAATTACATCCTTGGGAGTAGAGGATCATTTATTTCTTCATCAGACACAGCTAAGCAGAAGCCAGGCCAAGTTCTGTTGGGCATGCAAATTCATGCATTGAAGTGGAAAAAGAAATAGCAGCAGACACACCTCCAAAAGTCAACCCAAAATGCATGAGGTCAGTTCTTCCATGCTAGAGAAACAAACTGCCGCAGGTTCCAGAGTTATCAATCCTAAAAGAGCTGGTCTTAATTGTATAGTTGCCCTTGCTTCTTAAGCCAGAGAGAAGATATAGCAATGCAGTTTCCTGTTGCATGGCTGAGGCCCCAAGGTCCAGTGAGATAACTGTCTCGAAGTGGTCGCCAGTGAGAAAGTAGGATGTTAGAACCCAGAGACATTGGATTCTGGCCATTGCTGGAGACCCGCCTCTCAACCTCATGAGCACCCTCCAATAACAATCCTTTGAGTCATCTAGAAGTAATGCCGTCTTCTTCACCTCAGACAGGACTTGTGTTTCTCTAGTCTCTCTGTTTATTAATAGTTCCACTCTCAGTTTTTGAGTTTCAATAGATAAGGGAAGGGAAAGCACTGTCAGCTTTTTCTCCACAAAGACTTCCATGTTCACAGATCAATCAACAATAATTTCTTAACAGAGTAAGTTGCTAAGGATGCGAATATGAAAGTAGCATGACCCCTCTCTCAACTAGCTTACATTCTACCATTAGTCACGTGATTTAGAACTAAAAAGGACATAACAGATCATTTAGTTCAACCCATTCATTTTACAGATCAGGAAACTGAGGCCCAGAGAAATTAAGTGATTGGTCCAAGCTGACACAGTGAGTGATACAGCCAGGATCTGAACCCAGGCCATGACACTCCAAATGTAAGGTTATTTCTACTATGTCCTGGCATTATTTATCTTCTTTTGAAAATGACCAAGGAAACAATATTCCAAATACACCGAATTCCCCCTAGGGATGGAGAGTGACCAGCAAATACATTGGGCTATACAAACCAGGACCTTGGCAATATGTATTGCCCTAGGAGTTGGGCTGGGGAACATAGCTAGAAACATCGCTTCCTCACTGAAACAATCACAATCATGCTTTCTCCCAGCCAACAGAAGGTTGACTAGCAAGATGTGTAATTTTCAGTTACTAATTGTGATGCCCTGCAGCTTGCTGGGCTAAATATAGCCTCCGTTTTTGTTGAGTAGGTTAAAAAATAGAAGCCCATGTGCAGCTACAGAAATACCACTTGCAAAGAGATTGACAGAGGCAGGCATGCAGGTTGTTTTTCTCCCCTCCCCTCCATTCCCCATCCCTATCCCAAGGGCACTGATGCCCGGGCACCCTGGCAACATGGGCCCTGTCTTGTCCTAATTGACTAATGCAGTAGGGTGAGATGGCACATTGTTGGCAGAATTTGCTAGGGAGTCTTAGTAACAGTGTAAGGGTGAAGAGAATAAGTTTAAAAGAAACAACTACCCCCACATACTTCTCAAAACCAGAAACTCTCCACAGATATATTTAAAGTCTTGCGGCATTATGTGTTGAAGGGGTCCAAGGAGCAAGAGAAGGTACGTGCTGTGAAAAGAGTCCTCCAAAGGTGACTCCTGTCCCCACTGTGGCCAAATGTGGGTTTTGCTCAACAGCCAGTGTCAAATTTCAGAACACACAGCTATAGAGGTGTCCCTACTCCCGAACAGAGCCCCTTCCTAGACTCTTAGAGCTTCAGTGGATCTGAGTAATTATATGGGATCGTAGATTTAGAGATAGAGCGAGCCTTAAAAGGTCATTTGGTCCAACCCCCTCCTTTTACTTAGAGCACATATCTGCTATGGACTCACTCTCCCAACCCCAACTTCCACTAACCAGTTAAGTTTCTGTGTGTCTGTGTGTATATATGTATGTATGTATGTATGTATACATATATGTATATGTATATACAGGTATTTGTATGTTTATGTGAATATACACAACACGTGCATATATGCACATATATATAACATGTGTGTATGTATTATATGTATATACATGCATACACATATGTGTGTATATATATATATGTGTGTGTGTATGTATGTGTATATATATATACACGTATATTTTTCACCTAATATTATTCATGAGTGCCAGTTGGTAACTCCCCAATATAAGTCAATGTCACCCAACTCGTTAGTAGCAGAACTGAAAGTTCTTATTCTGACTACACAGTCTAAGGCTCTTAAAAGAGCTATAGTGTTATAGTGTCTGATACTGTACCATTCAGGATTTATTTCTTTCAGTATATGTGGCTATCGGTGGTCTTTAAGCCTTCACAATTAAAATGCATAATGCCTGGAAAGAGAAACTCTTTAGTTATCAGCTAGCATTAGTAAAGACTTAGTTGAGAGTTGTGAGCAAATCCCTGGATTATTGAGTTCAGTTCTGAGTATTGTGGTTAAAGAAGGATATTGATAAGCTGAAGCATAGCCATGGGATGGTGATCCGAATAGTGAGAGGACTGGAGACCTGTTGAAGGCAGTGGGAACATTTAGCCTGAAGAAAGGGTGACATAGTGGCAATATGATGTCTTTGAATATTTGAAGGGGTATAACATAGAAGCAGGAAATAGCTTGGGTTTTTGCTTGATGCTAGAAGACAAATTAGGAACAGAGGATGGAAGCTGCGGGGAGATAAGTGTTTGGCTCTATAAGAGGAAAAATGTTTTCACAATTAGAGTTGCCAAAAAGTAAAGTGGGCTAAGATATAATGAGTTCCTCATTAGTATGGAGGCCAGAAAACCACTTGTCAAGGAAGTTGCAGAGGGGCTTCAGTTTAGCTACTGGTTGAACTAGATTGCCTTTAAGGCCCCTTCCAGAGCTGAGATTCTATTAACACAAGATAAGCTCCTGAAGGGAGAGGAAGGGATGCCAAGAAAATGGCAAGGATCTTGAAAGGTGAACAACTTGAAAGTCAAGAACAATATTGGGACCCATTTGAGTCAATGAGGTTTTTAGGATACATTTGGGCCAGGCAGCTTAAGCACAGGTATAGGGTGACTATAGATGGCAGACATTATTGTAACATTCACCAACAGGTCACACTCGTGACAATCCTGAGGCTTGGTCTTTGAGTTCATTTATATGGGATTGAGTAAGGAGAGAATGATGTGGCCTCCTTTATAAGCCCAGCAGGGACCAAAGGTAGGAAATGACAGTGGTGCTAGAAGAAAACCTATAGATCATCTAATCTTATTCCCTTATTTGACAGATGATGAAATTGAGGCCCAGAGAAGTAAAAAGACTTATCCGAAGTCACACAGATTGCTAGGGGAAGAGCTGTGACTAGAAATGAGGTCTTGGAGCTCCCAGGCCAGTGCTCTTTGCAGTACAAGCTGCCTCAATAAATGGATAGAAGGAGAATAGAGTGGGGCAGCTAGTTTTCTGTTATTCCTCTCAACCCCACACCCTTTTCTTCTTCTCTTTAAGTTGACTGAACTCTATGGTAAGGCTTTAGCCTAATTTCCAGTTAAAGTTTCTGAGTGCAAATTTATCACTCAGATGATTCAAGGAGGTATTCCATTTAACAGACCTCATCAGAGCTGGCATTCTGAAAGGTCCAAGTTCTCCTCCTTAGTGGACCACATGAAAGAATAGCCACCATCTTAGCTTTCAGCTTCTCCAATAAGAGAGTTATGTTCATTATCTCCTAACCTCATAAACATAGGGAAGTCTTGAAGTAAAAACTCCTTCCACCAAAGCAGAACAGTAACTTTTAGTCCCAGAGCATTGTCTGGAGGACCAAAGGGTGAAGAAACTTGCTCACAGTCACTCAGCTAGTATGTGTCAGAGGGAAGACTTGAACCTAGGTCTTCCTGACTCTAAGACTGGCTGTCCCGGGCTATCTTTCATTTTGTAAACACCAAGCAATAAACTAAGACCTTTTGGCCTGAAGAATCTGTTCAGTGAAGTCTGGCAATTGTGTGTTGGAGAATGGTCCCAAGAGCCAAACTGAACTCAGTTTTTCAATTCTTCTCCCCCAGTTCCCTCTCTCATTGTCATTGCCTGCTCAGTGGATAGAGTGCCTGGCTAGAGTCAGAAAGAGCTGAGTTCAAATCTAGACTCAGACAAGAAGACATGAGTTCCAACAGGAGCTTAAATATTTACTAGCTGTGTGACCCTGGGCAAGTCACTTAACTTCTCTATGCCTCAGTTATCTCAAGTGAGGATGATGATATTACCTATTTCCCCAGGGTTGTTGTGAGATAATATTTATAAAGAATTTTGCAAACTACAAATGCCAGCTATCCTTTTTATTCCTACATAAGATTTCAATGATGGTGGAAGTATAATCAAGTGGATTCTCTGTTATTGACTGAAGTCTGGATTTAGTTGCCATTTCCATGGTCTCCATGGGATGTGTCCAACCAGTGCTGGTACAGCTTAATTGAAAAGGTTTATAAGTGCACTACATAGAGACAATCTATAATTAAGGTTTTAGCATAGGATGACACTGCAAATTGATAGCAAAGTAATTGCATGTTTTTTCTAGAGTCAAAATAATTTATATTCCTCACCCAAGTACATTTAAGTAAATTGTTTGCAGCAACCTCAGCTGTCTGCATCTTTTACGAGACCATTAAGCAATCTCAGCCTTTCCCTATTTGCCTCGTTTTGTTTACTAAGAATGGCTCTCCTGTCCCTCTGGTCCTCTCAGAATGGAAAATAGGAAAAGTAAATAGACACATAGAGATTTGGAGGTGGGGGCCAAGAAGGAAAAGGAAATCAACTTTACACAGGGACTTAACTGATGCCAAGCATAATATTAGGGGAAGATGCTGTTTACACAAAGTTTCTTACCCAATGAATGACCTACATGTTTCATTGCCTATAGCACACTTCCATGCATTTTCCCTGGCTGTCACCATGCCAATGATCCCATGGAAGGGGAAAAGAAGGAAAGGGAAAGAAAAGGAAGAGAAGGGAAGAAGCATTTGTATAGCACCTACTATGTATCAGGGCGCTGATACACAGTGGGTTGTTTTTCTTCCTTTCTGTGTATCTCCAGCACTTAGCACAATGCCTGGCATACAGTAGGTGCTTAATAAATGTTTACTGACTTACTGATTGACCCTTCTAGAATATGAAATTCAGCCTTAGATGAATCCATCTTAGAACTCATCCAAAAGGTTTTCTTGTTGGGAGTGGCGTCTTCGTATTGACCCTCAGCTAGGGTAAAGTAGTCGGAAACACTGGTAGATCTGAGTTCTAATGCTACTTCTGTGAGTAAGTAACTGAATAACACTGGACCAGTGACTTTATCTTTCTGGCCTCAGTAAAATGAGGAGCTTGGACAGGACAATCTATGAGGTCCCTTCAGGGCTGAAATCCTGTGATTGGGAGGTGGGGGAAAGGGAGGGGAGAAAACATTAGACTGAGGTTCCAGACTGTAGTTGCAGTCTATGAATTAAAATGAATGAAGCACACATCTTAGCTGCCACAGCCCCATGTTAAGCACACTCGCTCTTAATCTATTCAATTTGTGACCAGACTGAAGGCCAGCTCAATCAGAGTCCTCTGTACAAGGCTCGTGGGGCTGATGTTCACACTGGGGTCTCTCAAGCATACACAGCTCCCCAAATGCCAAGCGGGAAGAGCTCAGCGCAAACAATCCTCAGGGGGAGAAAGTGCTGCAGAACCACTTTGTTCCTTACACTTGGTCATAAGAGAGCTCACAGCTGGGAAACAAGCCTGATTAAAAGTATCGACTCACATGGTTTTTCAGGGAAAAGGGACCTCAGAGATTGAGTTTCACTTCTTAAAACAAGCCGTTAAGCAATTAAAGAGGATGGCTCCAGTTACTCCAATGACTCCAATGTATACACAAATTCATAGGAGTTTGAGATGTAAAAACTGTCTATTGAGAACCTGTCATGTGACTGGGGTTGTGCTTACTTCTGGGAGGAGGGGAGGAGTATATTAGAGGTCAGATTTATATCCTCTGCCCTTGGGACCTCGAGCCCTACAGATGTGAAATAACAATGACTGTTCTAAGGCGATACGTGTGTAGGTGCTAAATGGTATTGGTTCAGATTGTCAGTGCTGTAAGAGGAGATAGGTATCAATGAAGGCTGCAGCAGGTAAGGAAGATTTCATGGAGAAAGTGGGGTTTGAGCTGGGCCTTGAAGCAGCCTAGTGTTTGAATAGGATGTAAAAGGAATGTGGTGTAGTTCATGGTACTTAGGACTTCAAGTCTAGAAGACTTGGGTTCAAATGCTGCCTCTAACCTTTACTATGTCATTTAACCTCAGTTTCCACATCTGTAAAATAGAAATAATGATATTTGCGGTACCAACCTCCTGGGGTTCTGGTGAGGCTCAACTAGATTGAGTTCCTGGGCAACTTTTGTTGTTTAGTCTTTTCAGTCATGTCTGACTCTTTGTGACCCCATTGGGATCCTCTTGGCAAAGATTCTAGAGTGGTTTGCCATATCCTTCTCCAGCTCATTTTACAGATGAGGAAACTGAGGCAAACAGGGTTAAGTGACTTGCCCAGGGTCGTACAGCTAATAAGTGTCTCAGGTCACATTTGAACTCAGCTTTTCCTGTCTTCAGGACTGGTGCTCTATCCACTTCACCACCTCACTGGCCCTTGGCAGCTTTACAAACCCCTATATAATTGACAACTATTATTAAGGGCCATTCCAGGTAAAGAGAACAATCAGCCTTCATGAAAGTATGGCCTAGGGTGGAGAAGGCAGTGAGGGAAGTGGGGATATCAGAATGATTAAAGAGGAGGATTCACTTTAGAGCGTAGTAAGAGATGGGATTGGAAGCTTCCGCTAAAATCCAGCTTGGATGCTCCATGGTAAGGGGTTGACTGACCAAGGGCTCCCATAGGCTATTCAAATGGAGCCCAATTTCTGGAAGTTCAAGTATGGGTCTAGAAATGGACACTTTTACAATTGTGGGGAAAATTAGCCTCGCTAATTTCAGAGAGGATGATTGTCAAAGGATTGTCTATTGCCAGATGATGATTTTCTTTTTAATCACAACTCATGAAACTTGAGTAAGACATGGAGGAGTCGCCATCTGTGTCTGTAAAGGGAATATCTACATAGATGAAAGAAATCATGCATCTGACAATCCCCGTTAAGGTGATGTGGGAATAAGTACGGAGGGGAGATCTTGAAACCCTGGCAGATCAATTCGGCTTTGACGTACTAGGAAACAGGAAGCCACTGATGGTTTCTGAGTAGTGACCTAGTGATAGGAGTGTTTAAAGAAAGATTAATTTCCCTTAACCCACACAATTTGCCTGCCTTTCACTTCTCTTAGAAAATCCCCTCTGGCCCTTCAGACAGGTCTATACTCAGATCAAAATGCAGGCATTAGTTCGAGTTGTTTGGAAGTGAACTATTCTCTGATTCTTCAGGGTCAGTTACACCTTGCTTGGGGGTGGTTCTCTCAATTGTCCCATAGAAAGCTGGGCCACACAAGTTATTTGAAGGGCTCAGAAGGGAATTCTTTGCCCCTTCCAAAACCATTTCAGAACTGTACCAGAGGGAGAGAATCAAAATACCGTTCTCCCTCCCCAATTAATCCACAACTCCTTTCCTCGATGACTAGTCCCTAACCAGAGAGGAATAAACAGATCTTCAAGAAATTAGCATTTCAGTTCTGGGGCAGGATGTGTGCAGCTGCCCTTGTTTATTGCAAACTCTCACCCATGAGCTTTTATGGTGCAAGTGAACTGAATATGTATTTATGTTTGAAGCCTTGCAACCACCAGCCTGATTACTCAGACTTCCAGCCCCAGATAAGATCACCCCAGCTGATGTAGAAAAGGCAAGTTTGCCTCTATTCTGGTTGAACCTGTTGCGTGCATCCAATTAAATTAGTTGACATGTGCTGGTCTCTCCACCATCCTCTCCCTTCCCCTCCCCCAGCCCTAACTCCTCACTTCCTCCCCATCTCTCCCCGCCTCCCCCGCCCCACCATCAGCAGGTGTTCTTCCCCACCTCCTACTTAGTCCCAAGAATGGAGAGGGAGGGAAAAGATCAGAGTAGACTAGTGAGTCTTATATCCTTGTGATCTGCATTTCATTTGATTTTGGCCAGATTAGGTTTCAATTAGAAGGTGCTGGCCTTTAATGTCTTTCAGAGGGAAATACCACAGTGAGTAGGTAAGTCTTAGGGCATGCATACATTACTGCTTCCTAGCAAGGTAGGTTACCTGGCTCACTTGGGCTGAATGCACTCCAGCCTGAAGGCAGCAAGGGGAAACTCTTAGGAATCTCTAATCCTAAAGAAAGATTGGGAAGTAACTTAGAGAGCCTCCCTTTCCCTTTCTAAATGGCATAGCCCCACTAAGATCTAGTTCAGGTAGCACCTCCTCTAGAAGGACCTACCCTGAACACTTCCTTTAGTCAATCAATCAACAAGTATTTATTAAACACCTAGTATATTCCAGGTATTAAGTGCTAAGTTTACCCCTTCCCCCCACAAAGAAAAAGGCAAAAGCGGAGTCCCTGCCATCAAGGAACTCAGATTCTAATGAGGGAGACAACATGCAAACAGCTATGTACGAACAAGATTTATGCTGGATAAATGGGAGATAATTCCAGAAGAAAGACACTAGCTGTGAAGAAGGGGAGGGGGAGTCTAAAAGGCCTCTTTCAGAAGGTGGGGTTTGAATCTTGAAAGAAGCCAGGGGTGGGGGAGCAGGGGTGAAGAAGAGGATTCCAAACTGAGGCCAACAGGGTTAAGTGACTTGCCCAAGGTCACACAGCTAGTAAGTCTCAGCTCACTTTTGAACTCAGGAAGAGGAGTCTTCCTGACTCCAGGCTCAGTGCTTTCTAAGCACCGTGTAGCTGTCCTTACCTGGAAGGGAGTAAAGTGTAAAAAGACTGGAAAGGTAGGGACAGGTTGTGAAAGGCTTTCAAAGCCAAAGAGGATTTTCTATTTGATCCTGCAGGTAAAGGGGAACCTCTGGAGTTTATGGGTAGGGTGATGACAAAGTCAGACCTGTACTTTAGGAAAATCATTTTGGTGGCTGAATGGAGAATGGACTGGAGTGGGAAGAAACTTGCGGCAGGTAGACCCACCAGCAGCTATTGCAACGGCCCAGGGTGATAAGGGTCTGCACCAGGGTGGTGGCAGCATCAGAGGAGAGAAGTAGGCTTATACAGAGATGTTGTTGCTCAGTCATTTCAGTCCTGACTCTTCATGACCCCATTTGGGGTTTTCTTGGCAGATACACTGGTGTGGTTTGCCATTTCCTTCTCCAGATCATTTTACACATGAGGAACTGAGGCAAACAGGGTTAAGTGACTTGCCGAGTAAGTGTCTGAGGCCACATTTGAGTTTAGGTCTTCCTGACTCCAGGTCTGGCAATCTATCCACTGAGCCACTGAACTGCCCTACGGAGGTGTTAAGACAAGATTTACAGTACTGAGCACTACAAGTGCTACCTAGCTGTTTGTCTCTTAACTCCCCAACTAGACTAGATGCTCCTAGAACAATGGGTGCTTACGTACATTTTCCACCTATTAGATTATGAATTACTTGAAAAAAGAGACTATGTCTCATTCATTTTTGTAACCCCCACAGTTACCTAACACAGAGATTTATACATAGTAGGTATTAAATAATATCTAGTAAATAAATGAAATCTTTCCCTACAGCTCCTACCACAGTACTATAAGTACGGGAGGTGGTCAGTAAGTACTTGGTGAATGCAAGAATGATTTTCTTGATTAAGCTATGTGGTACAGTGGATAGAGTGCTGTGTTTGGAATAAGGAAAACCTCAGTTCAAATCCAGCCTCAGATACTTACTAACCATGCAACCCTAGGCAAGGAACATAACCTCTGTTAGCCTCACTTTCCACATCTGTAAAATGGGAACAACAGAAGAACCTACCTCTCAGGGCTGTTGTAAGGTTCAAATGAGATAATCATTGAAAGGTGTTCAGCACAGTGCCTACCTAGCACATGGTAAGTTCTGTATAAATGTTAACTATGTGTTTACATCTTGTCAGTGAATGAAGTCTGATTTCCTGGATTAAGAAACATAGAGGTACAAAATGTTAGTATTTGAAGAGGCCCAGGGCAGTTTTGCCATTTCAAATCCTTTTACCAGACAGGATAGGCAGTAAACAACCAAAGAGCAATCCTGGGCTTTGTCTGGGTGGGGAAATGGGATGGAGAGCAGGGCCGAAGGCAGGAGCACAAGGCAGAGTTTTCTTCTCCAACCTCAGCTGGTAATCAGCCCGAGGCCTTGGGCTCCAGGGCTACAGAGGGACTGATGAGAAAGTAGTGGGAGCAGCTTCTTTGGCTCTCATCCCAAGACTCCATTCAGCCCTTTTCTTCAACCAGCATGTCTGACTCAAGCTGAGGCCCTCGTAAAAAAGCATGAGGTCCTGGGTTTGGAAACCAGATCATCTTTTACAAGGAGTTAAGAAAACTGCCTCGTGGCTCTCTTAGGAAAAATTCCAAAGACATAGAGACTATGCCCATATTCCAAGTGTATATAAATCTATAGATTATGCCCATTCCTAAAGCACCAGAGGATGTTGGGAAGTCTCCCTAGGCTAGCATTCTCTGGGCTGTGAGATGAAAAGGTATATTATGTTCAAGTACAGAAAGACTTGGGAAAAATGCAAAACACATCAGTAAGACCCGGAAAGACCCACAAACTCGGCTCTCACACTAGGCCCTTCTTCCTACTGGAAACCTATGGAGAAGAGGATGATCTATGCTACCAGTGAACGAAGTGGGTCACTTCCAGGGATGTGCTGAAATGAGTGAGCTCATACCAGTTCATATCAATTGCTATTTTTCATTGTGAGCTTTTATACCTTAGAAATCAGTAAATGTTACAAGTTAAGGCTTGATTTATTGTTTTGTATGTTTTTTAGACTTAAGCCAAATTTTTAGGCCTTTTTAAACTTAAGGCAAATAAACTAATAATGCAAATAAAACTTAAAAGTATGTCATATATACACACATGTTTATATGTGCATATATATGTGTGTGTATATGAGCTTGTTGAATGTTTACCAACATGCCTCTTCCCACCTATATCTTTACTCTAATTTTCTAAAGTGAATAGTCTAGGTTCAATGTCATTGTTTCTTCCCAAAGATAGGAATGATGTTTGACACAGTTAATAAATTAATCTCACAAATGCGTAAGTCTTGACATGTGACTCTCCTTCTGAAAACTTCATTAGCTCCCTGTTGCCTAGATATAGATGCCTTAGAGTCATAGGCCTGTAGAACACTGACCTTGGAAATCAGAGAATTGCAGATTTGAAAGAAATGCATCCAATAAAATCCAATCCAATAAACACTTATTAAGCACCTACTATGTGCCAGGCACTATGCTAAGTGCCGACAATGCAGTGACTAAAAAGAAAGACATTTCGTGCCCTCACAAACTAAAGGAGAAGACCCACAAAAAGAGTCAAGAAATGGGGTGAGGGGGGTGAGACATGACAATATGGGGTATCTTGTTTCATGGAATTGAAACTAGGCAGAGCAACAGAAGCAAAGTAGAATGAGTGAGAGTTCAGTTTATAGTGAGAGTCTATAAAGGATGACATTGGGAGGAGTTTTGGTAATCTGCCCTCCAACTTCCCAGTCAGAGGGGAGAGGAGGCTGAGGGAGGTGGTGTCAATCAAGGCTGAGTTAGCAACATGGTGGTAAAGCTAGAAGTAATGAGCTTATCCTGGGAGGGGCATCTTACAGAGTTGAAACCAGGCAGGGCAGCAGATGCAAAGTGGAAATCTCGGAAGTCTTTTAGCACAATTCAAGCATGATCAGTAATTCCTTATATAACATTCTTAATAACTAGCCATCCAGCCTGCATTTTTAAGACCTCCAGTGTTTGGAAAACTACCATTTCCCAGAACAACTTATTCACCATAATCAAGAATAAATGCTCCCCTCTATAAGTCCAACCATTTCCCCCTAGCTTTTTAGTCTGTGACCATGCAAAAGAAACCTAATCCCTGTTCCAAATGAAAGCCCTTCCAATAAACAAAGACATAACATGAGTTTTCTCTTGTCCGCACTAAACATCCTTAGTTCCTCCATCTGATATTGATATGAGTGGACTCCCTGTGACCACACCATTGTTGCCATCCACCCCCTTTGCCTTGCCCAGAACTGAATGAAGTATTCCAAATGTTAGCTAACCAGGGCACAGTGTGGTGAGACTATGGCCTCCCTTATCCTATACCCTATTCCTCTCCATGCAGCCCAAGATCACATTAGTTTTTTATAGAAACCCTGTTGCATTGCTGATGGAATATTAAGCTTACAATCCAATAGAAACTCTAAGCTCTCTCACAAAGAATTATCTAAACCTCCCCTATCATTCTTATCCTCTTGATTTGTTGAACCCAAATGAAGGACTTTACATTTATCTCAATTAAATGGAATTTTATTAGATTCAGCTCACTGAAACTCTGATGAATTATTTTTTATCCAAATGCTACCACTCAGCATATTAGCTATCCTGTCCATCTTAGAATCAGAATTTGATAAGAATGCCATCTAGGCTATCATCCAAGACATTGATAAAAATACAAATTAGAACAGGTCATGTATACATCCCTAGGGCACTCTGCTAAAGTTCATAGTTTCATAGGATTCAGAATTGGAAGGAAGATTAGAAACCATCTAGTTCAAACCGCCTTGTTTCACACATGAAGAAATCAGTGTCTGGAGGGAAAAATAAGCTTGCCCATGGCCATATAGCTAATAAGTAGCAGATTTAAATCTAAGTTTGAACATTCCAAATCTGATATTCTTCCTATAAATCTACACTTCACTTTGACCAACTAATTGCTACACTTTGGGT
Source organism: Trichosurus vulpecula (assembly GCF_011100635.1). Taxonomy (NCBI): domain Eukaryota; kingdom Metazoa; phylum Chordata; class Mammalia; order Diprotodontia; family Phalangeridae; genus Trichosurus; species Trichosurus vulpecula. Next base: position 64,105,793 of record NC_050580.1, on the reverse strand, counting down.
CCAATCAATAAACCAGTTTCTAATCCACCTAAAAATACAGTAATTCTGTTCCATTTTTCTGATCTACCAATCCAATAAGTCAGTCAAAGATAGAAGTGAGGTCAGTCCAGAATGTCTTTCTTTTGGTGAAGCCATTCTGGGTCATAGTAATCACTGCTTCCCTTTCTAAATGTTCATCTTTTAAATAATATGTTCTATAATGTTTCAAGGAATCAAAAAGTCAAATTTGCTAGACTATAGTTTTCAAACCTCACTGCCTTCCATTTAAAAAGGACAACATCTCCCTGTCTACAAATCTGTAAGACTTCTCCTATTAACCATGATCTTCCAAAAATCTCTGAAAGAATATCCTTCTTCTTCTTCTTCTTCTTCTTCTTCTTCTTCTTCTTCTTCTTCTTCTTCTTCTTCTTCTTCTTCTTCTTCTTCTTCTTCTTCTTCTTTTTCTTCTTCTTCTTCTTCTTCATCATCATCCCTACTTCTTCCAATACTCTGTCAAGTAGTCTATTCATGAACTTGAACTCATTAAAGGCAACTAGATGTTCCTTTACCATAATCTCACTTGTCTTTCATTTCTACTCCCCATTAGCCATCATATTCTTTCATTTTTCATTCCAAAGATCATTCTTCTTGTCATAAAAATCACAAGAAAAATAAAAACCAAGCACAGTTGCTATCTCTCTCAAGGGGTGATTCTGTCTCTATTGCTCCTAACGTAAAGGAGTCCCTTTTTGCTCTTCTATATTCCTAATTAGTTCAATTCATTCTGAGTTTTAGCCCTCTTGAACCTATTGTTATAGGATCCTACCTCTTTTTTGTATTCATTCTCCTTTATTTGACATTGCTTCCATCTTCTATACGTGCCATTTTATGATCTTTGTTTGTACACAAATTCTCCATACATCCTTGGACAGTCTTTCTTCCTCATGACACTTATTTGCATTCATGTCATTCATGCAAAAAGATTGGGAAATTCCCCTAGAACTAAATTCTGACTTCCCCTACAGAATTTTAGGCCACAGGCTCTTACATTTTCCTTTCTCAAAACTATGAAATATGCTTTTCCCAAATTTATAGTATGTAGCACACTATTCATAGCTTTCCTTTCTTTCTCTATGGCAAATTTTAAGATGGAATGGCCAATCTGTCCGAACGTTTCCATCACTTCAACTTCATCAAGGAGTCTTTCTATACTAATCAGAATTGAGACTTGAGTAGCTGCTGTTTTCATCATTTTATCCACCTTTTTGAAGATTGGAATTATTTAGTCATTAAGTCAATATCAGTTACTATACTTATGACCAAAAGAGCCAGGATATGTCTATAGTGTAGAAGACACCCCCTTCCCCTATCACCAATATACTCTACCCCCTTGCCTATGTCTGTGATGTGTTTATCAAACTCCTAATCTATTTCCTCCTGTCCCAGTGGTTTGATACCAAAAAATATTTCCCTCCACTAGTTCTCACCCAAATGTTCTCTACCATGCTGCCCTACTCCCGTTCCTGGATTTCTTCACAAGAGTACATATTCTTAGTATTTAATGCCAGTCCACTGCCCCTTTTATCTACTCTGTTCCTTTAAAAACAGCATACATTCCCATAGCCATATTCTAGTTGTGAGACACCCTACCACATCTCACTGATTGACACAGAGTCAGTTGCCTCCTTGAATCAGGATTTCTACTTGACCTTGTTCATTATACATATTGCTTTTAGCATTTGTGTATAAACCTCCAAGATAAAGGCTTTATCCATGGAGTGCTCTTTTTGTATTTCTTCATGTGAATTGCTCATAATTTTTACTGACAATCTTCCTGCTATGATGTAACTTCTCCAAGGTATGTGTCTAAGCGGACACATGGGCAGTTTTCTCTTTTCCTTTCCAGTTTATAGTACTCTTAATCTGATTTGTAAGACTCCAAGCAAATATGTGTTCCTTGGACTTTTGTTAGACATTTTCCAACCTTAGACAAGAGCCAGGGATTACCATATTTTAATCTATGATCCAGGAACCAATCACTACCAGACACAATCTTTTTTTTTTCTCTTTAATTTGCCATTTCTTTTTTTCTTTTAAAGAATTTTATTGCTAGGTTTTGTTTTTATTTTCCCTAGAGGTCTCCCTTGTATCCCTCCCCCTCCTATCTCCCACAGAATATATATGTGCATGTATATATATATACATATATATGTGTCTGTATACATATATATCTAAACGATTATAACAAATAATATTTAGCCATTTTTTAAAAGAGGAAGATGAAAAATCTGTAAAATGAATCAATACACACACCAAAAAATCTAACCTCATATGCAATGTCCCACACCTATGGACACTCCTACCCCAGAAGGAGAGATAGTACCATCTTGTTAACTATGTCCCATATCTGTCCTTCTCTTCTGAGAAGCTTGTAACTTCAATAAAAATCATTTGTGGAAATTGCACCTGTGCCCCTTAATGGCTAGTTTATTGTCCTGGAAGGCCAAAGATACCTATCGACACTTTCTAAGTTCCTGCTGACAGTATCATTTGTTCCCTTATGAATCATCACAGTGGGTAGTGGTGCCAGTTTTGAAAAGCCTCAGAGGACTCTCTGTCACAGTCTAGAAGATACGTATCCAAAGAAAACCACAGCCGTCTTTAGTAACTGTGACAGGTTGACAAATTTGTAGTCACTTCTTCATGTCACAGGTACTAGCCTCTTCTTCTTTTGATCATGACCAGGTAAATTCTCTCCTGGGAGCAACTTCTGAATCCATACCATCATTCTTTGGAGCACAAGAAACTGTTTCCTCCCCATACTCTCTGGGATCACGCTCTACAGGGAGAGAGAAGGGAAGTAAGGAATAAGTATTTACTAAGTGCTTACTACGTTCCAGGCACTTTGCTACATGCTTTAGAAATATCTCATTTGATCTTCACAATAACCTTTCCAGCTAGGTGCTATTTTAATTATTCCCACTTTATAGATGGGCAAATAGAAGCATGAAGAGGTTAAGTGGCTTGCCCAGGGTCCCACAGCTAGTAAGTGTCCAGGGCTGGACTTAAAACTTAAATTCACATTTTCCAGATTCCAGGACCAGCACTTTATCCATTGCACCACTTAACTGCCTCGAAGGCAGCTGGGTGGTACAGGAGGAAGCCTCATAGCTATTATGTACCTTCAAGTGTTTCTCCTCCTCCTTCTTCTTCCCCCCTTCCTTCATGGAGTCACATTTCTTCCATCTTCCACCATGAAAACCGGCATGGTGCAGAGGAAATAACATTAGATTGGGAGTCAGAGATCTGGTTTTGAATCCTATTCTCTGGTTCCTAATCTGTAATATGAGTGTGGGACTGGGATTGGAGAAGGATGGTATGAACGATTTCTTCCATTTTAAAGCTATGATCCTATCATCTGGATTAGAATTCCTCTTCAGATTCTTTTTCTTCATTGTTGCCTCTTGAAAGAACTTCCATTCTTTTTTAAGGAACGTGTCATTCTCTCCAATAGGCTGGAGTGTGGCTAGGAATGCTTTCTGCCCTGTCACCTTCTACACTCAGAGGGAGACCAACTGGTACTTTGTTCTTTCATAGCTCTTTCTTCCCTCTGGCAGAAACACAAATACAACACACTTTCAAGGGATCACTATAAAATTTGCTTTGGGCTCCAGACATACCAGGAACGTCAATCCTCTGTTATTCCTTCTAGTAGCTCTTCAGGGCCAAAATGCCTGTTTGCCATTCCAGTTAGTACTGGCATTCATTTGCAGGGTGGGGGGGCGGGGGTGGGGGGTAGCAGTGCTCTGAGTAAAGCTTTATATATTTATAGAAGGCTTGCTGCCTTTTCTCCTGATATGACTACTTTGTTCAGCTACCTTTGATGGGCAATTAGCAGGTTCCTGCCAAGCCCTTATACAAACAAAAGATACTTAGCCATACTCAAAGAGAAAGTTGAAGCAGAAACTCAATTATCAGTGGGAAGAGAGGCAGGTAATTAGTTTTGAACAAATAAAGCATACTACCAGACTTGAAACAATACCTTGCCAGTTTTCTGGCTATGGTGCCCTTTGTCCCGGTTAATTATCGCAGTTAGAAGACCTTCATTCAGGTCTATGCTATTTACTAGCTATGTGACCTATGTGCCAATGAGACAAGAAATATAACTAGATTCAAAGACTCAAAAAGAAATATCACAGAGATGGCAAAGGAGACCCAGAGCATAGCAGGTCTGAGCAGACAACAACACATAACACCTAAGGAGCTTCTGAAGATAGGAATAGAAGACATCATTGGTGAAATGGAAAATTAGAAACCATTGGCTGATCATTTGGAGAGGGCAAAGAATGACAAGTGGACAATTCAAGTGTTCCATTGGTCCCCTCGTAATGTCAGAAAGATTGGAGTGGACCCCTTGTGAAGAACTTATTGGAGGACATTGATAAAAGTTCCACAAGTTGCACAGGAATGGATGGGTTGTGGTCTGAATAATTGGCATAATCATGCTCCAGGTATAAACTCTCTGGGTCTTCCTTTTCTGTAAAAGGTGGTTGAATTAAATGTAGTCTAATTCAAAATCCTAGGATACGGGAAGTAGTATGCTCTGGGGACCTAGTGGTAAAGGTCTAAAGCTCCTTCCATATCCCCTGACCAGGATACACTGTGGAAACATTGCTGACTCTGGAGCCAGACAACCTGGGTTGTTCAAACCCCACCTCTGATGATTAAAACCTGTGTGACCTTAATCAGGTCACTTACCTTCCCCGGCCTCATTTTCTTTATCTGTGAGAGGAGAGAAATGAACTAGATTGCCTCTGAGTTCCTTTCTAGCCTTAGACTTATTATTATTACTAATTATTATCATTATTCTACTTTTCTAGCTTTATTTCATGCATTCTACATAGGAGTCAAACTGGATGGTAAAATGGATTGAGCACTGAACTTTCAAGCAGGATTTTATCAAGGTCTTCCTGACTTTAGCACTTCCAGATATGCCCTGGGAAAGTCATTTAACTGCTCTGTGCCTCAGTTTCCTTATCTGTAAAATTCCAAGTGGTCCCTTAGTTCCCTTTCAGCTCTAAATCTATGTTCCTATTCCCTGATCTCATCCTAGCCTCCCATACATTCAAACAGAATATCCCCCCTCTATTACTAGGCTCCATTCCCTTCTCATCCATGTCTTTTGAAGTGCTATACTGTCAAGGCTGAACTTGGGTACCATCTTCTTCCATGAAGCTTTCTCTTTCCCTCCTTCCCTTGTCCCAAGCTCAAATGTTTTTTTCTCCTCACCTAAATTTCTTATTGTCTTTCCCTATAATAGTCTATTTCGTATTATATTTTTATATGTACACATATGTATGCACAAATATATGTGTGTATACATTTATGTATGTGTTATAACCAGGAGTGTGCTGTAAATATGTAACAACCAGGTCTGTAAATAACTTTAATCTTCATTACATTTTCTCCATCACTTTCTTAAGTCTAGACAACCAAATAAAAAATAAATCAAGCCTTGATTTGTAGCTTTTGTGGCTAACCAAAGTGTTAATCTCCACACTGAAAATTTAATGATCAGCTCTCCTTAGTTGGTTCCTGCTTGAGTCTAGCACACCCCTGGTTATATCCCCTCATGTAAAGCACAGGTTCCATGAGGGAAAGAATATTTCCTGTTTCTATCCCTAGCTTAAGGGTAACCATGATGCCTTCCACTATTTGTGTCAATCCAGACTTGGGATTTCATTGGTGTAGGACATTCTCAGGGGCAGCTAGGTGATGCAATGAGTAGAACACTGAGCTTGGAATCAGAAAGACTCATCTTCATGAGTTCCAATCCGGTCTTAGATGCTTACTAGCTGTGCCACCCTGGACAAGTCACTTAACCCTGTTTGCGTCAGTTCTTCATCTATAAAATGAGCTGAAGAAGGAAATAGCAAGCCAGTATCGACCAAAAAAAAAACCAAACCCAAAATGGAGTCACAAAGGGTCAGACACAATTGAAAGAATTCAACAAGGAAATTCCCTATGAGGAACCTTCCTCTACCAAAGCGGATCAGCAGCTTTTCTGCTACTTATTTATACTTTGATGGTTGCTGAGACACTGAAAATTTCAATGACATGCCCAGGCTTACACAGATAATCTGTGCCAGAAATAGCCCTTGAACCCAGATCTTTCTAACTCCAAAGCTTGCTTTCTATTTACTACAGAGGCTCTTTCACCTTGCATACTATATGTAGGTGCTTATTAAGTGTTTGTTAAATTGAAGTAAATGAAAGATGTACTGGTTGTGGTTACTGAGTCAGGAGTGGGGGAGGTAACATCAGACTCCAAAAGGCCTGGGGATGAGATAATGAGAGTAAAAAACAATATTACTTAGAGGTGTGGGTGGAGAGGGAATGTGTCAGAAGTTTGGCTAAGGGAACATGCTAAGGATGCACTCAGTCCAAAAAACTGGGCACACTTGCTGCTAGGATCTAGCTGTAGAATGAATGATACCAAGGACAGCCAATGGCTTTGACATCTGTCCTGATGCTGGCATCAGAGTCAGGTTAACCTTTTGTACGTGGCAAGTGCAGCGAGCCACCTGGAGGTCAGGGAAAGCAGATAATAGCACTGATTCCAAGTGAGTAGAACAGTCATATCTCACAAGAGTCCATGTGAAGGGGGTCTCTCTTGCCCCCACCCCCTCCTCTGCTCTGGAAGGAAATAAGAAGTTTTCCCTAGCCTAATTCCCCTAGAATTCAGAAACAGCTGAAAGAGAGGTAAGACCAGATGGACTAGAGAGGAAAGCAGAAATGTACAGGGGAAGGAGGTGGGTCTTGAGCCAAGCTGTGGGTGCACTTGGACTTAGTTCAGAGAAGGATGGCACTTTGAGATGCTGGCAGAAGGAAGGGCGAGTATTCCTACTAGAGATTACTCTCAAAGTGAAGAGAGGAAGAAGGGATTAGAACTGTCTCCTTTGCAGAGAGAACCTGACATGGAGAAATTCGGGGTGATGGTGGTGCTGACTGGGCTTTCCATTCAGTCTGAAATGCCCTCTGGGCCACAAGATCTGAAAGCGACAAGAGGTGAAATGGAAATTTCTCTGGAGCTTTGGTCAAGGCAACCTTATAGGTTAGAGGTTCCTTGGGAAGGTTGTGGGGAATCCATCTTACCACAGGATTGAAAGTCCTGGGCTTTTTCTTACCATAGACAGACCCAGATCAAAGCAGAAAAAGATCTCTCTCCTCTCTCGTTTCCTGAAGATTATTCTTGAGCCATATAAGGAATGTGGAAATGCCTTTTATTCTTCCAGGCTGCCACGGGGGGAGGAGGCTCATAGGAGTTGCCTAACCTGATGCACAGGTTCCGGTTGCCAAAAAGGGGAGAGAAAATCTGGGCTCCCCCAGCTTCCTTCCCCCAGCATCGTTATCAACAGCAGCAGCAGTAGCAGAAGCATCCCCACCAAGCGGAGGCATGTGCCTGCAACCCACGGACCCCACAGAGTTCTGCTACGGCTGCTTTTGAATCAGGCAGCCCTCCCCTCAGCCAACCACAGGCCTAGACAGGGTGTGACGTCAGCTTCGGGCTCTCTGTTCTCTACCCCAAAGAGCCTGGGGCGCATCAGAGCCAAGCTGGCGGGAAGCGGAGAAGGCAGACAAGCAGAAGGGCCGGAGAATCACCACAACAAACAAGGAGAAGGAACCCGGGTTGGGATGGAATAAGGGGATGATTCTGGCCAGCTGGAGCTGGGGAACGCAGTGCTGACAACCTAAAGCTCCCTCTTTGTCCCCTGGTCACCACTCGGAGTTTTTTTGCTGCCTGATCACAGGCTTTTTATGTACATACTGCAGAAGACAATGAGGGTAAGTTTTCCTTTCTCTTCTTGGGCACCGGGCAATGAGTCTGGATAACAAAACTAAGGAGGCTGGGCTTTTGACTAAGGGCACCCCCCAGTTGCGGAAGCCTCCCAAGGGAAACAAAAGGATTGGGGCAGTCGGAGATGCCTCTGATCTTTCTAAAATTCTCCATGCTGCTGAGGACGGATGAAAAGCCTAGTTAGATTTCCCCTGGTATTTGGTCAGGGAGAGAGTGAGGCAGCAATGGGCAGAATTTGCCCGGAAAAGACCTTGGCTCTAACGCACACCTGCTTCCTTGGCATTTGAGGATGTTGGTATCTTTGCCCTGGCTGTTTAGAAAATCTTAAGATCCTAGAATAAGAGCTGGAAGGGACCTGAGAGGCCATCTAGTACAATACTCTGAGCCTCAGTTTTCCTATCTGTAAAAGGCAAGTGGCTGAGTGAATTACCCGTGGTTATAGGAAATATAACTTGACTCGAAGTCCAGCATTCTATCTATTGGAGCCTGCTGCCCTCAGTCCAGGGCGATCTACCTGGATCATGGAAGGGTGTCACAGGGGGATAGAACTTTTATATCCTGGTGAGTGACCTGTTCGGCTTCGGAGAGCTCAGTGGATCAGCTAGAGAAGCTGATCCGCGCAGGATCAGGGTGAATCTGAAGTTGGCAGAGAGAGAGATAATCGTGCACCCTTCAGTGTTTGGGGGACAGAGGAAGATTGTTCATTCTAAGCCAGAAGTTCTTAGATTCATGAAATTTAAAGAAAATGTTGATAATCATATTTCAATGTAGTTGCTTTCCTTTGTGATCCTATGTATTTTATTTCATGTGTTAAAATGCTATTTTGAGAAGGGGTTCCTTGACTAGGGTTTCATGGACAGCTAAAGAAGGATATCCCAAAAAAGGTTAAGAAACCCCAGCCTTGTGCAGATCTGCTAAAGTTAAGTGTTTTAATTTATGTGTCTCTTTACTTGGGGATGAAGCAGATGAAACTGCACACAGTAAAAGGTAACTGACCAAAAACAGGCTGACTGTATTTTTGCCTTCTTCTGTGCACCCAGGAAGGGATCCTTCACAGTGGGTGGTTTTGGGTAGGGAAAATCTACCAGTGACCAAGGAGTTAAATAGGAAAGGGGACAGGAGTGATGAAGCAGGCAGTGTATGCCCTAGAAAGCCACCGTTTATAGTAACAGATGCAGTATTCTCTGGGCTGGGAAAGAAGAGTTTTTGTTTGTTTGCTTCCAAGAATACAGTCACCAGAGTCACATTAGTATGTTGACAGTGTTGTTTGTGTTTTACATTTTCTCTGAGAAGCCCCATGCTCAATAAGCCATAGGGGCTTCAAACTCCCAGTTAAGTGGGACCCCCCCAGCTGCAGGATAAAGAGTTGGGCATGGACTCTTTTACCTCCCCCCATCCTCCACCTTATTGCTCTTCCTTCCAGATTTCAACCTAAGCAAGCAGCCTAGGACGTTCTGCTTATATTTTCCAGGAAGGTAGGTTATTTCCCAGTAATACCTGGGTAGCATTAAACTGGATTTCATTATTCTTGACTGCACCATTAGCACTCATTCATTTCCTGTCCAAGTTGATCGTGAAGCATAGAGATAGCCCAAAGTGTGGTGGTGGGTTGGACTGATGATTGTGCGAGCCCTAATCACTGCCCAATTACCTAAGAAGAGTCAAGGAGTGTGTGTCTAGGTCTCCTGTCCTTTCAGAGAGGACCTGATGCCACAAGTGCCCTTATGGTTCCTGGAGACAGACACACCTGTGTTAATGCAACAAGGAAGTATTTTGCTTTTTCCTTATATTTCCTTTTCACATTCCATGTCATTATGTGGCATTTGCCACATTCTGTGCATTTTTATTTGATTACAAAAGCCTATTTAGTCACCTGGGTTTTAAGTAAAGGCAGGCTGAGTGAGATGGAAGTTCTCTGGAGGTGGAGATACTAGTACTTGACTGCCCTGCACTGTGACAAATAGCTGAAACATCTGCTTAGGCTCACCTGCACTCGTGCCCCATGTAAGACCATCTCTTTACTTTGGGGGAGGTCTAGATGCCAGGAGATTGGAAAACATCCTGCCTCCAACTCCCATAAAACTGTTAAGGCATGTGTTTAGGGGAGTAGATGAGAGAATCCTCTGACTTGTATTTCATGGCCTCAGCATAGACTCCTTATACCTAAGTAGAAATGGCCCTTAAATCTGAGTTTTCTTGGTCAGAACATGACTAGGCTAATGTTGGTAAACTGACCAGAAAGCCACAGAGGAACAAGAGTATTCTCAACTTTCTACATGTGAGTGGGCTCAGAAGGTAACTTTCAGACCTTCCAGTGTACTCCTTAGACTTTAAAAGACCCACACATATACTTGTGTGACTTCCTTACATTTTTGACCAGCCTGGAGGAAGACCAGGCTTGGGAAACTTTAAAAAGAAGTCATGGCCCCTCTAGTCCATAGATAAATGAAATCTAAAAATTTCCGTTTCTCTTTCACTTCTGTGGGGCACTCTCTTTGGCCAGGAGTGGAGACACAGACTGCTTCCACTATCAAACAGTTTCTCTGAGTCTGGTGACTCCTAAAGCAGGTAGAACTGGGATTGGAGTAGGAATAAGTATGGGCAGAGGGGATATCCAGTTGTTCCTCTGATAACCAAGGAAAATGTTTATAGCTTTTAACACCTTCATTGCTTTTCCAGGGACAGGGAGAGGGAGAGGGCTGGCAGAGGGCTCAGATTCAAATCCTTCTGGTGACTGGTAGCTCCCTGTGCCTGGTCTGTGGTGGTTGTTGTTGTTTGTTGTTGTAGTAGTAGAGTAGTAATAGTAATATTTGTTGTTATTGGTGTTGTCCCTCAGTATTTACAATCGTACCGCAGATTTAAGCACTTAATTCACGAGTGACACACCACAGTTTGTAGGTTTTGCTGAGTCCAACATTTATAATCAGTCTGGGTGAAGAGTTGCATCCACAAAAGAGAATCCTACCCAAGCTAATGGCCTCTTAGACCTCATTGGACCCTTGCTTAATTCAACAATTATTTATTAAGTACCTACTATTTGTCTTACACAGTGACACTTAAGGTGTAGTCCGTTTCTTTTTGATTGTCTTTGATGGGCAAGTCACTCCAATCGTGTATGCAAGGGGTTTTCTACTCTGGAGATAATCTATAACTGTATGGGTGGAGGGAATTCCCACACCATCTTGAAGAATTCACTGCTCCTTATTGTTTACTCATCTGATTTAGAGAAGTCTTCAAGGTAGCCAGATAAAAACCCACCCAGAGATGGGCAATGTCTGTGTTACTTACCATAACCCAAGCTCTGCCAAACTGGATTATATGCTGCCTCCTGGATACATTCCATACTTTCCTGAGTCCGCGCCTTTGTTAATTCTGTTCTTTATAACTAGAATGAACTCAATTGTCCCTCAATTGCCCCCTCCCTCATTTGGAGGAACCCTTATTCATCCTTCTTGCTACCAAGGTGCACCTTCTCCTAAGACTTCACAGTATTTGCTTTGTATTTATTTAGTATGGACCTGTAAATATGCCTGTCGTTTTCCCCATTAGAATATAATCTCCTTGAGGGTTGTTTGATTTTGTCTGTATCTTTGTATTCGTCTTGAGGTTGGCCCTATGGCTGGCATATAGTAAGCAGTTAATAAATGCTTGTTGACTGACTATTCTCCAAAGGCCCTGGGAGAAAGTATTTTAGCTTCCCTCCACAGGCTGATGGAAAAATAATATGGCACAGATATATTAAGATCCCAGAGGAGGTCAATAAGAAATCTTGCTACTAAGTTCTCCCAATTTCCAGTACACTTGAATGTATTTTATATTAGGGACTTTAAGGAAATAACAATTCAGTTAGGCATATAAGTTTCTGTTTTTATTGTTTTGCTGTTTGGGTTCAAGTACATTTTTTTAAAAAATCACGTGGGACAAAGTGGAAATTCTTATTCTCATGGAACAGATTAAAGGAAGAGATGAGACTGTGGGCTCTTCAAATATGTAATGAGTTATTCCGACATGTTACAAGTTGGGTCCATTCATCTCATCCAACAGCATCCAGAATCTCCTTGAAGGTGAACTTCACAGACTGAGCCAAGAAAATAACACCGCCTAGAGGGGAGTGGGAAAAGGAGACAGAGGCTTTGAAGGCAAATGGAGCCAAGTATATTGTTGAAATCCCAGCCTACTCCATGATGGCAGTGAAATTTATAGTACACTTTGCTTTCAGTTTTTATTCTTTACATAAACTGGAGTCTTAGCTGGAGAGGAGCCCATGAGGGCAAACAAAGCTGGAATGACAACTTACCATGGGATTGTAAACATCTGAACTTGGCCAGACTGGTTGCCCCTTTCACTCAAAAAAAAAGTACTTCCCAAGATTTCCTTTGAGAAGTGGGGAGAAGGGAATAGGGACAGCAGAACGAGGATGGCAAGATGGCTGGAAAAGGGATCAAAGGAGGCAGAGTATGGTAGTGAGCTGGTCTATTGTCTGTTCTATAAATGCCATATTTAGAATGCTATATTTACTCTCCCACACAAGGGCAGGATTGAAGGTGTGGGCTGGGCACGTGCCTATGAAATGCCCAAGTTTTAGTCCCCACTCTCATTCAGCCTATCATGTGACTTTAAGCCTACCATCTTCTCATCCCTGTGTTTCTATGGAAGCTGTAGAAAGGTAAATTTCAATTCAGTGTAAAGAATCTTTTATTAATGACAAAAGGTGGCATCAGGACCGCTTCCTCAGCAGAGGTGTTTTAGCAAAGGCCAAATGGCCGCCTGTCAGACATACTTATAAAGGGGATTCTTCTTGGACTACATAGCCTCAGAGGCCCCTTTCAACTCTGAAATTATGTGATAGTCCACCTCAAACCCTGGCCCCATGTTACCTGTTCGAGTAGAGATTCTGATGCACTGGTTTGCCAGGAGTTCCATGGCAGAAGACAAGCAAAGTATACACATTGGGTTCCCATAATGCAGTAGTCACTTTCCAAGAAAATACCACCCAAGAATGCTTTCCTATGTTTTTTTTTTTCTGTAGGGGTTTTCAGAGGGAAACAAACCACAGTTATGAATTTGACCCACCACCTCCCCTGCGATCAGCCCTCCCCCTCAGGCATGACAGATAGGGGCACATTCTGTCTACATCTGGTCTTTTGCTCAAAGAGTGGCAGTTTATCACTTGCTCAATAAGCAGCTGAGGCCAGCGATCTCGCCCACAGCATTGCTTGCTTGGTCAATCTGCAAATTTCAGAGGAGCTAGAGTCCCAGACTGTGGAGATTTTTAGCTTTAAAACAGTCCCAGGGAGATAAGAAATTTTTCACTTGTTTAATATGAGAAATAAGAAAAAGAGAGCCTAGCAGTCCACCCGAGAACTGGCATTTCACTTCAGCCACAAAGGCATCTTGTAGGTGGGTGGTGGCTGGATTTTTTCTTCCCTCCCCTAGCCCTTCTGAGATCACTCAAATATGTAGCTTCTGTACAATGCCCACAGCCAGCCAACCTGAGGAGGAGGAAGATCACATAAAGAGAGTCTTTGAGATGTCTTACGGCTTCTTTTCCCCCCACCCAGGAAACTATGCCCCAGACACCAATCTTCTCCAGTATGCTTGGGTCTAGTTGTAGTGGACAGGTGCAGCCAGACATGGGAGAACGGAGTGGTGGAGACCTTGTTTTCCAGGATGGGAATCTTATCTCTGGATCCTTAGAAGCCTTGATTGAGCACCTGGTCCCCACCGTGGATTATTATCCAGATGTAAGTAGACTGCTGCATGGGGGGTTGGGGGAGAAAGGGTTTGGTTTATATGTATGTGTCATGACTATCATTTTAGAAAAAGCCCAGTTTGAAGCCTTGCTTGAGATTAGCTGGAGCTGGTATAGTTTAATCACTCATGTGTTCCTAAAACACAGGTAGGTAGGGCCTGGACATCTCCTTGGGACTAATGGGGGTGCTACCTAATCCTGCCATGAGGCAAAACTTAGAAAGAGATGGACGTTTCTTTGGCAAGCACTGAGTTGAGACGAAGTTGAAACTGGTTCCTACCCAGGGCAGGAATCCCAGAGCCATTCCCATTAGAATTCTGGTACCACCTGGAATTGTCCTTCAGTCAGCCCACCTGAGAGACAGAAGCAAGTTCACATTCCACAAAACCTCCTTCAGGCCCATACTGGCTGGAGGAATTCTGTGACTCGACCCAAGATCCGTTGCTCCTTGACATTAGAGGCAATCCACAGAAGGAAAGAAGCTTTCTGACCTGGAATTCTACATAGGAGTAAAAGGTGATCAAACAAAATTCACACATTCATCTTGACCCTAATACTCTACCTGCTGCCCAAGGGCTTAGGTACCAAACTCTAAAGAAACCTTGCTTTATCTCTATCATCCCCCCCAATTGTTAGCATCCACCTTCCTCCTACCTGTGTATATGCATCTGTGTACAAGTCTTTCCAAAAGTGGCAACTTGGCATGGTGGATAAAAATCTAGCCTTGGAGCCAAAAAGACCTGGGTTCAAATCCTACCCTTAATAATTTGGCTGTGTGATCCTTGGCAAGTCACTTAACCCCTCAGTGTTCCAGGTAACTCCCAAATATTATAAGTAAGAGAGAAGGTATTGACTTGCATTAGTTGAGGAGGTTCCCTCATTTCAGACTTTCCTCTACCAATGAAATCACAGATCCAATGCTTAGCACAGTAGGCAACACATAGTAGGTACTCAAAAATGTTTATTGAATTTAAGTGAAGGAGAAGATTGAGGTTAAAAAGTTCTATCCAGCCTAGTGATGGTGGTATGCAACCACACACCCAGATTATCTCCTCCACCTCTAGCGCTGGAATTCCTCCTCTCCCTCTCATACACAAACCTGAACACAACTTTCCTTTATTATTTTTTTTTTTGGCTGGGAGTAGTGGTTATTTGGAATTTATAAAAGTCCAGGCTAGAAAACACTACATGCACACACACACACACACACACACACACACATACACACACACACACACACCCCATTCATGCCATGGTGCCTGCTTATGTCTATTCCTCCACTAAATCCTGGTGGCACTGAGTAGTCCTTCCACGTTCCTAAAGACCTCGAGTTTGATAGCTACCCCTGACAGGACTACACTGGGTGTTTTCAGAACATCAGCACCCATTCTGGTCCTTATCTTTTAAACTGGGAGTGTGGCAGAACTGGTTTAATGATGGTGATTCTGCCATTTGTAACTCTCTGCTGAGTTTCCATTAAAGACGGATTTCGAAAGATCAGTGCCAGCCTTGAAGGGGAGAAGGAAACATTAAGGATGAAGAGAAAATTTCACTGAGGCTTCTATACTGCCTCTCTCTCCAAGCCCCCCACTATGGCCGTCCTGGCTGCCATTTCAACTCTGGCTTCCCCTCGAATTTCCCACACGTTGGAGTCTCTTGATACCAATTGTTAGCCCACTGTTAAATGACTGCTACTCTAGCAGTTTTTCACCTAATCAAATTTTTGTTCCTCTGTTATGTTCAAGGCACTGCCCTAGGTATTCTGAGGAAACAAAAAAACATGAAACCCGGCCCCTTCCCTCAGAAATCCTACAAGATAGTTGAAGAAGTAAAGTATTTACATATTAAAGAACAAATAAATATGCAATGCGGTAACCTGTAAGGGCCAAACTACATGTACCCAGAATTCTATCCACTGCATCATCCAAATTGAAAGAAGTTAAGTGACTTACTCAGGGTGATATGGAATAGTCCTATCAGGGACAGGACTTGAACCCAGATCTTCTTAACTCTCGGGTCAGCTCTTTATACTGCACAGCCTCTCTGTCAATGAAATCTGATTTTTAAAAACAAGTCTGGTCACACCACTCCCTAGCTCAGTTAGCTCCAGAGCTCTCACTTGTCTCTAGAATAAAAACTCTTCTGTTTGGTTCAATTTGCCTTCAGCTTACCTTCTTCAGGCTTATTGCATGCTCTTCTCCTTTACTCCTTTTACATTTTAGCCAAACTGGCCTCATTGCCATTCTCCATTCATGACCTACCAGCTCCCATCTCCAGACTTTTGCACAGGCTGTACCCTATGCCTGGAAGACTGTCCCATCTCACTTCCAGCTTGTAGAAATCCTCTCTTCCTTTGCAGCTCAGCTCAGGCGATACTTGCAGGAGCCTAGCCAGATCTCATAACTAGTAAATTGCTAATGTTTTTTCCCTAGCAAAAGCAACTAGGTGGTACACATTCAGTTGAGTATGGAGCCTGGAGACAAAAAGACTTCAGCTATGTGACCCAGAGTAAGCCACTTAACTGTTGTCTGCCTCAGTAAAATAAGAATAATAACAGTACCTACCTCCTTGAGTTGTTGTGAGGATCAAGTGAGATAATATTTACAAAGCTATTAGCACAGAGCCAGGCACATAATAGGTGCTTAATAAATGCTTGTTCCCCTTCTTCCTATTAATTACTTTTTATTTACTTTGTACATATTTTGTGCTTAATTTTGTATACACATTTCCTCCCACTCCTAAATGTAAATTCCTTGAGGTTAGAGACTGTATCATTTTTGACTTTGTGTGTCCCCACCCCAGACATAATAGGTACTTAAATGGGGAAACTGAGGCAGACCAAGAGAAAGTGACCTATAGCTCAGGTCTCTCCTTCCTCCAGTTCCAGTCCCCTTTCCACTTCTCTGTCATGTCGGGAGATAAGTGCTGGTGCAGCAATGCAGAAGAAGGAGAATGCCCTTCACTCTCTGCTCACAACACTAACCAGGCTCATTGAGCGCTGCAACAGTATTTGGCCCCCAGGAACCAAACAATTTTCCAGGGATGATGGGGGTATAAAACATTATAACCTCCTCTTAATTATCTGTGATCCTAGGAATTGAAGAGCCCCTAGATGAGCAAAATCTTCAATAGACTTACTTTAGCCCAACTATTTTACAGAAGCATCTGCTAAGGGGACCAGTACTCTGATTTACATGGCATCTCTTTTCCCTTCCTGAATCCGCTACCTGTTTAGAGGTGATACAGAGGCAGAAAAATAACCCAAATGGTGAATAGCAGTCATTAGCAAGTAGAAACAAAGATAGACAAGCTGGATCCTTGATTCTTGGATAATTGAGAGAACGCTAACCTCTTTGGGGAAGTCCTAGAACCAAAGGGAAGGGTAAGGGGACCATGTGGTGGTGGTAGTAGATGGATGGGTTATCAGATGTGAGCTCAGGAAAGTTGGTCTGAGCAGATGGGCAACAGGCATAGCGTATGAGCTTGTGTCTAAATTGGGAGCTTTGTTTTGTACATGGAATTCTGTGTGCTGGAGTGTAGGAATGGAATGTCCTGGTCCCTGCCACCGTTGTGTCTGAAGACGCATGGCAGACAGATCCTGTACAATACAGACTGAGCAGGGGGAGCAAAAGCAAAACTTTCTTTCCCCATTCCCCCCCCTTCATCTCCAAACAACATCGGTACATTCTTGGGATATAAAGTAATAGCTCCCTCTTTGGTCCCTGGCTTTTCTTCCCCACCCCCTCCTCCTCTTAATTGATGATGTCTCTTAGCAACCCATGTAGACATCAGTGGTATTTGCCTGCCTTTTCACTCAGGAAGCACTAACTCCTTTTGTGTTGGGTTGATCGGTTCTGAGTGCTGAGTATTTGTGTAGGCTTCCCCCTTTCTCTCCCTCTCTCCCTCCCTCTCTCCCTCTCTTTCTCTCTCTCTCTTTCCTTTGCCTTTCTGTCTCTTTCTCTCCCTCATGCCACCGCCCTTCTCAAATACCTGTTGGCTTTTGTGAGTGATAACTATGGCCACCATTTCACAGTCACTGTGGGGAAGGAGGCAGGCGATAAGCACATTTTTTCTTTCATTTAACTCCTTTGAGTACACAGAGCTTTGTCAAAGCCTCTTTCATTAAGGAGAGGAGAGTAAGAAGAAGCCAAATTACATTAGTAAATCAGATGCTGACATGTCCCAAAATACCACCTAACTTCTGGTAGGGATGACCCAAAATACTCTGTCCCATCTTACTCTTGACCTAGGCCCCATCAGGGCAGTAGGGATGACTGAGCTGAGGATTGCCAATATGCTTGCAAAACCTAAGTCAGACACCAACTAGGAGACTGGGTATACCCAAGGTCAAGAAAAAAAATGTTTTAAAACTACAGGATTTTCTTAAACAGCATTTTCCTAAACTGCTGAACTACTCCTGCCTGAGGGTGTTAGGGGCAGGGGCTCAGGGAAAAGAAGAGCCAGTCCAAAGGTTTTAAGAGAAGTCTTAATCCAGGGTAGCGGTTAGCTTTTATAACAGTCATGAGAAAGTAAGAAGTACCTCATGAAAAAGGAGAGCCCACCAGTGAACCCCATTCTAATGACAGGCATTTCACAGTGACTAAGGACTAGTATTGCAGATGCGCAGTGGCTTGACAATCCTCCTCTTCCACATTCCTATTGGAGTCACTCGAATATGTGCCCTTTCTAGAATGGGCAAGATCTTTCCTCTTGCTCCCCTAGGGACAAAGACCTTTTGCTTGGAAAAACAAGTAAGTGAACTAGAGCAGCAGGCAATTTCCAGAAACTAGGGCTTCGAGGCTTCATTCCTTATTCCACACCCAGCCCTTCCCCAAAAAGAGCAATCCATGCAGGTGCCCCCATCAGCCCTTGGGCAAATATCCCTTGAGTCTGGGAAAGAAGGAGGTGGCCCAGAAGGAACAGGCCCAGAGCAACCTCTGCCATTCTTTGAACTCATCTTATCAAAGGACTTTCTTCTGACTCCTAACTTTCTTTATAAACAAGGCCATTCTCTGCCTCATTTCTTACCAGCCTTAATCACTTAATAGGCACTGCCTCGGTCAAACTGAAACCTGTTAAGACCTTAGCTTAAAAAGGCCAAGGTCCCCCACTGCATCTGGAGCCATCTCCAACTATCCTGATCTATATCTTTCCACTGGATCCAGATTGCTCTGGAGGAGAAAGTGAGGCTGGTGATTTTGCACAGTCCTCCTTTACTTAAATCCAATTCACTTGCATGTCATGGCATCACTTCCCTGATGTCATGGTTCTTTTGAAGAACGAAGAACTAACCACCACAACAACAAAAACCACAATGTCCTTCCCTCATAAGCTTGGTGATTTCTCCGCTAAATTCTCATGGAGTCACAGGAAAACACAGGAAAAGTTCTAAGTAATTAAATAGAATGGAACTCAAGACCAGGGAAAGGACCTAGTTCAGGGCACTAACATTAATATTAATAGCAACAAAAACAGTAATAATAATAAATGAATCGATATCATTTATATAGCCCTTTAAGGTTTGTAAAATGTGTGTGTGTATATATATATGTATATATATATATACATATATATATATATATATATATACATATATGTATGTATATAATCTCATCCAATCCTTACAACATTCCTGGGAAGTAGCTGCTATTATTATCCCAATTTTACAGATGAGGAAACTGAGGCTGAGAAGTTGTGACTTGTTCAGAATCACAAAGCCAGGAATTGTAGAGGTAGGATTTGAACTCAGGGTCTCTGCGTCCAAGTCCAGCACTATAGCCACCACGTACTAGGCTACCTAATTTCCATGCCCTGGTGTGAAGGCTTGGGGCAAAGGTAACAAGTATTAGAAGTCACTGTCTCCTGATATCATCCACTTTGGCTTCACTTTTCAGCCATAGGACATAGAAGATACATCTTTTCCTTGTGACCAGTAAAAGCAGGCTGGTGGGATTTCTCAGGCTTAGCACAAGCACCTCGGACGACACCTCAACTCTTTCTTTCAGGGAACAAAGTATTCGGAGTAGGGGAGTCATCCCCATGTACAAGTTGTACAGACATATCTGGTGCTTCTGTGGCCAAAGGACTCACCTCAATAAATCTCCATCCCTCAAATACAGCTACTTCCTTAGTCGATTGGAAATATTCAAGAGCATAAAAAGTTTCTAGATATTACAAAGCTATTCTACAATGATAGTAATTGTATCCAGTAGATGGCATGTCTATAGGAATTGAAGATTTACAAAGTATTTTTCTTGTGGGATCTAATCCTCACTATAACCTGGAGAGGCAGCTACTATAAGCATTACTACCCTCATTTCACAGACAAGGAAACTGAGGCCCAGATAAATTAAGTGATTTACTCACGATCACATAGGTAGTAAATGTGGGAGCCAGGATTTGAACCCCGATCTCCCCTGCCTACAAGGTAAGGAGTCTTTTCACTATGACACACTGCCCCTTAATGGCAACTTAGCTCAGCCCATTTTAATCACTAAGAATATTTGTAACAACTTCACCAGAGTGATTCCTGGATGTCTCCCTCTGATCCGTGTATCCTCTCTCCTTCCTTGTGTCTAATTCTTGCTCTGGTTCCTAGCAATCTGCTAGGCAGGTTGTGGTAGTATTCTTTCTCCAATCTTTCTTCTGTTGAAGAACAAAGACTCTTGGTCTAGAGGAAAACTGCCCCATGGGCTCCAGCCCTTCCTATGGTTTCATCTGTCACTTCTTTCAGGTTTATGCTTAAAATAAAAAGACAAAAAAATCCCTCTATACCAAAGGCTTACTAATCGCATTCGTATTGAATACTACAACTGTACCTTGTTCACTTAGAAGCAAAACAGAGAGGTCACATTTTCAACACCTGTTAGTAAAAAGGGGGAATTACCTAACTGTAAAATCAAAGGGTTCTTTAGCAGAAGCAGAAATTCTCTGTGAACATTGCATAAGATGGAAACACAGATGAATAAATTAAAAAGTTCCCAAGTTCATTTTTTTAAATCACAAACCCCGGTCTATGATGCTTATGATGACTCATTTTGCCACTCATCCCACAGAGTTTGGTTGGTGTTTTGGTGGGTATTTGTACCCTACCCCAGCAAGTAACAAGGGTTGCTAAGTAACACCCATCGGCAGGGATCAGATGCAGTGAGTGGGAGGTTTGCTCCAGTCATGATGTGGTTTTCTTGCTCTGATGGGTAGGTGGCTCACAGCAAAGCTCAATATGAAATACATCTTAGATCTAACTTGCTTCATGCAAATTTTCTTGCTTGCTTTTAAACTAGCTATTTTGGACCTAAGGGGAAGCAACAGAAGGTCTCACTATAAATTATAAATTAGAGTAACTGGCTCCATTTCTACTGGCAAGTGTTTTTCAAATGACACGGTCCTTTGGACAGAGATGCTATTTGAGCACATCCAGACAACCCAAGTGTCAAGTTTTATGCCTCTGCTTACTTTGTTTCTATTAAAATAAAACATATTCACTTCATGATTGTAAAAAAAAAAAAGCACTTGAAGTACTCCATTTGGGACACATCTTTTTCACAAACTGAACAACATACTCTCTCTAACCTTTCCACCATTAAATTTCCTGTAGACAAGTGCTTTTTCTGGACTTAACAGACCCTCCAAAAACAACATTTGTGCAACTAAGGTGGCCCTGTTTGGAATATGCTTGAATGGATGCCCCCTGTTGTCAAATAAATGCTTTTAAAAATGTATGTTACCATGAAATACTAACATAACCATAGAGAAGGACCTAAATTCATTGCTAGGAAGAGCTGGCAGACTACCTCTCACATCAGACAATGTGGTATGCAGCCATTTATACATAAAATTGCCCTGAGCAATGTCATGTTGCAAAATCATGAATACATTATAAGCAAATCCTGCCATAAAGTTATAGAGGCTCACTGTAATGCTGGTCAGCAGATGACTCATTTGTAAAGTTTATAACATTGTTTCTTTTGCCCCTGTAACATCATTTCACCTAAAATTGTGGTTGTAAAACTGATTAATACTGTTAGGTAGAGTGCACTTGACTTAGAAAGAACCCTGGACCAAGAATTAGAATGCCTGAATTCTCTACTAGAACTTGAAAAGATCTGTGTATCTTAAACTTTTATTTTCCTAAAGCACCATATTGTTCTTTGCCACAAGAAATCTTGCATTGCTATGAGAGTCAGGCAGCTTGAGTCTGAGGTTGCAAGTGTTTATTTCATAAAATTTGTGGCACATCTTTGAAGATCTTACAGAACCTTTGGGGACCATTGGACTAGATTCAGAAAAGGCTCATTTCAAGAAAGTGGACGTGGGGTTTTATTCATCACCACTGGGGAAATCGCTTCCACCAAGTATTGAAACGTTGTTTCTTCTTTCTCCCCACCTTGACAGAGGACTTATATCTTCACCTTCCTCCTGAGCTCCCGAATCTTCATCCCTCCATATGACCTTCTGGCCAAGGTGGGCCAGATTTGTACCAAGCAGAAGCAGCAGCTGGAGGCTGAGACAGAAAAGGTAAAGCTTTGAGTGACATTGTCCTAATTCATCTCTCCAGCTTACTTTGAGCACAGTGGTCTTTGATTAAGTTCACTTAACATTGCATTTAATAAAGTAAACTGAAGCAGTCATAGGCTGAGTCAAAGTTAGAGAAAGATTCAGAGGAAACTTTAGAAGTCATCCACTAAAGCCCCTTTATTTTGCTGTTGAGAAAACTGAAGCCCAGAAAAATTTAAAAAATCAGTCAATGAAGAAACATTGATTGAGTGCCTACTATGTGCCAAGCACTAGAGATACCAAGAAAAAATAAAATAGTCCCTGACCTCAAGGAGTGAGGGAAGACATGTACGTATATAGGTATATGTAAAATAGAATCAAGATCATTTCGAGGCAGGGGAATTTGGAGGAAGGAGTCTCTGCAGGGGTGGGAGGCAGTTAGAGAAGGTTTCATGCAGAGGGTGTCACTTGATGGCCAGGGCCTCTAAAAAGTAGAATTAAAGAGGGTGTGCATTCCAGGAATAAGGGAGAGTCAATACATAGGCAAAGACATGGGAGAGGGAGTGTCATGTATGACAGAGCATCCGAAGGCCAGTTTGGCTGGACTGGAGTGTGCACGAAGGAAAACAATGCATAATAAATCTGGAAAGGTAGAGTGGGATCAGGTTGCAAAGGGCTTTAAATGTTCCAAATAGGCATTAGCATTTATAATATAAAGAGCAATAGGGAGCCACTGGAGTTTTCTAAGGAGGAAAATGACATGGTCAAATCTGTGTTGCTCAGGACCAATGACAGTGGCAGAATTGGGATTTTGACACAGATTTCTTGACTCCTAAGCAATTATTCTTTCCATTCTGTAGCACAATTGCCTCTCACTCTATGCTAGGATCAAGGACTTTCAGTATTCTCCAGGGGAGTCCAGTATTAGTTTTATGGACCTCCACATGGTTAAACTACATTCCTGCCCCAGGGATAGCAAGGAGCTGGTCTCTCTAGTCACTTATCCTGAAGGTTTCAGACAGCTTGAGGTTTTTATTTTTGTTTTTTTAACAATAGGATATTAGAACTTAAAGCCTCCAGAAATCTATAGTGACTTGTTTCCAGTTGTCTTCAAAGTTTAAGCCTTTCATAGTCCAACAGTTCTGGCTTCTCCAGTCAAACCCATAAGCAAGAAAGAAATATCTGCCCTTCAGGGTAGGGTTCATGACTCAGAAAGAAATTATTCCAAAAATAGAGTTCTAAGGGCCTGCCTGGCTGATGGCCTGATTATAAAGGGTCTAGGTTAGGAGGCTAACCCTGGGCAAGGCATAGAGGACAGAGTCCTTACCATTTCCTTGGTCTGGATGCCATCATGAAGGGACTATCCCAGCAAGTCAGGCAGCTTGACAAATAACGTTTTCACAGAGCTGATTTTGGTTTGGGGTTTTTTTAAGTGAACTACCCTGCTTGCCTTTAATAGCAATATGTCCATATACTTTGGGAGTGATGAGCCTTCTCCCCCAGGAACCATGGAGCTGAGAGAAAAGAAGAAAGAGACAGGGGGTGCACATTTTTCTCCAAGTTACATTTCAGTCACTCTGCCACAATTAGTTCTTCGTTGCTTAAATCTCAAAAAATTGTCTTTTGAAGGAGGACAAATCACAAAAGTCTTGGTGAAGGGAGCAAATAGCTGTGTAGTGGATTCTGAATGAATGCATTCCTATCCTGACCTTTGACATGGATGCTTAAAGGCAAACTGATTTTCAATCATGGGGCAGAAAAAGCACCTCAGAACTCTAATGCCATCAACTCCAGTGACCCTACTAACGTACCATGGGATGCAGTGACACACAGTAGAAGAGGGACTCTGTGTTTGCTTCATTGTAACCATGTATTTTTCTTTCCAAAGCCTAGAAAGGCACCGGTCTTGTTCCCACATACTGATTACAGGTCATAGCCAATTATGGCAAACCTAAAAGGAATGTTCCTATTTCTTGGTTCATACAGGAATTTTCAATACACTTAACTCTTGGAGTTGTTTACCATGGCTTGGTTTCTATATAGTGACTGAAATGAACTTCTACTTTGTAATTGTCAGAAAGCCAAATACTGAGTTTGTGGTACTCAGGATAACCAACTTGGAAGCAAACATTTTAACTGAATGGTGAGAGATCATAGATAGGAAATGGAAATTTCTAACTTGTACACAGAGTAAATGTGAGATCTTGATGCCTCAAGAGCTTCCAGATCTGAAGAAGACAATAGCTTCTTCTCAGTGAACAAGAGTCTTAGGCTGTAGAGGATGAGTCAGCTCAAAACCCCAGGCTTTAGCCCTAAATCCCTAATTCCCCTTCTGTTCTCATCTAGTTCAACTTGGATTCCAGAAACTAAGCCCATTTGGATCTCCCTGATTATGTGCAAGATAAAATCCTCAGGGTCAGGACTTTCCCCTCTCTTTAGGTCTCTGTGTGGGTCTGTCTGTCTCTTGTCTCTCTGTGTCTCTGTCTCTCTCCATGTCTTTCTCTATTTCCCTCTGTATCTACATCTTTGTCTCTAACTCTCTGTCTCTCTTTCCAATAAAGCACCAAGTCACCATACCAATCCTGTCATCCATAGACCTTCCCTTATCTTACTACTAATTTATTTAGTATATCTTACCACTGTCTTACTAGTAAGTTATTCCATTAACCTATCAGCTAAGGCATGGGTTTCACTTTGGAGCCTGAGGCAACATACACACCTCAGAAGAAGTCAATACATTTTTCTGCTGCAGAGCTATAGTTAACTCCTTGCTCTTTCCTTCCCAACCTTTTTTGGTCCCTATGGTGATGGAAGAAGAGCTACTCAATTATCTGTTTTCCAGAAAATATTACATGTTCCCTAAATCCATTATTATCTCAGATGTCCCTTATGTCCATTTACTCACAACCAAGACCACTGCTGCTAACCCCATTTTGCAGTCAAGATAACTAAGGCCTTCTTGATTGTCCAGTGGATGGCACACTGAATCTACAATCATAGGGAGAAAAAACATACTTCTGAGACCTTAGCTTCCTTAGAGATAGGGGAACAGGGGAGAGAAGTTCAGAGCTCTGTTCAAAGATTTTGGGCTGAATGATGGAGGCAAATGGAATAAAAACACCCTAGAAGGCAATATTATCTAGGAAAGACAGAAAACACTCTCCTCTCTGACAAGAGAACAGTTATAATAGCCTGCCACAGAACTTGGGGCAGAAGGCTAGGGAAGGCCATGAGATTGGGTGGGTGACACTGTAGAATGGCCCATGTGAATGAGAGATGACTGAAGAACTTTGATGCCAGTGTGGTGGGATGCTTGAAACAGCTGCCTAACAAAGTGCTGGTCATTAGTGAAATTCCTCTACCCCTCCCCCAAGTCCATCCTCCCACTGGCCCACGCTTCGGCCCGATGCCTTTTCATAAATGACTTGCAGAGAACAACAGATGCAGTAGTTTATTGAGAACTGGTCACTAGACAAAGATTTCCCATCTTCCCCTTCTGTATCTCTTCTGACACCAAATTATATATAATAGCAGCCTACATTTACATTTCAAGCCTCAAGCCAAACCTTGAAAAAGGGATCATTTTAACTCACTGCTACCAGAAATGGCTTTGGTTCCATTTTATTGTTTTGGGAAACTGACATCCACCTCTGTCCGAGGTATCTAAGGTCAGTATGGGCTAAAACGAATCCCTTCAGAGTGGCAAAATTATAAACCAATTAAGATCTAAAAGTCTGAAAATAAGATCCGAAAAAAAGATGCTGAAGTATAAATGGATTTAAAAGTGATACATAAATCCATGATGGGAACCATGATGTTTAATGATATAATGCATCTAAAGTCCTTTGCAAGACTTAAGACACTACATAAGTGTGAGATATTGCTATTATGACATGTCATGAGTTTGCGGATTTCCATGGAACAGGGGCACGCTAAGAGTTCCTGGTGGGAAGTCCCTAATCTCAGGGGAAATTTGACTGGAAAATAGTTACTTTGACATCTCTCTAGTCACCACATTCTCTGTAATAGCAGCACGCTTTTAAACTTCCAGCCCGAAAGCCAAACTTTCTAAAGCTCTTCTTCTGGCTCACCAGCCCCAGAGATGCCCTCACCATACCCTCAGGCCTGTGATGGAATGTTTGTGGTCCCTAACTAATACCAGCCTTTTCTGCCCAATGTTATTAAGGTCAGGAAGGATCATTCTAATCTAGTGGAGATATACATAAATACACAGCTGCCAGTCACTTGATTTCCTAGCAGGTCAGCCCTTAACTCCCTTTCCAGCAGCTGAAAATTACCCATCATCAAAACCTTACTGTAGACCATGGGTCTGTCTCCTCCTTCAAAGGGAAAGCTAAGCATGGAACTAAAGTCCTTGGCCACTGTAGCTAGCTTGTTATGCAAAGATCAGGAGGACTTAACACACCCTCCTATCTAGACACTTATGTGTCAGCCTTTCCTTATCCTCCCCTTAGCAAGGATGACTAAATCACTATCACAGACTTGAATCATTAGAGTTCCCAGTTCTCTGTGGATAGCCAAGCTGACCTAGATTCAGTGGACCTGGCTTCTATTCCTAACCTAGAGATTTCAGTGCTAAATTCATAAAGTTGATCCCCTCTTTTTCTCCTCAGAGCTCTTTCCCTTTCCTTAGTAATACCAACCATAGGGTAATAGATTTAGCGCTATAAGGCAACCAAAAGGTCATCTAGTCCAATTTCTTCATTTTACAAATGACAAAACTGAGGTGTAGTGTGGTCCTATATCCAGATTTGCCCAAAGGAATCCATTCTAGATGAGAGCTTCTTGAGAGCAGGTACTGTTTTTTTATTACCTTTCTTTATGTCTCCAGCACTTAGCACTGTGCGTGGAACATGGTAGGCATATTATAAATTGGCTTGTTGACTTAACTGGGTCCATCAACTTGTTTTTAAAGTGTTCTAATAAATGTATTTCACTATAATTGGTTTTCTTTGTGATCTTGTGTGTTTTAGCTTATGCATTTTTAAAATATTATTTGGAGAAAGGGTCCTCAGTCTTCAGGAAAGGGATCCATGACACAAAAACAGTTAAGAATCTCTACCCTAGAGTTTATCTTCTTTTCCCTTTGCAGGAACAAAAAGAACAGTAGCCTAAGCCCCTAAAACGGGGACTAGAGCCAGCTTGGACCAGCTTGTGAAAGCTGATTGTTAAATTTTCAGCGTGAGAATGTTGTAACTTGGAAATTAGAAGACACTCCAAATCAAGCCTTGATTTTATTATTTTGTCTAGACTTTAAAAAATTGATAGAGAAAATGTTAGTAATGTTGCAGATTAAGCTTAAAATGTGTCAAGCACATATTCATTTTTTGGGAGAGCCAGTCATTAAACATTTACCAGATGACCACTGCTTCTAAAAGATGGGTTCATATAACTCTAGCCAGACTAGAATCATTGGGTTACGTGTGAGCTTTCCCCTCAGCTTTCATTCCTGGCACTGAGATACTTCACCTGGACAAGACCTGGTAGTTTGCTTCAAAGGCATTTTGTTTAGACGTATAGGAGGAGTATGTACAGAGTTGTCTTCCTGGGTTGTAGTTTTTCTTAAGCACAAAGAGATAGTCTGGAGCACATACAAAATAAAGCTTTGCACACATTGCTTCTAAGTAGATCTTCCATGGCTTTTCTTGCCTAGTAACAATGAAGCTCAACCACTTCTGTAGTGTGTACATGTGGCTTAACATACTTCTGAGATACCATTGATTTAAGCAATTGGTTCCTGTGGATTTTTATTTTTTCCACCAGCATTTGTCACTGCTCACAGCACCTCTTGAGCCCAGCTCAGCCAGGACTTCCAAGCAAGCCCCTCCCTATCACTGGTCTGCCAGCTCTAAGGTCACTGGATCATCATAACACACACTCTCTCTCTCTCCCCCTCTCTCTCTCTGTCTCCCTTTCTCTTTTTCTCTCTCTTTCTCTGTCGCTCTTTCTGCCTTTCTCTGTCTCTGTCTCTGTTTCTTCCTTTCTCTCTCAGGCCAAGCTAAAGTCCTTCACTGCCAAGATTATCCAGCTCCTGAAGGAATGGACTGAGGCATTCCCCTACGATTTCCAGGATGAAAAGGTCATGAAGGAACTAAAAGAGATCACTCACAAAATCACACAGTGTGATGAGGTAAGGGAATCTCCCACCCAGTTTCTCCTTGCCTTCCAGGTCATTTGGAAAACAAAGCACCTGAATTTCCTGAGGATTTGCTGGGCTGTGGGGGAGGTAGGGGCAGTATACAGGGTCTTCTGGCTGTGGCTTTGAATAGGGTCACATAGAGAAAGCCTTTGTTTCCATGGTCACAAACTGTCTTCTGGGTAATTTTCCAAAACTGAGTCAATGATTGAGACCGGGCCAGAGATTAGGGAGACTCAGTTCAACTAATCCCCTACCTTTCAAAAAACAATCCAAAATCCATATCATGAAAGTAGTAAGAGGTCATAGGATCACAGAATTTAGAATTGGAAAGGAGAATATCTAGTTCGATGCCCTCATTTTATAGATGAGACCCTAAGACACAAAAGGTTAAAGGGACTCTTCCTAGGGCGTATATAGGTGTCCGTGCTGACGGAAGATTGGAACCTAGGTTCCTTGATTCCCGATGCATTTTCTTTTTGCTATAGAAGCAGCTCCAACACTGTATATAACACACTTTGCAAAGCTTTAGAAGGGATGGGAAAAGAATGTCAAAGAGCCAGAAGAACCTCTGGATGGTCTCGGTGGTCATAATGAATAGCACTGGGCTTGGAGTCAGGAAGACCAGAGTTTGAATCCTGCTTCAGGCACTTATTATGGTATAATAATAGCATCTGCTTCACAAGGTTGTTGTGAGGGTGAAATGAGATAAAATATGTAGTTTTGCAGACCTTACAATGTTTTACAAATGCTAGTTATTATTATTATCATTATTAGAAGTATAGGCATGCAGAAATAATCATTTCTACTTATAATAAGCTGTTTTCACAGCATTCCGAAATTTACCTCCCCATGTAAAGAAGGGTAGAGCTATCATTGTAATGGCCATTCTACACATGAGTAAATCAAATTTCAGACATGTTAAGTGATGTCCCCTAGATCACACAGTGACTCAGTAGCAGCATCAGGAGTAGAACTTAAGGCCTCTCAAGGTTCAGGTCTTTTCCACTACACTATTTTGATTTCAGGAATTAAAACCTGAAGATCTTAGGGAAAGCTCAATTCAAGGGGAAGAGGGAACCAAAAACTGGTTTAGGTGAGAAATCAGGTTCAAAGGATGCTGATAATGACTGCCAGGAGCCATCAGAGCAGCATGGAAAGGGAAGCCTCATTGGGGATGGTGGAGTAGAGGGAGTCTGTACGGGGAAGAGTCTGCCACTTCAAGCGGACATACAGAAGGACATGTCAGGTATGACTCACCTAATGAACCAATGGGGCATGGGCTCTGGAGGGAACAGAAGAAATAGGGTCCTTGCCACCAAGGCTCTTTCTGGACCGATTATCACAACAAATTATATCTTCTTCAAACTGGCTGCTTACTTAATAGTGCCTGGTCCTCAGTGACTTAAATTGACATGAATGATAAGATAGCTATTCATCCCTTTCAACTAAATTTCCTAATGAGAATTCTTCAGCAGCACCTGTGAAATAACAGAAAGAGTGTTCAAATCGAACCTGGCATATCAGCTGGTTCACTTCTGGGCCAGTCATTAAACATCTCAGATTATCAGTTTCCTCATCTCTTAAAGGGGAATAATGATCATTGCCCTCCCCACTTCACAGGGTTGTTATGAGGAAGTTGCAAGTGCCAAACAAATGTGAGTTGGGATTCTTAACAGCTGCTGCCTGCTCGATTTTGCCATTCTTTAGCCTCAGGAAGGATGGCTGTGTAGAAGCAGCCAACAGCTAGAAAGTCAGTAGTCATCCTACGTGAAGGCATCACCTTAAAGCTCACAACAGATAAACTCTGGGGTGTTGGAAATGCTGGACCCAAATAAACAGAGATTCAGGGCAAATTAGGCAGCCCAGCACCCACGTAGGTGAGACGCAGGTGAGGTATGCGGGCAGATGCTCTTGACAGCTCACTCAGCGAGGCTCCCAGGCACAGTGGGGCATGTTTGTGAGATACCATTTGCTGAGTAGGGACCGAGGCCCATCTCTCACACGCACAAACTCTAAGCCAAGTCCTTCAACACTAGGTAAAAGAATCGGCTTAAAGCTAGCAAAGGAATCTCCTTAATCATTATGAAGGGAAACCTCCAGGGAGGCGGGAAACAAAGCCACTTTAAGAACAAAGCTATAAAAAAGAAATCACCACCATGTGCAAGAGGAAGTGATTCAAGAAATAGAGGAGCAAAACCATCTTGTTGAGAGCTGGCACTTGTTTAGCACTTTGTGAACACTGAACGGTTTTATATACCTAGCTCACTTGACCCCTACAACAATCCTGTTGCAGGGGGAGGAGGGGGAGAGGTTAGATGCTGCAAATATGATTATCTTCATTTTGCAATGGAAGAAACATTGCCCAAGACCACTCGTGACTCTAAGTCCAGGATTCTGTCCACTGCTACAACACAGCTTCTCTCATTAATAACAGGCATTTGATCCCTTGCTAAATCATAAGTCACTGGGCTTGACTCCTGACATTTGGAATTAGCTTCGAGTTCAATTCATTGGGAATTTTTATTCATTTTTCCAAAGTTTCCCCTCATTTTTGAGGTTAGCCTCAAGGGAGCAGAAAGCAGAGAAAAAGAGTGTCTTCAGAAACCCTTTGCCCCGTCCCATGAACACTTTTTTCATCCAGTATCTCAGACCACAATTCCGGGTTTCCCATACACTAACACATTCAATATAACTTCCTTTAAAAATGGTAAGTGCCATAACAGTTTACAAATAGCTACTTCTTTATTATAATCTGATTTCTGCCTCCTGATGAAACAGCTCTGACTGCATTATCATTTTTTTTTATTTGCCTGGGGAACCCACTGCTATGTAATATGAAAGCTTGTTTTATTGGAGGTAGAGAATTGACAGTTCTGCCACCGCCCTCAGGTAGACCTGAGCTCCTCCCAAAACGTTGTCAAGATAATGATGCTTCTGGCCGAGGGACATTAGAATCCAAAGCAAATAAATGCCAAACAGCTGGAAGAAGGACATGGGCTTAAATGATGATTGTTCACATAAGAGAGATTGAACTCAATTCTGATTATGGCTTGGTGTCTACCTCATTTTCTGACTCTGGGAATAGATAGCATATCACATTCCACTTTTAAACTTAGTATAAAAACCACAGGAGGGCCCTCTGTTTCCGGAAGGCTGCATTGTTTTTGTTTTGTTTTGTTTTTTTCTCCCACCACCATTTCCATCGCTTACCACTGATCAGCTCCCTCCTCTGCCAGGAGAGATGCTGGGACTGGCCTTCTGCCAGGACAGGTGGTGACTAGCTGCTGAGCTTCACTGAGCGTGCTTCTGACTCCTGACAGTCTCAGTCCCTGGAGAGGGTCAGCTTCAGGAATTTGTCCAAAACGCATGCACACAGATAAGAGAGAAGCTCTATGACCCGCTCCAGGCAGAGTACCAGCTGTTGTCAAGCGCCTCCAAAGCAGGAAGGGAATTTCACTGATGGAGGTCTTTCCATTTCCTATTCCCCAAGGTCCCCTTCTCCTTTATCCCCCAGCTTGTGGTCATTAGCATGTAGAATAGTTGTCAGCCTCATATAGTGAGGAGAGCATGTGGGATTGGAAGCCAATCTCTGACTCTTACTAAGCTATATGACCATGGGCAAGTAATTTACCCTTTTGGAGACTCCATGTTCTCATCTGCAAAGTGGGGATAATAATACCCACAGGGCTGTTGTGATGATCAGGTGAGATAGTGTAAAGTTTTCATAAACTTTAAAATGATATATAAAGCTAGCTATTAGTAGTAGTAGTGTTGGCAGAGGAAAGTATAATGATAACAGTATGCGTTTTCTGACTGATACTTTTTACTGAGTACCAATATATCTAGTGCTGCACTTAATACTGTGATAGATAAAGGATGATGATATCTTCCTTGAAGGAACTTGCAGTCTCACTGAGGACAAATAATAGATGCATGAAACAGAATGATATATATGTAATTAAAGTGCTCAGTTGTATGGTTTTGGAAGGGAGCAATTAGCAATATCAAAGAATAACAATAAAATAATAATCTGGGTAAGTTTGTCAGATAATTAGGCCTTGAAAGTTGGGTAGACTTTGGATATGTAGAGAAGTGGGCAGTCTACAGGGGGTAAAGTGGAGAACATAAACAAAGGCTTAGCATCTGGAATGTGTATGAAATGTGCAAGGAGATCATGAATAGATTAGATTAAATGCTCTATGTTGGGGAATAGTGGGAGAGATGGCTGGTAAAGTAGAGGTAGGTTAAAAGGTTTCAATCTGGCATGGTCAACAAAGAGAAGTACTATAGGTTCAGTTCAGGAAAGTCTTAAGCAGTCTTATCTAGAATGAATTAGTCAGGGAAAGTCTTAAGGAAGAGCAACCAATTTGAAGGCTGTCCTAGATATCCAAACCTGAGGTGATGAGAGTCTTGGTGAAGGTGGCAATATTGGGGAGGAGGAGAAAAGGGGAAAAAATTAGAGAGAGATTTCCAAGGCACCTGGGACAACCCCCCTCCTTCTACTAATAAACATGTAATAACAAAGCTTTTGATCACTAACAGTCTTCAGATAGAAGGTGATGTGGTCATACCTGGTGTCCTATCTACTATATCGAGAATCTGGGTAAACCAAGGAGTTCTAATGGATTAATGGATCTCTTCTCCCTTTTCTCTTAGGAGAATGGGACAGTGAAGGCAACCATCACCCAGATGACCCAGAACCTCATCCTGTCCCTTACCACCAGGAACCAGTTCCAGGAGATAAGGGAGAAGTTCCGCCAGCCTGTCACAGACAAAGGGACTATCCTGAAGTCAAAGCCCCAGGCGGCCCAGAAGGATATCCTAAGTGTGTGTTGTGACCCACTTATTCTGGCCCAGCAGCTCACCCACATAGAGCTGGTTAGTGTTCTGCCTTCTCCTCCTCCCCAGCTCTCTTCCCAGCTTATAATACTTCAAGGTTATAGTTCTCAGTATGCCCTCTAGCTCCCAAAAAAAACCTGCATAGAAAGTTTTGAGGATGAGTTTCTCACATTCAGTTCATTCATATCCATGTCTATGTCTGTGTTTATGTCGATGTCTACATCTATATCATCTATTCCTATATCTATCTCTAGCATCTATATCTATGTCTACATTTATATCATCTATTTCTATATCTGTCTCTGTCTCTATCATCCATATCTGTCTCTACATTTATAGGTCTATAACACAGAATATATATACAAGATTCAGTACTATGAATGCCTGAAAAGACAATTAAAATCAACAGAACTGGATCAGAAATATAGGCAGTCCATAGAAAAAGTAAAGTGAAGATGATGCCTCATGTAGCCTGCCCCCAGATAGCTCCATGCTATGCGAAAGGGTTTCAACAAAGAGTGGAGAGAGGCATTTCTGGGGCTTCTGGGCTTTATGCTGAGATTTACTTTAGGAAACAATAATGTTTTACCTCTGAAGAATTAGCCCCAACAAGAGAAAAAGAAAACTTAAGGACTCTCAACCCACATAAAGCATATGGCACTGAGAAGAAATTAAATGCAAGGTTCTTAAGGGTTGAGGACATCACTAGGAGTTGGACAGTTTCAGACTTGGCTGTCCCAAGAGTATCAGGCCACAGAATAAGGAAGGAGTGGGCCCCTGAAATTGTGAATTATTCTGAACACCCCAGTAAACAGACTCAGAAGGACCTTGAGGATCATATAGGTCATTCCCACCTACTGATGCATAAATCCTCTTCACAACAATCCTAATGGATGCTCATCCAGCTACTTAAACATATCCAATGATGGGGGGGGGGGGGGCTCTCTAATAAGACAGTCTGTTCCATGGTTGGACTGCTCTAATTGTTAGAAAGTTATTCCTTCTACTGAGAAATCTTCCTTTCTGTAATTTCTATGTTTGGGCCTAGTTTTTCCCTCTCTGACAACCTCAAATTAATTCTAATCATTCTTCCACATTATAGGTATTTGAAGACAATGCACATCCTTAAGTCTTCCCTCTTGTAAAGTCCCTCAAAAATCTCTCCTAACTTACAGATTATTTCCCAGCCTGGTCCCTTTGAATATACCAGTCATTAAGTTCAGGGACCATTTTAAATGTGCTGCCCAAGTCTGAACACAATATCCCCAGGGTGTGATCATAGCAGTATAGAGTGCATTGGAATTTTTATCACCCATCATCTGGACATCATGCATCTAGTTATGCATATTTAGATTTTATTAGCTCTTCTTTTATCTTTTTTTAAGCAGCCACATCATCTTTTCTAATCTCTTTCCTCCCCATTTCCATTCCAGGAAAGAGTCAGCAACATTTACCCTGAGGACCTGATGCAGATAGTCAGCCACATGGACTCTCTAGATAATCACAAGGTGGGTCTTTTTTTTAACCAACGTGAATAATTTGGGGACCATCTTCCTGCTTTTTGTAGACCTAAGAAGGAACTTGGAATTGAGTTACACGGAACTTTTCCTTCAGACCCCCAAGAGAAGGTTTTATTCTTGTGCTGTGCAGAGATTGTTTAAAACCAGGCTTATAGCTATTCTTTCCCCCACGCCGACCCTCCTCAAAATGACACAGTTTTTTTTTTTTTAAATAGAAGGAATGCTTGCTTCCAGCTCTAGGTGTATGGACTTTAGAAGCAAGAGTACAGAAAAGATTGGGTCCCCTCCCTGGACAAAAGAGATCTTCCCCTAACTCTCATTCCTATGTGTGCTTTAAATAACATACAGGAGATCAGGAGAACACAGAAGACCTTACTTAAACCCAGAAACAAAATATCAAAAGTCATACACATTTTCCTCTGCTCATTAGTAGGTTTTTAATTTGACCTCTGACATTGGTTGGTGTTATGGATTATATCTTTCTTTGGGTAACATTACTAGACCCCATAAAACACATCAAACCAAGACCAAGGAAGACAAATGAGTCATATCTGGTGGGATAGAAATGGGTGAGGCAAAGGCTAATTCCTTAACTTAATGGGAATGCCCTTGTCCTCCATTTAAAAACCTTTCAGGCTCACTCCACCACTCATTGACATCCAGCCTCTTTGTTAGCTAGGCCTGAAGGAATCACTAGGATGGTGCAATCAGGTTTGATGTCAGAACTGGAGAACTCCTGTATAGTTGCCTGGGGAAAAGGGGCCTACTGAGGCAAGATAGGGACTATACTATACAAGAACAACAAATCCTACGATTCTTGTTTCCAAAAAGAACAGATGAGAGTCATGGGAACCTGAGTGGGAAAGAGCTCCTGCTTGACAGCGGAGATCTTCTCTCTCTCATTCTCAACTCCACCCCCACTAATTTTTTTTTTCAAAAGGCCCTTTCCCCTCACATGAAACTTGCCACTCTCCCTGGGTAAGGCCAGGAGAATTACATCTTGTGATGAAGTGAAAGAGTTTTGAATTCTTTTCTTCTCAAGGCCCAGGACTTATTTCTGATCTCTTATCTCTCAGTGCCGTGGGGATGTAACCAAGACCTATACCCTAGAGGCCTATGATAATTGGTTCAACTGCCTGAGCATGCTGGTGGCCACAGAGATTTGCAGGGTAAGTGGTTGTGTGTGTCAGATCGGTGCTTGGAATAAGAGCAGTTTTCCATATTCGATGACATATACCATCCCATCCTATAAGTAAGCAGACTGTCTCCTATCCCACTATCTGATTAAGAAAAAATAAATAAAACATAAATCTTCTATATTCACAAGGATGGAAATGTTCTCCCTACTTGTCAAAACATACTCATCTGAAGATACAACTCAATTTTTTAATTTCCACCTTCTCCTGGAAGTCTCCCCTGATAAAGAAGCCCACCCTAATTTCTGCCTTTTCTGTCTACCATAGCCCAGCTAGGTGGCATAATAAATTGGGCCTAGAATCAGACAGACCTGAATTCAAATTTGGCCTTAGATACTTGCTAGCTGTGCAACCCTGTGCAAGTCACTTAACCCTGTTGGCCTCAGTCTCCCCATCTGTAAAATGAGCTGTAGAAGGAAATGGCAAACCACTCCAGTATCTCTGCTAAGAAAACCCCAAATGGGGTCACAAAGAGTCAGACACTTAACCTCTATTTGCCTCAGTTTCCTCAATTGCAAAATAGGGATAATAATAGCACCTACTCCCTAGAGTTGTGAGGATCAAATGAGATAATAGTTGGAAAGTGGCTGCCAAGGGGCAGCTAGGTGATGGAGTGAGTAGAGCACCGACCCTGGAATCAGGAGGACCCGAGTTCAAATTTCGCCTCAGACACTTGACACACTTACTAGCTGTGTGACCTTGGGTAAGTCACTTAACCCCAATTGCCCTGCCTTCCCTCCTCCAAAAAAAAAGTTAAAAAAAAAGGAAAGGAAAGGAAAGTGGCTGCCACACAGTGAGCACTATATAAGGCTAGTTGTTATTATCAGTTATTTCCTTTTGCTTCCCCCCCCTTTTTTAAGAATTTAGGGACCTGATTCTATAGAATTTGGGGCACTTTATGGCATGCCATGTAGCACTACTTTGAGTGGTATGTGAATTTTATGTCTCCAACTTGACTATGAATTTGTTAAAGGAGGGGACTGTGTTTTTATACTTCTCATCTCTCCCATGGGCTTAGTCCAATTGTGGTCACACAGTGGATGCTGCGTGAGAGTGTGTCAGTCAGAAATCACATCACTGGAAAGGAACAGGACAAAATAGACCTGAATCAGCACTCGAGGGCTAATGTGTTTATCCTGCACAGCCCCTAAGATAGTTTGGTGCCAAAAAGATGAAGGTGGGCACATGCAGCCGGGATGGAGTAGCTCCTAGGTCCAGGATGCTAAGAACTCCTCCTAGAAATTAACCTTTGGGCATGGGGGGGGGGGGTTGGGGTGAGGGGGAAGTTGCTGAGACTTTCCTGCTGCCAGATGGATCACTTTACAGCTGCATGGGGAGGGCTGCCTGGGGAACACCCCACCCCTGGAAAAATAAATTCAAACTGACCCTCCCTGCTTCCTCTCTGGCCTTGAGATTGCTCCTTCGAGAATACTGTTTGGACCATGATTTTTGAGGGCTGAGCTATTTCTGTTAAAATGATCCCTTCTTCCTCACTTTGGAGAAATGACTTTTGGGGAAATCTCCATGCTTATTCACCTCTGGGACTGTGAATACATGCTTAGATATTAACATCACAGTGTCTAGGTTTGGTTATATTTTTTTTAAAAAATCTAGTATAGGTCCATTTGTCTTAAAATGAGATATTTGAATGTGAAAAATGTCATATGCTCAAAAAAATACCCTTTTATAGACCACAGTCAGGTTTTCTATAAAGGCACTATTTGACAAAGGAGAAAGTGGGAGGAATTTGGGGTGGGGAAGGGAAGGGTGAGTA
The DNA here is from genome assembly GCF_011100635.1 of Trichosurus vulpecula. Classification (NCBI taxonomy): domain Eukaryota; kingdom Metazoa; phylum Chordata; class Mammalia; order Diprotodontia; family Phalangeridae; genus Trichosurus; species Trichosurus vulpecula. The sequence continues at coordinate 64,068,219 of NC_050580.1, read as the reverse complement.
GGCCATGTGGCCTATACTTGGACCAATACTATAAATATATTGTAAAGATATATCCATAAGACAAGTGAACTTCATATCCTTCAGACTCCTCTAATCAGTCTCCATAGAGGCATCTCAGGGAGAGAAAATAGAGATTAATTACAATATTCCTTCCTAGTGTCACAGAGCTGAAGTTGTAGCAGCTGTAGTTTGAATGTATTGGCCTCCTGAAAGACTTAACTGGAAGCTATTTCTTTCCTTCAGGTGGTAAAAAAGAAGCAAAGGACAAGAATGGTGGAATTCTTCATTGATGTGGCAAGAGAATGTTTCAACATTGGGAATTTTAACTCCATGATGGCCATTATCTGTGAGTACATGGCCCTCCTACCATACCCTGCCACCTTCTGGCAACACTTAAAACCTCTCAACCTTTCATTTCAGTTCTAAGACTAGGGCTTTCAGGGAGGCCAGGTTGTATTAACTGATCATTGAGCTAAGCTGAAACCTCTTCATTCTTCCAGTTCTGTGGGGATTTTTTTTTCTTTGTCATTCCCTCTCTCCCACCTGAACCCTCTGAATTGAAACAATAATCCCTTCACAGATTATAGTGGTATTTTCATTGGAAAACTGTCTCTTGAGCTGATTCCTTGGTGCTTTTCTCCCTCTTGCAGCTGGTATGAACCTGAGTCCAGTGGCACGACTAAAGAAAACATGGTCCAAAGTCAAGACTGCTAAATTTGATGTGCTGGAGGTATGTTCTGGGTTACTTGGCATGGTGCTTAAGAAAGACCTAATAGTAAAGTTGTAGTGCCCTAGAATATGATGAAGCCTGAGCCAGGCATCAAGAAAGCAAGCTACCATGGTCTCCCTACCCGAAGGTCTCGAAGGGTCTCTCCATACATGCTGACTTTGACATTTTAGTAACCTAGCCTAGAAGAAGCATCCATAGGCATCTTCTGTGTTTTTAGGACAAAAGGAAGAAGAATACACAGGCAGCTTAAAATTCTCTCATCTCCTTCCTTCTACCCCCAGGCCTCTTCTTCTAAATAGATAATGCTGGAAATTCCACCATTACTACTTCATTTCTTTTGATCATTCTTAATGTGCAAATGACATTGGAGGGTGACACTTTAAGATGACATCAGTATTGACAACCTACTGTAAAGGAAGAATTTGAGAGCCAGTGTTGATGACAGGCTGATAGGAGAGCTCATGAGAGTATTATGTTGTCCCTAGGGACCAGGGGTAGAAACTAAATAAGATAGATGATGAAGTGGGGAGTCTATTTCTGAAGGTTTTTATCTGCTTCATCACTGACTAGGCCAGCTTTGTATCTGTGTCTCCCTAGCAACTATTTTGACTTCATACCAGGAAATCCCCATCAATCCCCATCCTCTGTATACTCAGTGGTTCTCTCTCTCTCTCTCTCTCTCTCTCTCTCTCTCTCTCTCTCTCTCTCTCTCTCTCTCTCTCTCTCTCCCTCTCTCTCATCTCTCTCTCTGTCTCTGTGTCTCCCTCCCTCCCCTGCCCACTCTCTCTGTCTCTGTGTCTCAGACCCTCCCTCCCTCCCCTGCCCTCTCTCTCTGTCTCTCTGTCTGTCTCTGTCTCTGTGTCTCTCTGTGTCTCTCTCTTTCTCTCTCTCTCTCTCTCTCTCTCTCTCTCTCTCTCTCTCTCTCTCTCTGTCTCTCTCTCTCTCTTTTTCCATTTCCTCTCTTAGGGTGGCTTTTCTTACTTCCTTTATTATGGAGCCAGATCCTATGATTCACAATGAAAGACTACCCTCTAGTGGCAGTATCTGAGATCAGGCCAAGGTTAGGTTTTTGGTTTTGGCTTTGGTTTTTTCTTCAAGAAAAAGATTAGAATGTCTTTCCATAAGTCAGTCCTGACTGGTTACTGAAAGGGGGGATAAAGTGTTCAGCCATGAAAAGACCTAGAGGAGGGAAAACCTTGAGGTATAGGACTTGAAAACCTTGAGAGAAGGATATTTGGCTCATGTCCCATCCTTCCCACTTGCAGCACCACATGGACCCGTCCAGCAACTTCTGTAACTATCGAACTGCCCTGCAGGGAGCTGCCCAGAGGTCTCAGACTGCCAACAGTAGCAGGGAGAAGATAGTCATCCCAGTTTTCAACCTCTTCATCAAGGACATCTACTTCCTGCACAAAATACACACTAACCGTCTGCCAAATGGCCAAATAAACTTCAAGGTGAGCCCAGAGAGTTTTCAGTAAGAAATATACATGGTGTATATAATAGGCGGAGGAGGGTGGAATGGAGTTGGAAGATATCTTAGAGGTGATTTAGAACAACCCTTACTCAACACATTGATCACTTCTACAATACCCCTAATAAGACTGAAAGTAGCTATCATAATGCTGGACAGTGAACACTGTAGTCAGTTAGGAAACAATCAAGTCCCAGGATGGGGGCCACTGACCTGACCCTAAGTGTAAACCTAACATTTCAAGAAGGAAGAGGTCACTGTGGGCTGGAAAAGCCTTTGATATGAGGTAAGATGAGCTAGGTGCTAAAGGAGCAATATTTGACAAAGAGAAAAGGGGAGGAATGGGTTGCAGAGGGAAGGGTGAGTAGGTAGATTCTGTGACCAAAGGTGGGAAAGAAATGAAGGAATGTCCATGTGACATAGTAGATATACAACTGTTTAAAGTCAGAAGACCTGGACACGAATTCACTGCTATTCATGATCTGCATCTCTTAAAACTCTCATCTTATTAGGTCAGTTTTGTCATTTGACAAGTGAGAAAGTTCGAAGGAATGTTCTCTAGGGTCCTTTTAGGATCAGAGGATGATAGATTTAGGGCTAGAAGGGCCCTTAGAAACCAACAAGTCCAACCCCCTCAAATTGAGACTTACATTAAAGAACTTGCCCAGGGTCACACAGCTAGCAAGGATCTAAGGCAAGACTTGAACTCAGATCATTCCAGACTCCACTGTACTACCGAGCTTCTAAGTCTTTTAGGCAAAATAATGATGATAACAATAATGATAGCTCACATTTATATAGCAATCTAAGGTATGCGAAATGTGTTACAAACATTATCTCATTTGATGCTTATAAGCAGCCTATGAGGGAGATACTATAATTATTCCCATTTTACAAATGAGAAAACTGAGGCTCAGAGAGGTTAAGTGACTTGTCCAGTCACACAGTTAGTACATGTCACATGCGGATTTGAAACCAGTTTGTTTTTTTTTTTAATCTAGTCCCCAGTCCATGATTCCGTGGCTCTGTTACAATTAGTTGGTGCATGGCGCTAGAAGGAGACAGAAATAAAAAGCAGAGGGAGATGAGATAGGTAGGGGTGGTGCCAGAAAGAAGCTGGGGCAGCTAGGTGGCGCTGCAGTGCATAGATCACTTTGCATGGCATCAGGAAGACTGATCTTTCTGGGCTCTGAGCTGGCTTCAGACACTTTACTAGCTGGGTGACTCTGGGCAAGTCACTTAACCCTGTTTGCCTCAGTTTCTTCATCTGCAAAATAAACCAGAGAAAGAAATACCAAACTACTATAATATTTTTTCCAAGAAAACCCCAAATGGGGCCAAGGAAAGGCTGACATGAGTGAAATGACTGAACAACAACATCGACGCCACAATGCGGGGCAGCTAGGTTGCACAGTGGCTTACTGGCCCTGGAGTCAGGAGGACCTAAATTCAAATCCGGCCTCAGACACTTACTAGCTATTTGACCCTGGACAAGTCATTTAACCTCAAATGCCTCCAATAATAATAATAATGTGCATGATATTTTAAAGGAGTCAGAGAAATATATGACTGAGTCCTTATCCTAAAAGAATTTGACACAGATAAAAAGTGAAAGAGAAAGTATAGGTAAGAGACTTGGCCTGAGGATGTGTGACCTAAGGATCTAAATAAATCCATTTGAGGTCACAATAGCAACAATATGGACTTGAGTAGTCAGGGAAGGTTTTGTGGAGTAGGTTAGACTCAAGTTGGGTCCTGAAGGATGGACGAGATTTGGATATGTGGAGAAGAGAGGAAAGCAATTCTCAGTGAAAGAAACAGGTCGCGAGGTGGGAATGTGTACAGAGAGGAGGTAAGGGGAGTTTAGTTTGGAGTCAGATGTAGAGGTACATTTTGAATGCCAAGCTAGTATTGAGAGACACAGAGAGAAATGAGATGAGGTGTTTCTTAAAATTACTGACTGGAAGGGATGTTAAGAGTCTAGTCTACCACCACCATCATACACACACACACACAGAGAGAGAGAGAGAGAGAGAGAGAGAGAGAGAGAGAGAGAGAGAGAGGAGTTTCATAGCTGAAGAAATGGTGGTTATGCTTTTCCCAAAGACGTGATTCAGGACGAAACTTAATTTCAATAGTCTGTTTCCTTGCTATCACAGGATAGGACAAGGATTAGAGCTGTAGTAACCCTAAAACCCCAGAATCAGAAAATTGTTATTTCCTGGCTAAGGTGTCCCCTACAAAGAGAAGGAAGCTGTCAGCCATTGGCAGATAATTCTGCCTCCCAGTGCTCAGTTTTTTAACTTAACCGTTTATGTCCATGTAAACACCAGTGTCTTCTAAGAACAAGCCCAAACTCCCCACGCTATCAAGTAGACCAATCTAGACACAAAATAGTATGGAAAGAGATACACACACCCACAAAAGGAAAAGGCAATCAAATGTGCACAAGTTTATACTTTCATATTGATTATTTCACCCAATCCTAACAACAGACACTCCATGTGATATAGAGGCAATCGTCCCTATTTGATTGATAAAGAAAGACTCAGATGTTAAATAACTTTAAATAGACCAAATTAGTAGCAGTGCTCTAAACAGAAGCCAGGTCCCTGGAATCCTATTTGGGAATACTTTGCTCCACACTTCATCATTTAATATTTTTGGTGCTTAATAAATGTTTATTGATTGACTGACTCTTGCTTTTTGCAGAAATTTTGGGAGATTTCCAGACAAATTCATGACTTTATGACATGGAAACAAGTGGAATGTCCTTTTGAGAAAGATAAGAAGATCCAGAGTTACTTACTCACAGCACCTATTTACAGCGAAGAAGGTAAAATCTTTCATCTGTCTCAGCTCCTACCTTTAAAGGAAGGGTGGTTATATGTCAGTGCCACGTCAATAGCCTGAGGTGGAACGGCTCTCCCCAGATTATTGTCCTATGTGTGATGTAGCCTACTGAAATAATTCCCACCTTGTGAAACAACTCCCATTTTCCCAACCCAGTTGTAAAGCAATTTAATTTAAGCTCTTGGTCCTGAAATCTCCTCATACCTTTTACTCTCTCCCCCCTGCCACAAAGGACGATGAGGGGAGGGATTCATGGCCTTGTTTGAATTGATGCTGGAGAGAAAAGTATGAGCTTGGTGAAAAATATGCGAGCACCCAGTTCTAATGAGTGTTCCTTTTTCAGCTCTCTTTGTAGCATCCTTTGAAAGTGAAGGTCCAGAAAATCATATGGAAAAAGACAGCTGGAAGACACTCAGGTATGCAAAATTTACTTAAGAAAATGACTCAAAAGTATGAGATGGCAACCAAGAACACTACTGCACTCTTGGGCTGCATTGAGAGGATCATGTTCACCAGGAGTATTGTGTCCAGTTTTGGGTGTCCCATTTTAGAAAGGACACTGAGAAGCTTTAGGGTCCAACAGAGGTCAACCAGAATAGCAAAGGGATATATGAGGTTTGGTTGAAAGAAATGAAGATGTTTAGCCTTGAGAAAAGATTCTAGCAGGGACTCAGGAAAGACATCTTTGTGTGTCTCTGAAGGGCTATCACTTGGAAGAGGGGATACATTTGTGCTGCCGGGTCCCAGATGTCAGAAGTAGGAGCAACGGATAGAAGTGTCAAAGAGGCAAATTTAGGCTTCAAAGAAAATGGAAAAAATTAGCAAAAATAGAATCTTTTAAAACCTTTAATAGGTGCAGCCATTCGTATGTAAAACTTCCTACTAATTGGAGCCATTCCACATCATTGGAGGTATTCAAGCAAAGGCTAAATGGACACTTACATTAAGTCTGATGTCAAGGGGATTCTTTTTCAAATATGAGTTGGACCAGAGGACCTCTTAGGTCATTTGCACCTCTGAGATTCTAGAAAGACAATAAACACCCTGTGGTTAGCCCTATGGTCTATCTACCTAAGGATTCTGACCAAGGCACCTAGAAATGGTTTATAGGAGATCAGTATTGTCCTCCCCGATTGTATCAGAGGTCAGAGATATAATCTAAATATCCCAACTTTCTCCTTTAATATGTAATCTGTTATAGATCTACCACTTTTCTTAGACATGACCTTATTTCTGGTATTGTGCCCTTTTATTTACATCTCACATTTAATTTGCAAATAATGGAAAATGAGTGCTCTTACCACCTGCCTAATATATTTTTTCCTTTTTCTCCAAATTTAGGACAACTCTCCTTAACAGAGCCTGAAATTTCAGGGTGCAGCATATAGAAGTGGAGGGGAAAAAAGCACATGAATGAACCAAGTTTTTATCCTGAATGATAAAAGGGGTTGAGATGAGCAAGACCTCACTGGTTGGGGTCTGTTTTGTATATACCTTTTGTGGAAAAAAGGATAAATATTTCGTGCATCAACCTTAAGGCACCTAAAAAATGAAGGTTTTTGTTTATTTTAAATATCAGGGCAGGGCCCTGTTAGGGGACATGGGGGGATTATCATGGGAGAGAGTATCCATGGTAATGTCTTAATCTAATAAAATGTAGATTTTTATTTTCCATGTTTGATTACTTCCATCTTAAGAAAAATAAAATTTAAAAACCCAACCAAATACAACCTGAACACTGCACAGGTTCAGTGCCCTATCAGACAGTCTCTACAGCAGTGTCTCTCTAAAGTCGGTAGTGCCTTATAAGGTACTGAAATTGTCTAGTGTACCTATTCCTTTCAAGCTGGAAGTAAGCAAATTCAAACCAGGAGGGATGGAGACCCAGAAAGCAGCTACATCTTTGTAAATATGTGGGGAGATATTATGGCAGGCACATGGACTAGAGCATACCTACCTAAAACAGCAAAAGGGCAGCACTCCATTTTTCTGACCTTGTTAGAAAAAAGGAATAACTGCTAAAGCTATGAGGAGTTTTATGACTGAATGCTTCTGGAGATGATTATTTGAGTTTGGGCTGTTGGTAGTTTACATTTTCATTTTCCTTTATCAGGGATTTATTGGGAGGGGGGAAACAAGCTTGTATGTAATCTACAAACTATACACTTAGATACAGAATTTTCCCTAATGGTATGTCTGGTAAATTGTTTCTAGGAGCCTTTCAGAGAAAAGAGGGGGAAAAAGCGTAAATCTAAAATAAGGCAAGGGAGGTAGATGCGAAACAGATGTCAGTTTTTAAGATCATAGCAAGAAAGAAAATAGTACCAGAGTACTGTGGCATTTCAGGCCATCCTTTGAACCCCAGTGAGTGCAAAGTGAAAATTAGGCTCTTCTGTCAGCCAATGATACTAGATCATTACTCCCTCCTTCCAACTGTTCTCGGATAGATGTTTAATTGGGACACTGAAAAATTAAACACTAGTAAAACCACTGACAAATGTTTCCATTCATATGAAAAACTGCCCATTATTAGAAAATGTTTTCTATATCCCCAATTAGAGCAGTAAATTATGTCCCCCATATCCACTTCAAAGGAGTACACCTTGGCTCTTATCAATCATGAGGAAGTATCAACTTCACTCCATTATATAGCTGGATGATCTCCTATAAACCCATGCTTCAAATACATCTTCTTTCCTCATAGATTTTGTTTCTAGGCATTCATTTTTTCCCAGAGAATAAAACTGGAAAAGCTAGGTAGATGTATTTTGTTTGTTTCCCGTTCCCATAGCACCGAAAGAGGAACAAATGTTGAATAGATGCCTTGAAATCAGATGCTCAGATGGTAGGAGGTGGTAGGAGGGGCTAGCTTAGCAAGACTAGCCTGGAGAGGGGAGAGGGAAGGTGACTGTTTTTGTGATCTGCTGCTATATTCCTGTGCTAAAGAACAGAATTCTCAGCCCTGTGGTAGAGTAAGAATATTTATACTGTATTATTACAGTGTTTTGCACTTTTCAGAGACATTCTAGATCGTACATATTGTCAAACACTATAAAAGGAATTGTATATCAGCTTTGTTTATGTATTTGAAATAAAGAAAGGGATGCTTAAAATTTAAGAAAATATATATATATATTTGAAATGCATTTTTAGACCACTTTCTGTACAAGTATTAAAAAGCTTTCACATAAATGTGCACTTCCCTGGTCGATCAGTTCTAGTGTATACTTGAAATAGACTTGGTGTCTCCATTTGTTACTTTCTTTTCCCAGTTCGATCCATTCATTCCTTACTTACATAAGGTGTTTTGCTATTCTAAGATGAATTACAGAGTATAAAGCTGTACCATAAAAGCAGGATATTCTGTGTGTGACTGGGTGTGCTTGCATCAATAAAAAAAAAAAACAAGTTGTTTCAACCATGCTGACCTTGGCCTCTCCTTATATATCTATAGTGTCCTTTCAATGAATGAATGATCTGGGGAATTGTTTATTAAATACCCTTTAAAGAAGACAACCTAGAATCATCACTGCAGCCTCGAAAGAAGAAATAAAACATATGGATGCCTGATGCACTCCCTGCTCCATTATGGGTCTTAAGCTTTAGTCCAGAAGAAACTAAAATATTAATAGTACCTTACTTTTGCATATGTAGTCTTTACACTTTTCAAAGTATGTCCACATCCATCCTATCAGTTTATCCTCAGAACAGCCATCTGAGGCTTTTTAATCTCCATTTTTATCTCCATTTGGCAGATGTTGTAACCAAAGCTCAGAGAGGTGAGTTACCCAAAGTCACTTAAAGCAAAGAGCCTCATTCCTTTACAACCTCTCCAAAAGCTTCTCATTTTGGGGTTCGGTTTTTACTGAATCTGAGCTTGCGGGTGACAAATTTGTCTGCTTCTTCAGACATACACTTAAGCTTCTAGACCAAGAGCAATGGACAGTGACCAAAAGAAATCATTAATTCCCCCTACCCTTGGTAATCTAAAACAAATGTTGGTCTTTTCAAAGCTACTTTAAAAAACAGGCTAAGAAAACAAAAATAAAAACAAAAGCTAGTTATCTCCACAAGCTTCTGGGCTAGCTTCACAAAAAGTACATTCTCTATCTTCTCAGCTCTTCTTCCTTCTTGTCCTAACCCTCAAAACTACCCAAGTTGCAGCCAAATGCAGCAAGCTCCCCATTGTTCAAGAACACAAGCAATTGGACGTGGCCATCTTGCATTCTTTTTGTCCTTGAGAAGGACTAAACAGCTGCTGGTGTCGGTGTATACCAGTCCTTACAAAAATAGGGATTTATTAGCATTCACTTTGACTGGTTAAGGGAAGTAGAATGTTCAAAAGCTATAAATCAGAGCCGTGGAAGGATTCCTTTGTTCTCAAATGAATCAATAACCCAGGCACTGCTGATAAATAGCAAATGGAGGTGGAATATCCATAAATTCACAATGAATATGATTACATTTCATCTTCTAAGCAAGCTCTCACTTCTGTCTTTGAAAAATTAACTAACCACTATTTTGCATGGATAGCAAGATCAACAAAACTGTCATCTAGCCCTCCTCCACCAAACGCCAGGCATCTCATAAAACTAAGTCCCAGGGACTCAAGTATGATACAATCATAGAATGTCAGATCTAGATGGAAGCATAGAAACCATCTAGTAGGAATTCAGCCCTCTCATTTTACAACTGATAAAAGTGAGGCCCAGAGAGATGATGGAATTTGCCCAAGTAATAGCAAAGCTGAAACTCAAGACCCAAACCTAATGATCTTTCCATTAAAACAAGCTCCTGATATCACATACTCATACCTCAGCATATCAGAATACTTATTCTCACAGTAAAAGGCTGTTTGCCACATTCATTTGGCCCCCAAATCAAACAAACAAATAAACAAACAAAAACCCTTCAGCTGTATAGATAGGACACCAATGTCATTCATAGGACTGCTAATACAAGACACAGTGAAACAGATCTAGCTTATGATGTTGTCTGTGTCTGAAACATTACAGATGCCTTAGCAATTTCCCTTTGCTAAAATTATTTGGGAAATCAGTGAATTAATTCTTAAATTTTAGTCTTGCACTTTGAAATGTGGTCTGGAGCTGACAGATGGTTTATAAGTCTTTATGAATCATGGCCAAACATAACTAAAAAGATTGTGAATACATTCAGCATCACAAATTCACCCTACATATACTTGTGTGCTCCCCATCATGCTGCACTGTAACTGATTTAGATATGCTATTCATATAGTGATTTACTAATGGTAGCAACATGCCCTTGGAGATGTTCCTGTAGTGCCCCAGATACGTGGCTAATCCTGCCATTCTCAATGTCCCACTGGAAACCAAAATCAAATATCTGTAACCCATCTACCAAGGGTTGTATTGTAGCTGATGACCATGGCATAGTGCACAGAAACTATCCATCCCATGTGAGTTTGAAGCTAAGACCTATTATTTTAAAATAAATAGCTTACACTTTTTGCAGAAGGTGGGGGGGTCTCAAAAGTCTTATCCCAATTTTAAGATCTAGCAGCTAACTAAGGGGATAAGATTTTTGGGATGCTCTAAGGCTGACCTCACAATCCTGTAAGGCAGGAAGGACAAGAACTATCCCAATTTTCCAGATAAACTGAAACTCAATTTCCTTAGCCAACTGAACACTATAATAATTAAAATATAGTTAATCTTTAATTAACCTCATATAGATTAATTTTAAGCTTATTTCCCTATCACCCACTCCTCTGAATCACTAAATTTCTAGAGGGCTCAAGGTGATAGAACAGTCCTTTTACTCCTTCTTATTGCCATTATCATCATAATCTTCATACCATCCACACATTCCCTCTTTTCCAAAAACTTTAAAATTTATTGGGGATTTTTTGAGGGGTGAATGTTTTGGATTTTATGTTGAAAGTCAATGAGAAACTAAAATTCATTTTACAGTAACTTACTTTTGTGGTGTTAATGTGATTAAAGTTCTTCCCCACCCATTTAATAGGCCTCAGGTGGAGCTAGTTAAGGGAAGCTTGATTAGGGGAGGCTTGTTTGTAGGCAGGCCCAGACCCTTTTGCTGATTAGGTGTGAAGCCCTCAGGCCCTAAAAGGGTGTGTGTGTATGTATGTATATTTATATACACACACACACACACACACACACACATACACACACATACATACACATATACGTGTATATATATATATATATATATATACACACACACACACCCTGAGGGTAGCAATTAAGCTCAGAGAGAACTGGAAGAGCTAAGAGAGAGACAAGAGACACAGAGACAGGGAGAGAGAGAGAGAGAGAACTGCAAGGGCTCCCAGAACTGCAAGTTCTCAGAATTGTGGGAGAGGACAAGCAGGCAGTTAGGATTTGTGAGTGAGTGTTTACAGGAAGGCCCTAACAGAGGGGAAAGTTACGGGATGGCTTAGCTCCTTGCTGTGATATTGTGTTTTAATTTCCTTGCTGTTACATTGAAGTGGACTTACTGGTTTGGGGATAAAATTGTTGCTATGTCAAACTGGAGTTATTGGTTTGGGGATTTGATCCTCTGCTGTCTCAATAAATGTTTTATTTCTTCTGCCTTCTATACAGAGAGTCTCTTATACTTTGTGATTCCAAACTATACAGGCATATTCATGGTCACCACCAATATCGTGAATCTTACCTTACCGATGCAACTTTATAACCAATTTTGTTGAACATCATCAATTCTTTAAAGCAAGATATGCCTTGCTTCTACTAGAATTTTATCTACTAAGATCACAGAACAACATGAGAAAAGGCAATGTTTTCTCCTACTCTATATTTTGTCCTAAAGGACTTTTTGTTTCATTTTGGGGCAGCTAGGTGGTACAGTGGATAAAGTACTGGCCCTGGAGTCAGGAGGACCTGAGTTCAAATCCACCCTCAGATACTTGACACTTACTAGCTGTGTGACCTTGGGCAAGTCATTTAATCTTGTCTCCCCCCTCAAAAAAAAATGACTCTATATTCATGTTAGAAGGGAGAATGAGGAAGATGGAAGTTTTTCCTCATGAGGAAATGACATTTTGGAATTTGAATAACCATTGGTCAGTAAGTAGCCAAGCATTGTGTTAAGTGCTAGGGATGTAAACAAACCCTAAAACCTCTTGTTTTCAAGGAACTTACAGTATAATGGGGAAGACAACAAGTAAACAACTGTGCAAAAAAAAGCTATATACAAGACCAATTAGAGATAATCAATAGAGGAGAGGCATTAGAATAATAGTGTGGTTGGTTCTATCAAGGAGTCACAAAAATGTTGTTATACATTCAGTAAAACTACAAATCAGGAAGAGAAGGGTCATGTGAGAACACAAAACTATTAACTAGGATGGTGAATCTAGGGCTTTTTCCAGGTACCAACATCTAAGGGCACTATTTCCTCCCTGCTAAGATTCAGAGACCATTATCTTCACAAGGTCCTCTGCTGGTCTGTGCCTCAACAAGGGTTGAAGAGGAAGGGGACATGGGATTATCACCAATAGGTATGGTTAGACCACCCTTATCCCAATAGGACTGTATAGTTTGAAGGAAGGCTACCCCAGGAAAAGGGTCAGGAAGTGTGGTCATTGCCAATAGAGGTCAGGCAAGTGGTGGGGAACAGCTTCCCTTGGAAGGTAGGAGGGCTTCTCTTCATTAGGTGCAAACAGAAGAAAGTGGCAGTATAGGTCCTGACATCCCAAGAACTAGCCCAGGGACCAGCAGCAGTCTGGAGAGCTGTTTCCAAATTATAACTGGCCTGTGAAGAGGAAGCCTTTCATGGGCTGCATTAAAATATGCTCCACACCGGAGAAGGGGGAGACACTTTAAGCAAGCTAAGGCCAGGGAAGGGATATAGCACCTTGTGGCATGCCTTCCTATGGATGCTTCTGCCTCCCTCATCTGGCAGCCTTTAATTTCAAGTAGACTGAAGCCCAAGGTGAAGAAGCAGAAGAACGGACATAGCCAGTGAACAAAGAGTGGGCAGTTCGGGGAATGCACCTCAGAGTGAAATTAGGATGTCTAAGAGGACATCACACTACTAACTTCCCCAAGTACAATGGTAGTGGTTGAGGTAGAGAAGAGGAAGACTGTGATCCAGGTATTGAATTCTTATACCATATGCCACAATAAATTCAAAATGGAAGTGTGACCTAAATATTAAATACCATACCATAAGAAACAGAAAAGAAGCAGACCATATCCCATTCACAGATAAGGAGTGAATTCTTTACCAAATAGAGGATAGATAATATTACAAAAAATAAAATAGATTATTTTGATGATATAAAATTGAAAAGCTTTTACATGAGTAAAGTCAATGCAATTAAGATAAGAAGGGAAGTGGTAAAAGGAGAAAAAGTCTTTGTACAAAATCTATGATAACAGACTAATATCCAAGATGTAGAGATGCCTACCAGAATACAAAAGAACAAAAGCTATTTCCCAATAGATAAGTGGTCAAAGGATATAAACATTCTCAAAAGAATTGCAAACAATTAACAAACATAGGAAAGATTTCTCCAAATGACTAATAAGAGAAATTCAAATGGAGACAATTCTGAGGTTTCACCTCATATGAGACCTAGAAAATTGACAAAAATGACAAAAGATGAAAATGGTCAATGTTGGGGGCATTATAGAAAGACAGGAATACTAATGTATAGTTGGTGGAGCTATTAACTATTCTGGAAGTCAATTTGGAATTATGCTAAGAAAATAACTAAAGTGCTCATACCCTTTTACCCAGAAATTCCTCTAGTGCTCAGCATATCCACCAAGGAGGTAAGGTCATATGCATGCCAAAATATTTATAACAGTATTTTTGTGATAATAAAGAACTGGAAACAAAGCAGATACCCCTCAATTAGGGAAGGGCTGAACAAAATGTGGAAAATGAATTTATGGCTGTGACTATGCTATAAGAAACAATAGACAAGGAATATACTGAAGTATGTGAAACTTATATGAACTAACACAAAGTGAAATAAGCAGAATCATGAAAATACCACGTACAATGACAATGTGAATATACAGAACAAAAGTCAGAACTGAGGGTTTCAAAATTATAGTGGCTGAGAATGGTTTATAAAAAAAAGATGTGAGTTGTCTCCCACTGCTCCTATGCTGAGAGGTCTGAGGCCATCAGTGTGCAACACCACATCAGTCATCTTCTAATATATTGGTTAGTTTTACTGAACTTTTCACTTTCTTTTTTGAGTCTTTATTCTATAAAGGATGGCTTTTAGGGAGGAGAAAGGAAGAGAAATACACTGAAAATCTAAGTGAAATAAAAGCAAAAGATATCAATAAAATTTATTTTAAAAAATAATTCTTGCATTAACTACACTTCACTGAATTGTTCTGAGGAGCAAAGGAGATAATGTATATAAGGTACTTTGTAATCATAAGGTGCTATATATAAATAAGGTGCTGTATAAAAAAGTGCTATATGTATGTATGTGTGTGTACACACACACATACATACATATATATATAAGCGTTTAGAGGAAAAAAAAAGTTGTTGGTAATGTTAGAGAAGATAAGTCTTAGCAGAGTAGTATGTAGTAGTCAGGTTAGAAAAATTGAGAAATAAGTGGGTGATGAAGATGGCATGTCATTGGGAAATGTCATTGCTTCAACTGCATTTTGGGAAAGCTAGCCTAGAGCTAACATTCCCTGAGAGAACTGCCTATCATGACTAGTTTCTTTCACCTCACCCCAACACATGCAGTGCTCATTTTTGCCTCCACAGTTTTGCTCAGACTTTTTCTAAGCAGAGACTGCCCCACATTGCTTTTTTTTCTTTATAAATATTATCCATCATTCAAGGCAAAGCCCCAGTCATGTATTAATCTTACCTCCCTAATTAGATCATAAACTCTGCAAGGATGTATTTCTTCTGCCTCTCCACGTACAGACCTAGCCTCATTATGTTCAATTAAGATTTAAAGATTAATTAACCCAAGCAATAAAAATAAAATGGATTTGACAAGTGATTAAAAAGACACTAAAATTTCAAGCCTCCCCAAAGTCCTTTTCCAATGCTCTAGAATGGCAATGAGGTGACTAATCATGACTGCTGTAGCTTTTCAAAAGCTATCCCCATGGAGTGCAAACTCCTGCAAATACTGCCATTTTAGAAAGCTTCATATATGTTCCTTGCTATATACCATGTCTGTTTCCCAAGGACCAGCCTAGTTAAGTACATCATCAGTTGATTGGACATTTAATGATGAATTACTTGGTCATAGTAACCTATGAAAGAAAACAAAACAAATACAAAATGGCATTCAGTACTACTGAGTGGATCCTTCCCATTACTGCAGTAATGGTGGCAAAGTGGCAAGAAGGGAGTAAAAGGGTGTTAAGAATCATACATTTTTGGACAATTTATAACCATTAACAGTCGGTCCTCAAAATCTGATATCCTTCTTCAATGTCTACATTGATATCCTTACTACTAATGACATCAGAAAAAAAGTGAAGTTTTGCAGCTCAACAGAAGAACATGTGGGTTCTTGGAAGTGGTAGATCTGGTTTTATCACATATCCAGAAGTAAAAGGAAGCATCGCTTGAGAATTTGATCATCTCATATTATAGTGTTCGTGATACTTGGGAGAAAAAAGGTCCATGAAAATTAGTGCAGCTTGTACACTAATGTCTATTCCAAAGGAGGTAAAGAAATTCTGCAAAAACATTCTACAAATCAACATGTATTTAATACTCAGATATTATTACTGTTATTGTTATTTATTAGACAAGACACCCAAGTAGACACTATGTTGTGAGGCTGTTGGTACAATGAGCAGGCTGGGCAGAAAAAAAAACAGTCACAGAAACATAACTTAGTTGTAGACTCAGGGGCAAACAGAGAAACATGGTAATCTGCAGTCAGGAATGACATAGTTCTTGTTAATACCTTTGGATTGACCATGAGTATGAGAAAATATAGACAACCATAAGACTTCCAAGATCCCAATGTGCTAAAATATCAGGCCAAATTCAACGCAGTGAAATTTAGTAGCGATAAAAGTTGTATTACAAGGGCTTTTTTTTTTTAAATCAAGTTCACAATAAAGTACAATATTGGAGGCAGGGGACTAGATAGTTCTGAACAAGAGCTAGGGCTGTGAGTGGACTACAAGCCCAACAGTGTGTTGCTATGATGACATGGGCAGCAAAACAAATCAATGAAACCTTAGACTAAATGAAGAAAGGAATAGTGTACAGGACTAGGGAAGATATTTTTCCACTGTACTCTTCCCCAGTTAGAACACAACTAGAGTAATATATATTAGGAATAGAATTGATCATCTGAAGACTGTCTAGAAGGCAACCAGAAGAATGAAGACCCTGAACATGTCATATGAGAGGTGATTGTATAATTGAAATAACTTATCCTGGAGACAAGACAATGATATGTACTTTAAAAAAAAAGCAGTTCCAGGGCTATCATAAAGAAAAAGGATTAGGCTCATTCTGCTTGGCCATAGTTAAGAGAAATGGGAAGAGCATTTAAATGTGAAGTAAAGAAAATCTTCCCAGATAACACCTATTCCGCAGAGGAATGAGCTGCCTTAGGAGGGAGGCAGTGAATTCCTATTCACTGAAAGTTACCAAACAAGACTAGATGTTAATTTGTCAGGTCTATAGCAAAAGGAATTCTTTTAGGGTACAAGTTGGACTAAATGGATGGTGAGGTCCCTTCCACCTTTGAGATACTGTAATTATATGATTTGGGGGACAGATATTTTCCAGCTGAGGCAACTCCACACTAGGGAATGGTTTAAAAACCTTTATGTTTTTTCTTAGGTCTCTTATTCAACAAGTATAAATAAATTAGAGTAATATAGAATCTACCATTTCCTTAAAGATCCTGACCTCGTTCTTCTTACAGATCTTAGCAATAAAGAATCATGACTTGAAAGAGACATGAAAGATTATTTGGATCAACCCCTCATTCAAAAGATGAAAAAACCAAGGTCCAAAAGAACTGAAATACTTTTCCCAAAGACACACCAAATCAATGATAAAGTCAGACATAGCCTTCAGATCTCCTGATTTTCTATCCAGGCATGTAGGTGGCATGGTGCCAAGAATGCTAGAGTTGGAATCAAGAAGACCCCCAGAAACCTACTACCTATATGACCTTAGGCAAATCACTTGATTTCTCAGCCTCAGTTCCCTAATCTGCAAAATGGTTGTAATAATACCACCTCCCTCTCAGAGTTGAGAATCAAAACAAATAAATGTTTTACAAACTTTAAAGTACTATATAAATGCTTATTATCATTACTACTGCTGCTGCTGCTGCTACACTACCATATTCCTCTCAGAAAGATATATACATATCAGCCTACATGATAGCTTGATAAAACAGGAGGGGGGAAACTCACTAGTAAGTAATTAAAACTTGGGGACCCAATGATTCTGAATCAACAGAGAAAAAGGATTCAAAAATATTTTAGATACTTAGTATGATATAAAAGACCACATACAATAGTCTGTGGTGACTTTTACAACAATATAAAGAAAACTACCCTGGAAAGATGTACTAGATTTGAATCCTGGCCCCTCTAAGTAAGAAGCAAATAAAAAGTTCTAGTGAAGTAACTCATATTTCTCCAAGCACTTAAGAGAAAAGATCAAGTAAGTGGGCGGGGCTCAGAAAAAGCCTTTGTATTGAAGTTTCAGAAAGCAGGCATGTCCTCAAAGAAAGTGATTAAAATTGGTAGATTCTGAGGTTAACTTTATTGTTACTAATAAAAATAGTGTGGCAAAATGGAGAAAGGCATTCCTATTTGGTAAATGAGTGAAAAACAGTAACCAAAAAGAACAAGAAAAGTCTGCTTCATAATAAGTAGCCCTTAGTCTCCATTTTCTTAAAAGTTGATTAAAGCTTTAAGAACAATGATACCCTACAACCTGAAAAAAGCATCTATACAATTTGCATTCATCATAAAAGTAGTGAAAGTTTAATAGATCACTGTGTTTTTTATATAAAGAAGCAGCATAGTACATTTGAACTCAGCAAGATGAGTCTTCCTGACTCTAGGCCCAGAAGTCTATCTGCTGCACCACCTGGGTGCCCCTATAAATGCAACTACAAACAATAATTTATAGAAATAAAGACTGACCTAAATTATAGAAAAGTATTAATTGCTCATGGGTAGGATAAGCAATAATAAAAATGGCACTGTTAACTAAATTAATTTACTTATTAAATGCTATACTAATCATATTGTAAAAGGATTACTTTATAGAACTAGAAAATAAAATAACAAAATTCACTGGGAGCAAAAAGGTCAAGAATCTCAAGAGAAATGATGAAAAGAAATGCTTGGGGGCAATGCCATATCTGAAACTAGATTACAAAGCAGTATTTGTCAAAACAATTTGGTACTGGTTTGATACTGGTTAAAAATAATTGCTGAGTGGAACAGACTAGGTACACAACATATAGAAGCAAAAATATTACATAAATACAAAGACCCCAGCTACTGGGATAACTACTATTTTATGAAAAACTGCTAGGAGAATTGAACCACAGTACAGAAGAAACAAGACTTATACCAACATCTCACATCCTATACAAAGATAAGCTCCAAATGAGTTCATGACCTAGATATGAAAGGTCATATCATTAACAAATTAGAGATATATGGGTGGAAATTACCTATCAGATCTATAGATAGAAGAAAAGTTCATGGCCAAAGAATAAAGAGAATCACAAGATAATATGGATAATTTTGATTACATAAAATTTTAGAAGTTTTTATACAAACAAATCCAACAAAGCTAAGATTGAAAGGGAAACAATTGGGAAAAAATCTTTGTAGTAAGTTTCTCTGATAAAGGTCTCATTTCAATGATAAATAAAAAAATTGATTCAAATTCCTAAGAAGAAAAGCTACTGCCAAACTGATAAATAGCTTAAGAATACTAACAGGTAATTCCCAAGGGAAGTAACCCAGGCTATCTGAAAAAATACTCCAAATTACTACCAGAAAAACATGAATTAAAGAAATTCTGAGACCTCACCTTTTACTCATCAGAGTGGTAAAGATGAGTCCCCACCCCACCCAAAAAAGAAAAAATAATAGAAGGGCTGAGGTAAAACAGGCACACTGACACACTACTGACAATCCTGGAATGGATAAAACCATTTTGGAAAGCAATTTGGCATTATACACAAAAAGTTACTATATAATGCATGCTCTTTGAGCAGCTCTACCACTGCTATACTTCCACCCAAAAGAGATCAAGGAAAGAGGAAAAGGGTGTACATTTACAAAAAATATTTATAGTAGCTCTTTTTTGTAGTAGTCCAACACTGGAAAGTAAGTAGCTACCCACAGATTGAGGAGTGGTTGAATAAGTTATGGTATAGGAAGGAAATGGATGATTTCAAAAGGATGTGGACTTACATGAACTGATGCAGAGTGAAGTAAGCAGAACCAGAAGAACAAGTTATACAATAACAAAAGCACTGTAAAAACAAACAACTTGGAAAACTGTTAAGAACTATTAATGACCATTCATGATTCCAGTGGGCCAATTATGAAAAATGTTATACAAATGATGGATTTAGAGAGCAGAATGAGAAATGTATATAAATTCACATTCTCTCATTAGTATAATTTTTTTTCTATATATGTTACAAAGTTTTTACAATGGGATGAAAAGTAAGAGAAAATAGATTTCTGTTAATTTTTTTAAAATAACAGGATATAGGTGCCACGGATATAGAATATTATATGCACTTTAAGATTATGTTCACTGAACTATTCATTTTACTTATTTTACTTAGTTACAAGAGATTTTTCACAAAGCTACCTACAGTTATATGTAAAAATGCTCTAAATCACTATTAGAGAAATGCAAATTAAAACAACTCTGAGGTACCACAACACACCTAACAGATTGGCTAATATGACAGAAAAGGAAAATGACAAATGTTGAAGATGTGGGAAAAACACTATTGTTTTTACTGTTGTACTGTTGGTGGAGTTGTGAACTGATCCAATCGTTCTGAAGAGCAATTTGGAACGATAGCCAAAGGGATATAAAACTGTGTTTACCCTTTGACCCAGCAATACCACTACTAGGTCTGTATCAAAAACAGATTAAAAAAAGGAAAAGGTACCTTATTATAAAAAAATATTTATAGCAGCTCTTTCTGTGATGGCAAAGAATTGGAAATTGAGGGGATGCTCATCAATTGGGAAATGGCTGAATAAGCTGTAGCATATGATTGTGATGGAATAGTATTGTGCTATAAGGAATGATACTTTAAGAAAAACCTGTACTTACATGTACTGATGCAAAGTGAAGAGAGCAGAACCAGGAGAACACTGTACACAGTACCAGCAATGTAACAGTAACAGTACAGTGACCAACTGTGATGGCTTACTCTCAGCAAGACAATGTTCCAAGACAATTCTAAAGGACATATGATGTAAAATACTATCTACCTCCAGAGAAAGAACTGAAGGAATCTTGATGCAGAATTAAAGCATATTGCAATTTTACTTTTTATTTTTCTTGGGTTTTTTGGCTGTTTTATATGGAAATGTTTTACATGGTTGCACATGTATGACCTTTATAAAACTGTCTTCTCAATGGTAGGAGAGGAGGAGAGTGGGAGAGAATTTGGAACTCAAAATTGTAAAAAAAAAAAAAAAAAAACCAGGTTAAAAATTGTTTTTCCATGTAATTGGGAAAAAATAAAATTTTACAAATCAAAAAAGAATTAAAGTAGAATTGAGAGGAAGGAAAAACAATGTGGTCTAAGTTTCATAGGTGTGTCCTAAGTTTTGCTTTGAGGAAAGTTTAGTAGTTAGATTATATGATAGGCAGGAAAAAGATCACTAATTCTTTTCTCGCCATGCTTCATGTTAGTTTCTTGTCCTCTTAAGATATATTCTGGTTTGTCAATATCTTGCTGAAAATATGCTATCTAGAACTGAACAAATGTTTAACCAAGGGAGGAGAATCATATATGACCTCTTGTGATCTGAACACTGAACATGTATTCATTCAGGCCAAATTGGTTTAGATTTTTGGTTGCCGTTCAGTTGTTTCAGTTGTGTCCGACTCTTCATGACCCCATTTGGGGTTTTCTTGGCAAAGATGATAAAGTGGTTTGCCATATCCTTCTCTGGCTCATTTTACAGATGAGGAACTGAGACAAACAGGGTTAAGTGACCTACCCAGGGTCACACAGCTAGTAAGTGTCTGAAGCCAGATTAGAACTAGGGAAGATCAGTCTTCCTGACTCCAAACCTGGCACTCTATGCAGTATGGCACCACCTAGTGGCCCCAAATTTTCAGTAGTCATCATAATATTGATGCACAGGAAGCTTGTAATCAACTGACTCAGTTTGAGTGTACAGCAGATAGATCACTGGGATTTGAGTTGGAAAAACCTGAGTCTGAATGTTGCCTCTGACACTAGTTGTGTCATTCTTAACACCAGACACTATTCTAAATGCTGTGTTATCCTAGACAGGACACTGAACTTTTCTCAGCCTTTTTTCTCAAATGTAAAATAAGCATAATAACCACCCAGCCTCAAGGGTTGTTACATGTATCAAATGGGATAATGAATGTAAAGCACTATGATAAATTTAAGGGTCTATATGAAATTTAGCTGGTATGTATCACTAATGAAGTCCTCCCAGATCTTTCATCAGATAAATATCTGTAAAGCCAGGTCTTCCCCATAAATGTGCAATTGGGCATTAAAAATACAACTACTAATAAAAATGAAACAAAAAAAGATTTCTCCCCCAAGGGGGTAATTTGTAAATCTAATGTAAAAACAAAATATATCAAAAAAATTTTCAAGATACCATAGATTTCATTCCTTATTAAGGTCTTCAATGCCAATTAGAAGATTCCATTAAAAAATTATTATTTGGGAATAAGACAGTTTCTCAAAATGGGAGAAAGCTTACTTTCTGCTATTTTTCAAATCAATTACTTATTCATTTCACTTCTCAGCAGGATAATGCTAGCAATAACACTAAGGGAAAGAAATTGAAAGCATAAAGTTAGGAAAAGAGGAGATGAAACTATCCCTGTTTGATTATGACATGATAATTTACATGGAAAGTCCTAGAGAATCATCAAAGAAACAATAAATAGCTTTGGTAATGATACATAGGAAAGGAAGACCCATTCAGAATAACTTCAAAATGCACTGAATATCTGGGAGTCCATCTACCAAGATTTGAATGAATGAATGAAATGAACAAATGAGAGAAAAATAATTACTCACGTGTCAGATGCTGTACTAAACACAGGAGAAACAAATACCAATCCCTCCCCCCCAAAAAATATCCCCAATCTTAAAAGGGGTATTTTTTTTTTGGAGAGGGAAAGACAGGGCAATTGGGATTAAGTGACTTGCCCAAGGTCACACAACTAGTAAGTATGTCAAGTGTTTGAGGCTGGATTTGAACTCAGGTCTTCCTGACTCCAGGGCCGGTGCTCACTCACTGCGCCACCTCACTGCCCCAAGGGGTACATATTCTAATGGGGAAAACAGCACAAATAGGCCAAAGATCTTTAGAAAGGGGTATTTGGGTTTGGGAAGTTACAGAGATAGGAATATAACAACAGAGCCAACCTGTCCTTTTCAAAAGCAGTAGTAGTATTTGATTTTTTTTTTCAGAGCAAGAAGATCGTTAGGTTTAGGGCTACCTCAATATATAGTGGACTCCCATTAATTACAACAGCACAGTCTCAGGATGGAAATTGCAAAGCTGAGTGCCAAGATTATAACAGTGACAATACTAGCTAAATTAACTTACAGATTTAATGCTATGTCAAACTACCAAGGGGATACCTTAAAGAGCTAAACAAAATAATTAGAAAATTCACCTGGTGGAACCTGAAGAGAAATAATGAAAAAAAGTAGGAATGAGAGAGAATAGCTTTTCCAGAACTCAAATTATAATGTAAAGAAGTAATAAAAACTATTTCATATGGATTTAAAAATATGAAAGGGAATCAGCAGAACAGACCAGATGAGAACTAGAAACAGTTAACTAAGACCAACAATACAGAATACAATAAACTCAAATACAACAAACTCATTAATTACTTGAAGAATAACTTTTTTTTTTTTTTACAAAAACTGCTCAGGAAACTAAAAAGCAATTTGATAAACAACTTTCTCCAAACACCACAATAAGTTTAAAATGGATACATGATCTAATTATTAATGTTAATACCATTAAAAAAGAGAGAACCAGATCTGGTATCTTTCACTAGCTAGGTGGGGAATATTTTTTAAAAATAATTTTTGTGTATGTGTGTGTGTGTGTGTGTGTATACATTTTCAATCACTTATATTTCTCACTATAGTTCTCCTCCCTGTCCTAGAGAGTCATTATATATGAATTAGTATAAAGGGAAAAAAATTCTGCAAAGTTAAAAAATCCATACAGAAAGTCTAGCATTATATTTGTTGTCCTATACCTATGAACTCCAGCTTCTATAAAAGATCATGGTGTCTTCTCATAGTTGCCCTGTGGGATCAGGTTTGGTCATTACCGTTCAATAGTATTCAGTTCCTACTGCTTTATTTTTGTTATTCCTTCCATTTACATTGCCGTAGTCCTGTATATTCTTTTCCTGGTTCTGCTTATTCACTGTGCATTAGTTCCCATCAATCTTTCAATGAATCTCTGCAGTCATCATGTTCATCACTTGTCATAGCATGCGAATATTGCTTGATATTCATGTATAATTTGTTTAGTCAAGGCCCCAATAAAATTTTCTTTATTTCAAGTTCTTCATTATAGGGGATGAATTCTTAATCAAAGCATAGATATGATCGCAAAATATAAAATAATTTCAACTACACTAAGTTGAAAAGCTTTTGCACAAGCAATTTATCCAACTATAATAAGAAAAGAAGTGGTCAACTGGGGAAAATCTTAGCTGCATGCTACATAATTATAATGATCAAACTTGGCCCCAGAGAAGAGTCATAAGAACGTTATTCCTTCCGTTCTTTGCAGAAGAGGGGGATATATGTTGTTGTTCAGTCGTTTTCAGTCATGGCCAATTCTTTGTGACCTCATTTGGGGTTTTCTTGGCAAAGATACTGGAGTGGTTCACCATTTCCTTCTCCAGCTCATTTTACAGATGAGGAAACTGAGGCAAACAGAGTTAAATTCCTTGCCCAGGGTCACATGGTTAGTATCTGAGGTCAGATTTAAATTCAGGAATCAAGTCCTTTAGACTCCAGGCCCAGCACTCTACCCACTGCACCACTATATACAAATATGAAATACCATATATATTGTTAGACTTTGCTGATATGATGGCTAGTTCTGTTGAACTATTTTTTCTCTTTTATTCATTACTAAAATGAATAGCTCTTTGGGTGAAGGGGAGGGATACATTAAGAAATTATGGTGATATGAAGACAACAAAATAGAACAATAAAAATTTTACAGAGGAAAAGCACAAGGAAAAAAATAAGAGACTTAACTATTAACCCCCTGGCAAACATTTGCTAATAAGGGATTTTTTTCCCCCAGCACTTAGCAAAGTACAGGGCATGTAGTAATTGATTAATAAATGCTTGTCCGCCAACTCCGGTAAGGGAAATGTGACAGTTTATTTACAATAGTCAAATTCTGTTAAATTAGAAAACTGTACCTGTTTGTAATTACCACTCTCCATAAAATAAATATTGCTTTGAAATCTGGAATTACGACTAAAAACTGTCATTCCATCACCTCAACTGGGATACTGAACATTTAACAAAGATGCTATATTATACCCTGAGTGGCAAAGACAAAAGCCTGTACATACCTGCAAGACCAAGACTTGGGAAATAGTACATCTAAACATTCAGAAGAGCCCATCTTAAAGAGCAAAACATGGGACTGTTTTGACTGCTAATTTATGGAACCTGTTCTGAGGCATTCAGGAATCAAACTGCTATCCATGTCACTAGAAGATCCAGCAACCAGCTCAAGTGAATGAGGAATAGGTCTTTCTGGGGATTCAGAAGTTCAGCAACAATAGACTCCAGTCCTCAGCCAACTCTTCTTAGCAACAGAAAGTAAAGCTATGGATTACACTAACTAACCTGTGAATTTTAAGATTAATCTGCCCAACTAAGGTACCAAGAACAAGGTTTTGCTAAAGTGAAATATAAAGGAATTAAGACTCTTCCCTGACCAGGCCCTATGAAGATATTTATTGTTTTGTCATTTGGCTTCTTCCTTTTTTCCCCAAGTCCCTCCCTATTAGCTGCTTGTCATGCCTCTCTAGTCCTCCAGATGGTGCTCTAACCTAGACTAAGTGGCACCAGGCAGTATGTTCTGTTACCCTTATCCTCTCACATTCTCAGTCACTAAATCAAACCAGTTTATCAGACTAGATTTGGTGGACAAAATCAGAATATTTCCAAATTCATCTAAAACAGGCACATGATTGCCTCAATGTTGGTTAGGGAAACAGGAAGACTTGCTAGATTTAGTTATACTGAATGAGCTACTGAGGGGAGCAACAATTTCAAAGTTGTTGCATTACTTATAAAGTACATCAAGAATCATTGTCATGGGGCAGCCAGATGGCGCAGTGAGTAGAGCACCGGCCCTGGAGTCAGGAGAACCTGAGTTCAAATCTGGCCTCAGACACCTGACACACGACACACTTACTAGCTGCGTGATCTTGGGCAGGTCACTTAACCCCAATTGCCCTGCCTTCCCCCCTCCAAAAAAAAAAAAAAAGAACCATTGTCATGCCTTAAAAGATTATTCATTTTAATGCAATTTAGTTTTTTCTTTAACTCTACCACACTCAATTCAATTCAAAGAATTGTCCCTAAACAAAACAGAACATTACACAACACTGATGAAAACGGCTGTTTTCAAACAGCCATGCATATAGTATCTATGGATATAAAGTAAAAACCCTCATGCTCTGTGTGGAACCTCGACAATTTCATCACAACTGTAGTCCAAGCTACATCTACAAGCCCGCTGAATTACAGAAGGAAAGGAAAGAAAAAGGAAACCAGAAATACAGGCTTAATTTAGTAAGCAAACTAATAATCCCTCTGGTGAAAGATCTAAGAGTTCTATGCTATTCTTGCAGCAATTCTGTGCCTACAGCAAAAGCATCTTTCCTGTAGCAAACATTCATTCAGTTAACTGTCCAATCAATCAATGGAAGAACTGCTATTTCTCAAGACATAAATACAGGATAATTTCTGCATAACTTAACATTAACATAGTTGAACTATAGGTATGGCACCTCATTCATGCAAAATTTACAAGACAGAAAACAAATTTGGAGGTGATTATTACAAAAAAAATTACAAACTTTTTTAACAGCAAGCTTCTCCACTACTTAATGGAGTTTGTCAAAAATTGTTTTGTTAAAAAAAAAAACTGATAATAGACTGAGTCAGAGAAATTCAGAACTTTTTAGTAGCCACTGCCAAATGAGAAGCAATCATTCATTCAATTAACACTTACTAGGGACCTATTGTATACTGACTGATGTCAAACACAGTCCCTAACTTCAAAGACTCTATGGTGACATGTAGGTACAGGAGAAAATCCATTATAAGAGTTAGCAAAACAAACCAACTGAAAAACAAACGAATTTTCTATAAATTAGATTAGTTAGTAATTATGTAAGCCTGAAATTTATACTCCTCTAGGCATCCTATCTCCTCCAAGTAACTATGAAATTGTTTTTCTTTTTTTTTCTTCTGGCTATAACCCCATCTCAAAAACTTTTGAAAAACTATCAGTCCCAATGAAAATTCTAGCCTTTTAAAAATTTCAATGAAGTACTACTTTAATGATACAGCAATTAAAGCATGCATTTTCTGACATTTACCTTTACTAGATATACTCTCCTGTTTGAGATGAACCTTCCCATGGAGGCCTCTGTTTTATAGCACACCTCAGTATAATCCTATCAAACCTCATATTTCCATATTTAATCCTTACCAGCAAGGTTGTTTCTACCCCAGGAAATATTTTATAATTGGCACAGTGTTGTAGCAACCTTCATCCAATAGCATGTGACCAAAGATCAGAGGTTCTTTGAGCAAAGTTAAGGAGAATGAAGGCAAGTATAGGTCAAATCTTGAATAGAAATATGGTAAGAATCTTTAAAATCATCAGTACGATGAAATTTTTGTATAACAAAATGTTTCGACATTTGATATATTCAAACAACACATATCGGGGAAAATTAGTAACGACTCACTTCGCCAATAACTAAATGAGTAAATGACTATATCAGGCCTTTTACAATCTTTTCTAGATCTAAACAGATCATCTTCTAAATACATTGTGTGACTAATATCTGAGTAGCAGCTTGACTGACTATCTCCTTAAAACAGCACAGAGTTTCCATCTTCCTGTATTTCTCAGTTGTTGGTTGGGGGGAAAAGGGGGTGGGAAGCAAACATTGTAGCTTATGTTGAAATTTTTAAAAGATCACATCTTTCAGACCAATGTTGGTAATAAAAATACTTTACTGGTACCGTACAATGATGAAAACATAGTAATGTTTCCATTTCATAATTTTCATACTTAAATAAAAAGTTATTCAAATGCAGAAAAGGTACCTAATTCTGACATACAAAAAGAAACAGTTGCAGCTTACCTTTGCAAATGATTACATTCTTTCATCTTAAATACCATAATACACTGCTCTTCACAATAAATAACAGGCAATTTATGTACAAAGGATGTCCAGAATAATTTTTTAACAGTATATCTTATCCCATATCTTAAATGCCTAAATCCAACCTCATTCAAGTAGAGGTGAATTAAACACTGATCAAAAGTACAGTAAAGCTTAACAGACCCCACTAATTTGGAATTTGTAACAATTCAAATACAGTATGAGTCTTATTTAATAAGAGGTTAAAATGTTTCTTCCTTTAAATTTTCACAGTCTTACTGAAAAAAAGGGGAATCCAATCTAAAATCAGTACCTTTTTCAAACAAAAGATTTTAAAAATTAAGCATTCCTTTGACATACTTTCAACTTCCAAATAAAACAATTTATGTCACAGTAATTATTTGTGATACATTATAAGGTTTCTTGTAAATGTGATTTTTAAATCATTACATTATGCCTCATTAGTAATATTCATGTATATCTCCATTTATAATTTATACTTTAAAAAATGGATCTTTTAAAATATTTATTTGGTATTCAACATATTACACTGATCTTTTTCTATTATTCCAAATCAATGAAGTCTTACTGCATGTAAACTGTGTCATTTCTTGTGAAGTTCTAACCTATCAACCCAAAGAGACTATACAAGCAAGTTTTCCTATAGAAACAGTACCTTTCAACATACATGAGAAAATGGGCATTATTAAATTGGTGTTTCCCTTGTTATATATAGCGATAGAAAGATTTTTTTAAAAGCATATTCATTTAAATTTACAGTCCTTAAACATTCTGAAACTCACCCAAAGGATTTTTTGCTTAGCTTATATAAGCAAATGCTGTTCGTGTATACACTAACTGCGGCTTCATACAGATTTATTTACCAACATAACGAAAGGTTTTTCTGTGGAGGCAGCAAGTGAGGGGGTAAAAGGATTGGACTGACAGCGCAGAGAGACTAGTTCCTGGTCCTGCCTTCCACTTATCTAGGTTGTGTGTCCTCAAGCAAATTACTTGTTTCCTCAGTTGTATAACAAGGGTATTGAACTACATGATATCTAAAGTCCCTTTCAACTAATATTCCTTAGTGCTGTTATGCAAAAATTCTTGATATACTTTATTCTCCTTAATATAAAAATAGTGCAGCTACCTTTTTTCCTATATGATTACTAACTTTGTAATGTGAGGATTAAGAATGTAATGGCACATTAATGTTACATATCTAATCCAGTCATGTATTCTCACCTAAAATCAAGTTTTTCAGTGAGTTTCCTATTGCCACACATTTTCTCACAGAGATTTGTGGGCAAAGCAATAAACTGATTCAAAGGTATTAAGTTCCAATCTCTGCTACTATTGTACTTGGCGGAATGACCACAGTGAGCCAATTTTCCTGCGCTAACTACTTTGGCTTCTCATTCTCTCAGGAAGACCAATTAAGGATTCGATGACCATAGATCTCATTCAGACACAAAAAGAATGGCCCCTCATTACTAGGTAGCAGAAAACAATCTGCTTTCTTCTAAATATAAATATGCTACTAATACCATCAGCAGGATAACCTAAACTGATCAAATGCAAAGACATAATCAAGTCATGTCTAAAAAGCACAGTACCACAACTGAGATAGACAGCATAAGAACTTTGGGTGGAAAATATTAGATTCTCATTGAACAAATTGGGCAGTTGTTCTTTGCTGCTGTTTTCTCACAAAATTAGGGATTTCAATTAAACACTTGCTTTTTCTTCTCATTTCAGGTAACTGAATTGTGTTGAGCACAGAAAGATCTGAAAGATAAAAAGTTCTTTGAGAGAGGCACTGCATTTGTAAACTAATTAAGGCAAGTGAATAGTGCTGGTTGCTGTTCATATTATAATGCATTAAAACCATGGTGTGTTTATCCAACAGGTTCACTATTTGTCCTATATGCTTGTTTATGGAGATGAGTCTCTATTTCCTCCCTGAAGACAAGCATTCCAAGGTGTGAGTGAGAAGCCTCGTTCATGGCTTTTGACTGGATGCACATACGGTATTGCTCTGGGGTCAGCTCATCAGCACAGTGCTTCTCATGCCACAGGTGAAAAAGACCAGGAACTGGGGTCCGAATAACAATAAGATTACCACGTAAGTATTTTCTATACAGATGAACATCTTCTCCACCCCATCCTTTTACTTCCAAATCAAATCCACCTGCAAAATCAAAATTGATATTATTAGTAACCAATTTTACAGTTTACTGAACAAAATTATGGTCAACATTATTAAGGTTTAGTTATTTTTCTGTGTCAGTGTTTATAATTTTTTTTTTTTTGCTAATGATAGCTGGATGAATTATTTTGACCACTGCAGATTAAAAAGCTAAAAGGGACCTTAAAAATCATCTGGCCTAACTCATAGGGTAATTTAGCCTCAAAATGCTGAAATGAATTGCCCGATACAGAGCTAACAGAACCTGAACTAAACCTAAGTCTCCCTCCATTATACCACTTCCCTAATTTGTTATCTTTAATTACAACCACTGGATAAAAGGAATGTAAAACCTTATCATTCATGCCTCTACAGCAATAGGCAATAGAATTTACCTAAAAATGCAAAGAATTTTGCCACTAAATTTGTGTTACCTGCATAGTAATGCTGTTGAGTTCTTTGAATAACAACATTATGAATTCAATGAAAACATTAATAGTATTCAAGAACTCATTTTTGTACAATTATCCAAAACTAATTGAGGTACTTAAACAGATTAAAGATTTAAAGAAATTAACCTCCACATAAATTAAATCCTTGTGACACTTTATAAACCAATGTCCTCTTCTAAGAGGTAGGGATTTTTACCTTTTGACCCTTCCATACTATAACCTTTATATGCCTTCCACACTCTGCCTCTCAACCTCAGTATCTTCTTTGAAAACAGAAATTTCTATTTCAATAAGAAAACACTGTCAAACACAAGTAAAGATTTGACGTCAAAGTGAACACAGTTAAGGGGTCAGACAGCAATGGTCACAGAAACTCTAGCCTTAAAAATTAAGGAAAATGTTATGGATTGACTGAACGTAACTTACCAATAGTCAGAAAATCTGTTCGATATTGACAAGTCATTCCAAAACCAAAATCTCGCCAGAATCCAGAGTCTTTTTTGTGGACCTTTAATAATAAATCTGAATCATTTTTCATTTTAATCAATAAAATAGCTAATTGAATTTTGACTACACAAAAATAAGTGAAAAGCAAATCAAATACAACACTCCAAATGTAACTATTTTCTTTCTCGAACAAAAATAAGACTTAGGGAAATTAGCAGAAAAGCTGCGACTAGAATATTTTAAATTCAGAGTAGTAATATCTAAAGCCAAAGTCCATTCAAAGAAATTTGCATTTAAGAAACTAAACATATCACCATTAGCATTAAGCAATACTCTGATATAACCACAAATACCTCACTGAGATTCCATAAATACTGAATAGTTTTTACTTAAAATTTGAGTTGTTCTTAATTATTTGAAACTCACTTCATCTGGCAAAAAACATATTTAAGACTGGCAAATTTCAAGACATTTAACAAAATGAAGAACTATTTACATAGGATTTGTTTCGGACCAATGCCAACTTTTTCTGATCAGAATAAAAAACAAAGAGATTACAAATAATTTTAGAAAACAAGGAAGTATCTTTAAACATGCCACAACATAATTGAGCAACACTTACTAACTGCTGATCAACTGGTGGTGGCACATCTTGATTGGCATAAACAATAGCAGGATTATAAAGACTGAACACCACTGGATAAAAAACTTTTTTTCCTGTGAATTTAAAATAAAAAACACCATATTATAAGAATCAAAGAAGTTTCAGAAGAAAAAAATCTTAATATTCTTTCCAGCATCACACTGATTAATTCTATAAAAACATCACAGCCTTCAGAAAGAGCAAAACATCCATGGCAATGGCAGGCTGAGGGATACCCCAGATATATGTTCTCCTTGGTCCCTGAGAAAGGGCCTCTGACATAGTGCTAACCTCCCAGACACTCAGACTAATTTTCTAAAATTACCAGACAAAATAAGTGCTGTTAATGCGCTTTTTTAAAAACAAATCACTAAAAAGGCATCAAATGTTAGCAAAGGTAGTAAATTAAAAAAAAAAACTTTGCAAGTAGGACTACTGTTTGTAGGACAAATAATAGGATCACAAAGTAAGAACTACTGTTAGACCAATATAGCCCTAATGGAAACCAGAAGATGGAAAAGAAGGGAATCTGAAATGCTTATCTCCACAGGAATTGCAAAGTACGTCATGTATTCTTTGGATATTAAATAGCTTTTTCAGGACTTGAGATGATACCATGAAAGGAATTTAAGTTGTATAGATATTGGTAAGAAAATCCGATATGAAAAATACAAATTATCTTCCACCTGCATAGGGCTTTATAGTCATCAAAAAAGCTTCTAATATATTCTATCATTTGAACTTCACAACAACCTGTGAGGTAGACAGGACAGGTATCATTATATCCACTTGGCAGATGAAAAAACAGAGGCCCAGAGATGATAATATTCATGGAAAATCTTAAGACTAGTTAGTGGCAAAGTGTGATCTGACATACATATACCCCCTCATTATATTCCACATTTTGCTCCAAAGAACTGTAATCAAATCCACACTAGTTGAAAAAGATTAAAAAAAAAAGCTTTGTCCACTAGCTACTTTACAATTCCACTCACCATCCCTATGACTTCTGAAACTAAAACTTTTTTTTAAAGAAAATCATTATCTGTATCCCAGTCCCTAACTGTGGTGTAACCCAAGACTCTCTCCTCAGCCTTCTTTTTTTCTCTCCCCTCTCTGTACCTTCTCTCTCAGTGATCTCGGTAGCTCCCACAATTTGTTATTATCCCTATGCATACTATATATCCAGTCCAGTTTCTCTCACTAGCTCCGATCCTACATTAACAACTGCCTCTCGAATATTTCACAATGGATGCTCCATAGGTGTCTCAAACTTACTATGCTTGAAACAGACTTTCCCTCCTTCCAAACCTCTTTATTTCTGTTGAGAACACCACTATCCTTAGTCACCTAGGTTTTACAGTCTCAAAGTAATCCTTAACTCTTCATTCTCCCACATCCCCCAGATCTAATTAGATGCCTAGTCTTCACACTCATCCCATTCTTTACATTCACATGACTACCATCTTACTTCAGGGCTTTACCACCTTTCACCTGGAATATTGAAACGGTGATCTAGTTGGTCTCCCTTACTCAAGTCTCTTTCTACTACTATCAACCCTCCAAAGGGATATTTCTAAATTCCAAGTTTGACCATATAACTCCCCACTCAAAAAGGTCCAGGGGTCCATAACACCACAAAAATCAAACAGAGACTCCATGATGTCATATTTCAAGCCCTTCCCAGTCTGGTTACAGCGTATGTGGTCTAAGGGACACAAGGCTGGACCTGGAGTCAGGTTGACAGGGATTCGGATTCTGCCTTAAACACATGCTGGCTGTATGAACCTGGGCAAGTCACTGAGCTACAGCTTCAGTTTTTTCCTTCATAGAACAAAGGAGGGATACTCAATGACCTAAATCCGTTACCCTCTGTTACCCTATCTTTCCAGGCTTACACATTTTTCCTCTTCACATACTCTATGCCCCGGTTAACCTGGTCTTATTATTCCTAGTACATGACACTCCAGCTCCTGTCCCTGTGTCTTTGCATAAGCTGTCAGTCCCTCATGCCTGAAATGTACTCCCTCAATGCTGCCTCTGGGAATTCCTAGCCTCTCCAAGTAACACTGTATGTGCTGCATACATACTGGGTATTTATGCGATAGGATGTATGTTGCTTCTCCTGATAGAATGAAAGTGCCTGAAATACAGGGTCAGTTTGATTTCTATCTTTGTATCTGTGACACCTAACATAGTACCTGGCACATAACAGATGCTAAATGAATGCATGATGATCAACTCAGTCTGAAGTTTTACAAGCCATGAATGTGCTCCTTGTGTCAGGTAGGGAGGTGATATGGTGGAGAGAATGCTGGGTTTGGAGTCGGGAAGATCTGAGTTAAAATCTGATCTGACACTTCCTAGCTGTGTGACCCTAGGCAAGACCCTGTGGCTGTCTCAGATTCCTCAACTGTAAAATGGGGATAATAACAGCACCTGTCTCTCAGGGTTATTTTGACCACCAAAAAAGCTAATATTTATCAAGCACTTAGAATAGTGCCTGGCACATAGAAATGTTATATAAACTCTAGCTATTATAATAACAATTATTATCTTAGTACCTTTCCTCTGAGACTCCCTCCAATGTATACCTTATTGACACATAGTTGTTTCCATGTGGCCTCTCCCATTAGATTGTGAGTTCCTTAAGAACAAAGATTGTTTTTTGCTCTTCTTCGTACCTCTGCTTCAGACACTGCCTGGCACATAGTAGGTAAATACTAGATGACTATTTTCTTATGAGGAGAACAATGAGATCATACAACCACTAAGTCTCCTTTTGTTCTATCCTGCATACCTATTATCCTTGGGGCTGATCAGACCAATATGAGCTTGGAAGGCTCTACAATGGGTCGGGCACAAATAGTCCATATGAACATTTGGAATGGAGATGGCTCTAAATGTCACATTAGCTCACAGAGCACAGCACCTTCCCTGACCCCAACATAGTGATGTCACTTTGGTCCTCTTCAAGAACGAAGGGCAACAGCCAACCAACCAATTAACCAATTATCCTTCTAACAAAGATCCTTTTCCTGTTCACTGGGTGGCTTGGCTTCAGGTTTTAGCTTTGGGGATATGCTGTAGATTTTCAATTGCCTATCATATTTCCGTTTTTCTAGTTGTCCTATATATTTCACTTCAGTAGTTCAAGGATCTATAATTTTACTATAAACTGCATATAAAACTGAAAATTTGGCAATAAAATTTTCCATATAAAAAATTCTCTTGATTCAAAATATGCAGATACTCTGAAATTTCAATTTCAATTTACTAAGGTTTTACATACCTGGTTCAGCATTTAATCGGCAACTGTTAAGAAACTCTGCTGAGAAATATATATCAACATCACAGAAAAACATCAAGACCTCTCCCTTGTCCCAGGCTCTGGCACCCACATCTAGTCCTCGGCCTCGATTAAATTCTTCATTCAATGAAACCAATGTATAATTGTGAAAATTAGCTTCACTGAGAGAAAAACAGACAAAAGAAGATGTAATTTTAAAAAAACAAACCTATAATACAACTTCCCAAGTCAATTTTTAGAGAAAATACATTTTATGTGTGTGTGTGTGTATATATATATGTATATATATTTTAAAAACCATGTTAATTTGGCAATGAAAAACAAGTATATAGCAAAAGAGTACCTAGTTTCCCCCAAATGAGTTCAAGTCACCTGCATCTGCGACAAACCATATCCCTGAGGACTAAAGAGATATTACCAATTTCATTGACCTCAACACTCGTTGAACAACTATGACATGAAAGGCACTGTGAGATGTATGAAGAAGTTCATGAACTATAATGGCTTAATATAAAATTGGGGAAATAAGGTTTGTAAAAATTGAAAAATAACTGTAATATTAAGTAATAAAAATCATAGCAAATAAATGGTAAAAGGTAAATGCGTTATAAGAGTTCAGAGAAAGAAGAGATAATTTGGGAGAAGAGTAACGTAGTAAGACTTTGAAGCTCAAAGAAGAAGAATTTAAGTGTTACTTAAAGGGTTGGATTTGCTTTTAAGAGTCAGAAAGTAAAGCCGTCCGCAAAAGGGGCATTCAGGAAAGGGACAAAGATGCTTTCAAACTATATTCCAAAGCATTGAGTAGATCGGTCTGGTTAGTGCGACAAGTTTTTATAGGGCAAAGGTTCATGATCCGGGATACACAGATCTCACAGCAGATCCATGAACCTGAATGAGGAAAAAAACAATTACATCTTTATTTTCACTGACCTCTATAGTATCCTGAGAAGGGGTCCCTAGGTTTCACCAGACTTCCAAAAGAGTCTATGACACACAAAAAGTAAGGAACTGCTATGGGAATAATGGAAAATATGAACTAGAAAGGTAGATTAAGGTCAACCTGGCTAGTCATGACTATAAACAATCCTGTAGGCAACTGAGAACCACTAAAGTTCTGAGCATTACAATCATACGATCGAATGGTCAAGTGGTGTTTCAGGATGACTGATCTGGCAAGAATGTGTGGGGAAGGGGGGAAGTTAGGAAGCTAGGGCAATAGTCCAAGCATGATGAAAGAAGTGGCACTGGGAATGGAAAGTGAGGTGCTGAAAAAGAAGTCAAAGAGGACTGGAAGAAATGAGAGAATAGATGAAGGAGAAAAGCTAGTTAAAGAAACTTTTGCAGAGCTATGGAAAAGGAAGACAAGTTCAGTTTTAAACAGGTTGACTTTCAAGTGCCAATGGGAAATGCAGTTGAAAATGCTGAGTGGCTGTTTGGGAAAAAGAACACCAGAGGCAGGAGAGAAATCAGATGTGGCAATGAAGAAAGGGAGAGTTCATAGAGATGGATGAGATCTCTAAGAGAGAGGAAGCATTTGGCTGACATTGTGAACAATCACATTTAGGGCATGGGAGGAAGAATCACCAAAGAGGACAGAACAGGCCATCAGAGAGAGAAGAGGACCACAAGAGTACTGTATAATAGGAGGCAAGGGAGGGTAGAGAGTTTCAAAGTACTTCTAGCTTCTCTATCAAAGAGAATTTCTCTTATCTTCAGATTTGGATAGATAAAACAAAAGCAGTTACAAGGGAATTGAAAATCAAAATAAGTAAAAAGAGAAAGATACATCAGAATGTCATAGGGGAAGAAAAAACTATTATTTGGACAAGGACTATTGCTTAGACTGTACGAAAAAAGAGAACCCAGATGGCAATTCAAAAATAAGCAAATTTTCATATTTGAGTATCTTTAATTACTGACTTGCTTACCGAGAAACTGATTCTAAGATGATCTTGACTCTAGATAGACCTTCTTCACCAAAATATACCACTGTAAGGTGAATCCTCTTGTCCTGAAGAATACATACATCTCTAAAGTAAAATCAGAGCAGAAAAAAAATCAGATTTTCATCAAGAAAATGAACTAGGCTTCAAATGATGGGAACTAAAACAAACTTGGCTTTTGAGGTAAGACATTTCAATGTATGCAAGAATTACTACATCATCAGTTATACTATTACTCAAATACCATAAATAGATGCAAGTCACATAAATATTCTATGACTTCAAGTCATCTGACAAAGCAGAAAAACAAAAGGTGGAATATGAGAGTTCCTTTTAAGACAGTGATATGGATTCCTTAAAATCCTAACACAGTTACCTGAAGTTCTGCATAAACTGTGCAAATGCCTCTGTCCTTCCAGCAAGAGGTACAATGATATTAATAACTGATTTGGTAATGTCAATCGTTTCACTCTTTACTTTCATAAGAGGTCCAAAGGGTCGGAACAAAGTGACATGTCTGTATTCCATAAGGTCTGCCTTCTTAAAAAAGAGTTCATACTGTGTCCCTTTATCTCTCTCAGTACGATAATAACCTAAGGGAAAAAAAAGATAGAGAAAAGCATAATCAGGTCAAATTTGAAGATTAAATGGTAGCATTTAACTTGAATTTTCAAGCAACAGACCTAAAGAGTTTTTTTTCTCTAAATCTAAAAGTACAATATTAAAATTTGCTAAACAGTCAATAACTAACAAAATTATAAGTTGTCTCAACATGTGTCTTCTATAAAAGAAAATACATTGAATAGAAACCATTATATGATATGTAAAATACATTCCAAATAATTATCAATGACCAGTATTTAGATAGTATTTGTGTTCATGAATATTAAAGCCACTCTATAGCCAGCAAACATAAAGTCCAAAAAATAGTACTAAATTTTAACCCACGGGTCAAAACAATTAGAATTCTTCTTATATATTACATAAATTAGGGACAAGACTGCTTTAATGTTGGCAACATGACAAATCCTGTTTCAAAACAGGTAAAGCAGTTTAATCTCATTAATCCTTATAGCATTCATTCAGGCCAGGAAGCATTCATGTTAAGCTCAATAAATCCTGACCCAGAAGTATATATATCTTACATAACACTCATAAGGGCAAAATCAGTATACGATCAAATCCTTACAAAATGGACACCTTTATTCTCCCTTTTTTCAACTTCCTTCTGTCTACTGTCCTCTCTCCATTAGAGTGTAAGCTCCTTAAGGGCAAGAACTTTTTTTCTTTGTTTTTGTATCCCCAGGGCTTAGATTAGTGCCTGATACATAAATAAGCACTTAATAAATGTCTGTTTCCTTTCCTCCTCCTTTCCCTCCTACCTTCATTCCCTCCCTCCTTCTTTTGCCAAAGCCTCACTCAATGTGGCAAGAACTCTGACAGCAGAGCATGGGTTCTGGCAGACTCTACCAAGCTGGAAAGGTTTCATGGATGTATGGTGCTAGCTACAGACAGTGTCTGCTGCCAAGGCTCAGACTACCTAAGTACAGAAATGATTATTAGCAGACGGCTGGTACAAGTTTCTAGTCAAATATAATGTTAACAACTTATTATCAAAATTTAAGGACACACCCCTCCCTTTCTACTAACCATCAACAGTCTGTTTTATTGGTACTTTTTAAAGGATTTGTTTGACCATTTCTTGATAAGTATCTGTTGTATCAAAATAAAATATATCAATTTTTAAATTAAAAAAAAACAGAAGATTGTATATTAGATAATGAATTCTCTTTTTTTTTTCAGCCATGATCAAAGAAGAAAGAGATAAAGACACAAAATGTCCCTCCCCACCGTCTTTAGAGTCCCCTTCAGCTTCCTCATTCAGAGTGAGGAAACAAAAAGGGCAGTGGCTGTCAAAAATCACAGTTTTATTCCATCTATAAACATCACTTTGGCTGTTGGTATTCTAAATAAAAGATTTCCATGAGTAGATATAACTCAAGAGAAACTGGTGTGTGTGTATGTATGTAAATATATATATATACATATGAGAGAGAGAGAATATGACTTTCATTATAAATAAAACCTGAAATCAGGATGGCTTACAAATTTTTCTCAGATAATTTAATAACGTAGTTAAGAAAATCAGTTTCATCATATAACAAGGAAACAAGAAACATTTCATGGGATACTTGGTCATCTTGCTTTTATAGTGTTCATGAAAAGCACAGGCAAGAGCACTGCCATTAAAATAGCTGTAGCTTGGGCACCAAAATCTGTAGCAGTAGATGAACAAATAGTAAAATTCTACAAATAACTTGGCAAGATACTCCAAACTATGTCAATATATACTTCAATACTCAATGGTTTCCATGAAAAGATGGGCACCAAGGAGGCCAGTGAAAAACACTGAAAAATGTGGTTAGAGATTAAGAAAATGAAAGAATACAAAGGTTTGCTGACTATTCACTCAGAAATCTCAGGCCTGGATATTACAAATACTTTCTTCAAAAAGAACTTCAAAAAGAATTGAACATAGCAAGCAAATATTACTACAAAGAAGCTGACTCTATTTTAATAAGCAAGAAAAGACTGGTGCTGATGTAGCAGCAATTCCAGAATCAGCAATCTCTATGCAGTTAAAAGTATTGAATGATTAAAGCTCAAATTAAAATCATGATACCAAATTTAAGAAATGATAAAGAAGATGACATGTTCAGTTACAACAGGTCCAATACACCCTATATACATAACCTGTTGATGATAAAAAATAGAAAAAAGGAAAAACACTAACTCTTATTATTACCATTTCCTGGGTAACTATCACTGATCTAAAAGCAAATGCCACCATGCAGTCAAAGGTACCCAGAAGTCATCTAATCCAACAAGCATTTGATCTTCTCAACAAATCGTAACAACATGGCAGCCAAGGGCAATCCTGATTTAGAATAAAGGGTAACTTGTAAAACCTTCTGAAGGAAGATCAAAAAACACTGATGCCTCATAAGAGAGCAAAAAGCAATGGAATGGAATAAAAAGCTTGGCATGAGACCCTTGAAACCCTCCAAAAACACTCTATATGAAGCTGCAAGTATCTGACAAGTAGATGTGAAATTAAACAGATATGTAAGACTTTTTATTGCTATCTCTTCTTGTACTCAATGACAGCAAAACCTCCACATTTGAACTCCAATACAGGCATACCTTGTTTTATTGTACTTCACAGATACTTCGATTATTGTTTTGTTTTTACAAACTGGAAGTTTGTCACAATCCTGCATTGAGTAAGTCTATTGGCACCATTTTTTCCAACAGCATGTGCTCACATCAAGTCTCTGCCACATTTTGGTAATTCTTGCAATATTTCAAACTCTTTCATTATTTTTATATCTGTTTTTGTGATCTGTGATTAGTGATCTTTAGTATTACTACTATAATTGGTTTGGTTTTTTTGGGGGGGGTACTATAAACTACATCCACATAAGACGGCAAATTTAATCGACACGTGTTTTGTGTTCTGACTGCTCCATCAGCCCGCCATTCCCCCATCTCTCTCCCTCTCCAGAGGCCTCTCTATTCCCTGACACACAACAATACTGAAATTAGACCAATTAATAATCCTACAATAGCCTCTAAGCATTCAAATGAAAGGAAGAGTCAACTGTGGCAGCAAACGTCACTGTCTTATTTTAAGAAATTGCCACAGCTACCACAATCTTCAGCAACCACCACCCTGATCAGTCAGCAGCCATCAACATTGAGGCAAGACCCTCTATCAGCAAAAAGATTACAATTCATTGAAGGCTCAGATAATGGTTAGCATTTTTTAGCAATAAAATACTTTTTAATTAAGGTATGTACATTGTTTTTTAGACATAATACTACTGCACATTTAGTAGACTGCATTGTGTCTTATATATAACTTACATGCACTGGGAAACTGGAATATTCATGTGACTCACTTTACTGCAGTGGTCTGGAACTGAACCTTCAACATCTCTGAGGTATTTCTGCACTTCAGTACTCTGCTTGTTAGAGGATCCTAGAAAGATCTATGACTTCATCAGGATGGGAACTTCTTCCACCAATAAAGATTACAAATCATTTATGACTTGGTAGGGCAAGTCTTAGGGAATCAATTGGGACAGAGTTTGTCCATGGTGACAAAGCTAGTTACGAAGCAGGACTTGAATCCAGGTCTTCCTAGCTCCCAAATCCAAGGATTTGTTACCCTTCACTGCCTATCTCATCTCCAGAATGAGCTTCATCCCATCCAACCACTCTGCTCTGACATCAGGCTTTCTTCCCTCTGCCACCTGCCTCTTTCTTTTAGGAATAGCAACTCTGGATTTCTAGAGACCCTGTTCCCCAGTCCTGAGGATGTTAATCTACTTGTGTTTTGGGACTCATCCTAAGTTAGATTTGCCTTGGCTATTGACCAACAGGTAAGGCAAACCTCACTTCAAACACGGACCAATATTCCTCATGGCAAACCAACCCACCAAGACAGCAGAGCCTACATAGTGTTTCTTGTTATTTTTTTCTTTTCCCAGGCCTTCCTATCTCTTCTCATTTTCTACTTTTTTAAGAAATAATAATCAACTCAAGATTCCCACAGCTACCCAAAAGTATGTTGATTTCCCCAGAATCCCTGAATTCGGAATTAGAGACCGTCTAGAATAAAGCTCCCTTTCCTACCACCATGCCCCATACTCTCCATCATATATCTCAGCCCTGTCCTTCCTGGGTCCCTATTCAACTCTCTATCTCTATCCTTCTGCTGTGGTGGTCTCTCCTTTCTAATCCATCCTCCATATGACTGCCAAAAAGATATTCTTAATGCATAGGTCTAGTATCAACATCCAACTCAAAAAATTCCAGTAGCTTCCATTGCTTTAAGTATAAAATAGATATTCTTCTTTTTCATTGGTCAGAGCCTCTGTCCAGGCTTACTACATGATATTCCCCCTCATGCTATTCCCTGTACACAACATTCACACTAATCTTTGTGCCTCTGTACCCCTTGTACAACCTTTAGCTCCCTTCAAGGCTCAGATCAAGTACTATCCCCTTCAAGAGGTTTTTCCTCATTCTCCTGGTCACTGGTTCCTATCTCCCCCTTGAAATCACCTTCAGTTTGTTTTTGTTTTTTCCTGCAGATAACCAGTGTATGGTTATCCGTATGTTGTGTCCATCCAGAAGAATGTGAGCTCCTTGAGGGCAGGCACCATTGGGGCTTTAATAAATATCTGTTAACTGTCTCTGTTTCTTATGGTCAATACATTACGTGGTAGAGATGGTACTCAGGAGAATGAAGTCTAGCAAGACCTAACCAAATATAGAAAGGAAGGAGATCAGTCCACAATGTTAAAATTATCAGTATGTCTCAAAGTAGGGAAATTAAAAAATGGGAAAGATCACACATGGAATTAATACTCATAAATGGCAAATGAGAAAATATTAGTGCCTACCAACACATATGCCTAATTTTTTCCATCTCTATAATGTCTTTCAAAACAGTCTCTGCACAAATGAGGAAAACACGGGCAGGAAAGATG
Organism: Trichosurus vulpecula; assembly: GCF_011100635.1. Lineage (NCBI taxonomy): Eukaryota > Metazoa > Chordata > Mammalia > Diprotodontia > Phalangeridae > Trichosurus > Trichosurus vulpecula. Next base: position 64,025,917 of record NC_050580.1, on the reverse strand, counting down.
AGGGCAAACAATTATCTTCCACATATACAACTGACCATGACATAACAAACACAAACCCCTGATACTCTGCATTTACTGTCTGTGGCAAAGCAGAGCAAAATTCAGCCCTAAAGGATCTACTCCAACAAGGTTTTTCCTATTCACATGTAAGAAGACTGTGGATTGGGGCTAGGAGGCAGCAGGGGAGAGGGGATAGGTACTGGGCTTGGAGTCAGTGATAGACCCAGGTTTGAATACTGTTTGTGACACTTATTAGATGTGTGAGCACAGGCAGGTCACTTAATATCTCTGAGCTTCAGTTTCCTCATCTGTAAAATGGGCATAATACCACCTGTAATACTTACCTCACAGGACTGATGTGAGAAGACCTGGGTTCAAATCCCGCCGACAATTACTATCTGGGTGATCATGGGCAAGTCATTTAACCTCTCTGAGCCTCAGTTTCCTCATCTGTAAAATGGGGATAATAATACCTGTAGTACCTATAGCTCACATCATTGTAGTGGGATTCAAATGAGATAATGCACGTAAAGCATTTTTGCAAACTTTAAAGTGGTACAACAATGCCAGCTACTATCACATGTAAAATGTTCTGTGGAACTTAAAACACTACATAAATGTTGGCTATTCTGATTCAAATGTTAAGATCACATAAGATTCCTTGGACTGCAAATACAGATAGAACTGTTCAACAGTCCAATTCTCAATAACATGAGTGAAATAAAACAGGAAGACAGATGCTTGCCAAAAGTGTTCACCCCATAGCAGAGGACACCCTGCACGAAATACAAACGGAACACAGACACACCAGGAGTGATCAGTTTTTACAAATGCACCCAATTTGTGGATGACATTATACTCACTGTACTGAAAACTACAGGATCCTCTAAAAGAGAGCCATAGCCTCTCAAAAGACATTGGCCTAACAACTCACACAGAGAAATTAAAACACATGAAAGATTCAAGTTTCAAAAAAAAAAAAAAGTATTAAGGAGCTACTACAAATAAGGCTTTGTGCTGAGCACTGGAGATACAGAAACAAACAAACAAAAAGAAACAGTCCCTTCCCTCAAGGAATTAACATCCTATGGGGGATGTAACATGTACACAAATAGATGTAGTAAAGGGGAAATTAAGGAAGGAAAGTCCTAATTGGCTGAGGGAGGGTGGCAGGCAAGGTGAGGGAAAGTGATAGACTTCATGGACAATGTGGAAGCTGAGCCTAGTCTTGAAGGAAAACAAGGATTATAAGAGGCAGAAAAGAGGACAGCCTGTGGTTCATTCGTAGGGGATATCTTGTACAAACACATGGAGGTAGTAGATGAAGGATTAAAATTGGGGAATAGTAAATTGTCTGGTCTGGCTGGAATGTAGAATTCATGAAAAGGAAGGATGTGAAATAAGGCTGGAAAAGAAGGCAAGAGCCATAATATGGAAGCCCTTAAATACGAATCAATCACTAAATATTTATTAAGCACTTACAATATGTGCCAGTCACTGTAATAAGCACTAAGGATACAAAGAAAGGTTAAAAAAAATCCCTGTTTTCAAGGGGTTCACAGTCTAATGGGGGAGAAAGAATAGGTATACAACTAAGTGTAAAGAAGACATTTACTAGATAAATTGAAAATAGCCTTGGAAGGAAGGCATGAAGGGGAATCAGGAAAGGTTTCCTGAAGCTTTTATCTGGAACTTGAAGGAAGTCAGGAGATGGAGAGGAGGGAGAGCATTCGAGGCCTAGGGGCCAGTGCCTTTCTTGTTAGAGAAGAGCAATGATGGCAGTTTCATGGATCACACAGAATTCCTTGGGGGAGGGGGCAAATAAAGTATAAGAAGTCTGACAGGAGGCAGGTTATGGAAGGGTTTGAATACCAGAGGATTTTGTATTTGATCTTGGACAGGGAGCCACTAAAGTTTACTGAATAAAGGGGTAACAGTCAGATTCTTCCTTGAGGAAAATTAATTTGACAGCTGAGTGGAGGATAAACTGTCTTGATGCAGGCAGACAAGTCAGATGGCTACTGTGATAGTCCAAACAAAGTGATGAGGGCCTGTACTGGGAATTGGGGGGCAGGGAGGTGGCAGTGTCAGATAAGAGAAAGAGGCATATTTGAGAAATGTTGTTAAAATCAATAGACCTGGTAACAGATGGGATACAGGGGAAAAGACAGAGTAAGGAGTCCAGGAAGACAACTCTCTTGAGAGGCCAGGTGACTGGCAGGGTGGCAGTACCTTCAATAGTAATAAGAAAGTTAGGCAGAGGGGAGGGTTTGGGGGTCGGTGGGAAATAATGAGTTCAGTGTAGATATGCTGAGTTTAAGATGTCTATGGGATATTCAGTTCTAAATGTCCAACAGGGAGTTAGAGGTGACAGACTGGAGGTCAACAAAGAGGTTAGGGCTAGGTAAGATTTACAAACCATGAGCACAGACATGGTAACTGAATAGAGAGGAGCCTATAAGATCACCAAGCGACATAGAAGAGGGACTAGGACAGAGTCCTGGAGAACACCCATGGGTAGAAAGCAGAACCTGAGTCAAGATCCAATAAAGGACAGTGAGAAGGAGTGATCAGACACGTAGGAGGAGACTCAGGAGAGAAGAGTGTCAGAAAAATCTAGAGAGAAGGAGAAGAAGGCTAAGCAACAATGTCAAAGGGTTAGGGTTAGGGTTAGGAGGGTAAGGACTGAGAAAAGGCCATTAGAATGCCAGTCTAAAGAGTTCGTATCTTATCCTATAAATACTGACTGCTTTGTGATCAAGGTCGTGACATGCTCACATCTGTGCCCAAGGAGAATTTTTAACAGCTGTGTGGAGGATAGGAAGAAGAAGAGGAAGAACAAGAACAAGAGCAAGAACAAGAAAGCCAAGAACAAGAAGGACAAGAACAAGAAGAAGCTAAAACACTAAATTCGGAAATGATTATAGTAGTCCAGTCAAAAAGTGGTATGGGTCTGAAGGAGGGTAGGGAGAGGGGGAGCTCTATATGAGTGGAGAGAAGAGGATGCAGATGAAACATACTGTGATAGCAGAATCTATGAGATCTGCTAATTGACTGGCTTTTTGAGGAAGGGCAGGGGGAAGACAGAAAATCAGTGTGAAAGAGAAGGAAGAGTTTTGATTGACCCTAAGGGTAAATGAGAAAACAGTGGTATAGTGTCAAGAGAAACAAGTATGAAGGAGGGGTAGATTTATAAGGAATACATGAGTTCCATTTTGTATATATTAAGTTATAGCTAGTAAGTGAGATGACATTACATCCGAAAGGAAGATCTGACTAGCATAATACATTGAATTAATTAAGATAATCTTTGCTAAAGATGCACGTAAAGCCCTACATTTTCATTAACAAAATGCTAGCTATTTATTTATAAAATAAGTGCAGTATGGGGGAGAACTCACTGAGTTAGTCCATCAGCACGTATACCTTAAATTGACAGGGCAGATGGGCAGTCCATATTTGAATAGGAAGAGGCAAAATGAGTTAGTTATACTATATATCAAGCTTATACTATACTATACAAGTTGTACTATATATCAAGCTGTTTCCTGACACTGAAATGTACCTTTTTAATTTCAACATCTCTCAATGATACCTGGGACAACACAATGGAAAAACACAATCTCAAAAGAATCAGAATTATAGGTAACCCAAGTAGCAATACAAAGATAGATGGTGGGTGAAAATAGGCTACAGCAAATTACTCATGACAAAGCTGTGTGCAAGAAATGGCACAAAAGCTAGCTCTGAACTTGTGGGTACATAGATGGATAGTCCAAGTGTTACACTGGTAGCTATGAAATATCAAAAGACCAAAAAGAAAACGTCTACCACATTGATTACATTCTCCCATGAAAGGATCTGGATGAAAATAACAGTATGAGAAAACAGAGATGGGTTTCAATGTGTACCAGTGTGAGAACTATCCACACTGAGGTGATCATGGATCCATTTAACTCTCTAAATATACAAACGAAATACCAGAGACCTTTGGGTGCCACAGCAAACCACTATTTCCAAATACTCCAACAACTCTCTGCCTCTCCAATCATCACCAAAAGCAGGTTTTAGAAACTGAGTTTTTAGTAGTTGACAGAAGTAGGTAAATATGAGTTAGTCCTCTGAATAAGGATGCTTTACATGTATAAGTCCTTAGTATCGCTATATAATTATTGGTCAAAGTCAAATTCTGGCCTTCCTTAAACCTGTAATAATTCACTTTTATTACCAAAAATTAATTTTATTACCAAAAAAAAGATGTATGATACATTTCATTTATGTGCATATACATATCTGTGAGTTTCAAAAAACTGTTCAAAAGGCTACACAGCAATATTTGCCTCACTAATATTTATAGTCCATACATATGAAATACAATTCTTAAGTAATCTCCTTCATAGGAAGAATTTTAAGTACCTGAAATCAAGTGAAATAATTGACACTTAAGATAAAGTTAAACCAAATTAAATACATGTACAAGGCCTAAAATACATGAACGTACATAAAACTGAAATTTATACTTTCTTGCTTTGGAATTGTAAACTATTAACACCAAGATTAGCTTTCCTTTCTTTGTGGAGATTTCTGATTTTTTTAAAAAACAGTCTTTTTAGGAAGTGATACCAGCAGTACTGAATTTCTAGTACCTAGTTACTTTAATAATAATGTGAGCTAATCCATATAATCTAACTAAACATAGTTACAATTTAAGCACACTAGTGCTTAAAAGGGAGATTAATTGCATACCATAAAAACAAATGTTCACCTTTTAAATCTTTCTTACACTAGAGGATGACTTATGAGGATAATAAAAAAAAACACCAATTTTCTTCAAGCTTGTATGTATTAATTGCAATGAAAGATAAACATATATACTCCTTTTGTTATTCTTGATATACAACATCTGGATTTTTAAAAAATACTGTGAAACCTTCCATTTCCTCAGCACCTGTTTGTGAAAATATATAGTACTATCTTACAACAGTACAGCAGTTGTGTTTACAATTTCCTAAGTATGCCAGGGAGAGGAAGAAAATGATGTCTTAATTTTAATTAGGAAGAAAAGACAAGGTCTACTTGTATAATCAGATTGGTTTATTTTGAACAATAGATTAATTTTGTATAATTATAGTATTCTACAGGAAAAAAGGAAGCAATTCCTAATTACTCCTATCTAAGGACTAAGAGATTCCCTCCAAAATGCCAAAAGTACCCTTCTGTATCACACACACACACACACACACACACACACACACACACACACACACACCTCTTAGCAATTAAGAGTACCTTCCCACCTAACAGTTTCCATCAACAAAACCATCAAAAAGTATCAAACTGAGAAAGTTAAAACATCTTCCAAATCAGCCAATGCTCAAGGTCAATAATAAATGCAATTACAGCTGCCTTGATAGAAAAAGTTAAAGTGTAGGAGGCTGGGGTGGAAGACTAGAAATTTGACAACTAAACATTAAGAATTTTCATTAAAAATGTAACATGCCTGAAACTGAGTACTGTTACTTTATACTGATATTCATCACCCTCAGAGATAGGATCCCTGAAACATAGCTAAGTGTTGCTGAAACTGATTAGAATAATGAGGGCTGGTAGATTTTCTGGAAACAATCTGCAAGGCTAGTTAATTAAGCATTTACTCAAAGAGCCATATCCATTCACCCTGAAGAAATCTATACCTAAGAAAAATCAAAAGACAGTCACTAGGTAATAAAAATTTTAGAAGCTGGATACTTTGTTGCCAAGACACATAGCACATCCTCCATACAAAATTTAGAACTCTGCCTCTACTTTTTTAATAGCAATGTTTCTCCCTGAAATTATTTTGAAGAAGCAGGTAAAACTTTCAAGATTTCCTTTCATGATGAAATCTTAGAATGTGCTATGGAATTTAAAAAGTAGGCCTTTATTAAATTTCTCAAAACAGTCACCAGAAATGGCTTCTCCATTTGAACTCAAGTAAGGGAAGAAAAACAGATAAAGCCATCAACATTTTTGAGACATTTATTTCTTTAATCACTTTTCCTAGGGGAATATTTTGAAAATTTTCAAAAAGATAATCTTTTCTCTTTAAATATAATTATTTATACATAATTTGTACTGTAATGTGCTATGATAGGCAATAGGGAATATACAAAGGAAAATAAGGTAGATACAACTCCTGCTTTCAATGACCTTACATTAAACATACCACTGGAGAAGAGGGAGGGGATCAGAAACACTAGAAAAAACAGAATTTCATTTAAGTAGTTACACCACTTACTAGGGTATTGACTAGGGTATTGATGATTTCAATCTAGAAGCTGGGATAGTTTCCAAGGACCGGCATACCTAACCCTTTGTCACCTGCCTCCTATCCCACTGAAAAAAAGTGTTTCAACAAAGCCAGAACCCAGGCTATTACTTTATTTCAGATGAGAAGATTCTATCCTTTCCTTTCTCAAACAGATCTGACTTAATTTTATGCAACATACTCAATTATTTGAATTGCACTGATAGCCTGCTCTGCCATAGGTAAGGATTCCAGGACCACAAAAGGAATCAGGCAAATAGCTGAGGCCAGAGACAGCAAATGAGAAAGGGAGAAAGGAAGAACTCACTGAGAGTCATGATAAAAGATATCAGTAAACATTTGATCACAAAAGAATAAGGTCACAAACTCTTGAGCTGGAAGATACCTTTGAAGTCATGTAGTTCAACTCTCCTCATGTGATAATGGGCAAACAGGATTATCAAGGTTAAGTGACTTGCTCAATGCCATTTAATAAGTGGCAAAGCCAGGATTCAAACTCAGGGCCTATGAAAAGATTAGTTCTCTTTCCACTATACTAGGAAAAGATGATTAAAACACTAGCCAGAACACTGTTTAGTCCAGGGCCATTTAATGAAGGGGACAAATGGCTGTATGTAATAACTTCTAAGGGCATAATAACAAAATATAATAAAGAATGTTCATAATAATTACCCTTGATCATCACAAAAAGGTTCAGTGGTGGGGAACCTGTGGCTTCGAGGCCACACGTGGCCTTCTAGGTCTTTGGGTGTGGCCTTTTGACTGAGTCCAAGTTTTATAGAACAAATCCTTTTATTAAGGGGATTTGTGAAATTTGGATTCAGTCACAGGGCCACACTAGAGGACCTAGAGTGCTACATGTGGCCTTGAGGCCACAGGTTCCGCATCCCTGCAAATTGTTATTTAGTATATTATTATTAAAGAACACTGGCGTGGGAGTCAGTAGACCTGTACTCTAAAATAGTGTCATATATTGGGGGAAAACAGTGCTAATTTTTAGTCAAGGGACTTGGGCTTGGATGCTGCCTGTCACTTCCTACCTGCATGAACCTAGGCAAGACATTTTTATACCTCTAGGCTTCAGCTGGACAAGATAACCTCCAAGGTTGTTTCTGGTTCTCAATGTATGAAGCATATATGAAAACGATGTTTATAAGAACTGGTTTTAAAACTTTATGAATTACTTTTAGTTGGGTAGATGATTCATTTAGTCCAATCCCAAACTGAGAGCTACCTCTTTACTACCCATGTGACCTCTGAAAAGTCAAAAACCTTTGGGTCTTTGGTTTCTTCATCTGTAAAACAAGGAAGCTACATCTCTAAAGTTGCTTCCAACTCTGAAATTTAAAGGTCCTATAACCCCTTCCCTAAGTTCACTGACCTCTGAAGCTGGAAGTCTTAGAAATTGAGTTCTCTCAGTCCAGCTACAGATAAGAAAGCGTTTTAAAACTCAGAGGGCTGCTGACTCAGCATTCCAGACTGGGAGCTGAAGGATCTTCTTAGAACTCTTACTCCAGGTCACATTGCAAGGCAGAGCTGGCATTAAAATTTACAATTCCTAAATTCTGGTCTGAGGATTCTTCCATCACAACATGCAAAACAACAACCAGAAGGCAATGTGCACTGCTACTCTGTCACAGAATCTTAAATCTGGAAAGGGACTAAGGCATTATTCCAGCTCCTTCATTTTACAGGAGGGGGTTCTTAATGTGGGTCCCATGGACCCTAGATTTCAGGGAGATCACTGAATTCTGATAGGAAAAGAACTTTACTCATCTCTAACTGAAATTTGGCATTTCATTCAATTATAAACGTAGGTGACAAAAATTTTTCTGTGAATGGGCCCACAGTTTTCACGACACTGCCAAAGAGCCCGGGACACAAAAGCAGTTAAAAATCCCTATTTTACGGAGAAGGAAACTAAGACCCAAAGATATAAAATGATTGACTCAACATCTCCCACTAACTAATGATTAAGCTGGCACTAGAAACCAACTCCTCATTTGAGTCCACATTGACTCTCAGATGAAGATGAATTTTGACTGAATGTTTATCGAATGTATTACATGAAAAAAAGTGTTAAGCACCATGGGATGTAGCCCCTGCCATCAGAGACTTATCCTGAAAGTCATGACTACCATTACAAATCCCAAAATGTCAGAACTTGAAGAATTCTTAAGAGATCACTCAATTCAACCTCCTCAGGTTATAAATGAAAAAAAAAAACCAAATTAAGTCACTTCCTAAAAGTCAATAATTAGCAACACTGCCGGGAAACAAATCCAGGTGTGATTTTCAGTATAGTGCTCTTTTTGGCTGCACCCCTGCTGCTCTTACCTTTAAGTATTGTGTTACTGCATTGTAACAGATTAAAAAAATTTTTTAAAACATTGAATTGAGGGCTAATTATTTTATTAAAAAAAAGTGCCAAGATTTCTTGATGCCTAAAAATGTTATTCTGTATTTGACCATTTTTTAGGGGGGAAGAAGTTACATAATTTACATTATTAAATCTGAAAACTTTGCAAACATTATACGCAGGTAAGGCTATACAGACATATCCATTTTACACATTGTAAAACAGATAACAGTTAAAAGTTTTCCCAAGATCATGCTGTAATTCATTACTAAGCTTAGATGCTGGCATTCTTGACTCTTGTTACCTTATACTAGAGTCTATATATGTATATATACATACTAAAAACCATATAAAGTAGTATTCAATTTTCAATAAGGTTCCTGAATTCATAATATATATTTCCCCCACTGACAAAAAACAGCCTCTACTACTTACTTAATATACTTTAATGACTTGAAATATCTAAGTCTATCATTGTTGATGCAAAACAACTGTATCACTGATATGAGCAGCTTAATGATTTATATTAGCAATATACAACATTATTACTTAAACATCACAGAGAAAAACCACACATTACAAAATAAATAAATTTTTACTGTACCTTCTACAAAATCGTTTTCATTAAATAGTTGTTTTTCCCCAACTGGTGCATCTTCATCTTCTTGATCATCTTCTTCATCAGGATTATTAATTACTTCCAGGCCAGCCTCAATAACTTCTACCAACTCATCTCTCTTGTCTTTTCTAACAGGCTTTTCCTCTGGGTGTCGAGTGAGACCCATCTCCAACTGGAAGACTTTCATTAAGGTGAAACTTTCGAAGGGGATGACACCATATTCACTAGGTAGTTTAGCTCCTATGCCTACCTCAGCTTTGTCAATTTGAGAATGAAGAAACTCCAAAAGATCACTAGGTATTTGTTCTTTGGTGCCTTGATAACCCAGACCATTTGCTCTAGTGTTCTTTTTTTCTTGCAATGATCTCATTCTCTCACTCATCTCCTGTAATTCTTGCTTGAGCTGGGCAATCTGGCGTTTCAGGCTAGATGCCCTAGTTTGATAATGTTCTTCTTGTTCTTGTAGGAGAGCCTGATAGTACTCTTTACCATAATTCTCTCCAATTATACCAGGAAGAGAGGCATTGCCATCAGTCTGTGGAGCACACTCAAGAAGGTACATAAATAGTATCAAAATACACAGCAGGGCAAGACCCAAAAGCAGCCAACGGGTCCTGGCTTGAAGCATTAAACCCCTTCTGGGCATTCTTATCAATATGTAGTTTCCCAATGCTACAAGTTCTTTTCTCGTTCATGCTTTAGAGAAACATCACCATCAAAATCTTTCAGATGAATAAAACCACGGTTCTTATAAGGGATGCAAACATTAGTTCTGTTGCAGCTCAAAAAATTATCTTTACACATTTGTAATTATTTTTTGCAGATACAGTAAGATTAAACGAACATTTCCTGTACTGTCTGTTACCACAAAGTCCAAAAGAGATAATGCAATGTGATTTAGCAAGTCAGATAAAATGTATTATATGGGTGATGATTTGCCTGTAACAAAAATTAGAATAAAAAATTTAGTTTCAAAATACAGTATTTTGAAACCATTAAACACAACAGTCAATAGTAGGAGTAATATTTATTATTAAGTAAAGGGGAAATTAGGCAATCAAATATACTTTACAAAAATAGTAAACTATCATTTGGCATTTTAACAAATTCTAATAATCAAGATTTCCAAGTCTCTATACATCATGATCATAACTGGTATTCATAATGATAATTCCAAGATACTAGAACAGAGGGCCAAATATTTGTCCTGCAACAGACCTGAGTATAGACAAACCAAATTAAAATGTAATTGGAAAATATTTAACAAAATAAATAAAAATACAATAGAACACAGATAATGTTAATATGTGGTTTTCTAACCACATATTTCTGCTCACAGGGATCTTTATGTATGTTTAATGGCCCCCATTTCTATCTAACACCAATGTACTAGAAGATCCCAAGACGTATTTTTAATTAATTAAATATTAAATTATATCAGTAGACTTTTACTGCTAAATGCCTTTTAGTATAATCCTATTCTTTGAAAATTAGCAAGCTATATATAGTCGATGTAACTCTCTTAATAACTTAGAATACTCAATAACTTAGGATATCTGATTCCCCAACTATGACAGATAACAGTTTTTAGAGTTAAACTTTTAAAAGCTATTTTCCTTATTATCTTACTTAAGATACAATCTAAATCGTTTCTTACTGGACAGTGTGGTATCTTTCTTCAGGAAAATTAAATCATGCATTTTATATTCTAGCTCCACCAGCTGCTATAGTTCAAACCAGCAAACTGAAGAAACCTTAAAGTTAAATGGGGAAAAAAAAGTAAATTGTACATTAGAACTACAAAGGATACAGACATCTGGAAATCACATTAAGGAAATTTTAATGTCCGAAGACCTGAATATGATTACTACATTATTTGGTTATAAGATTACATAATTTTTTCCACTGTGTTACATGGCAACAATTTTCCTTCAAGTCTGGAATGGTTTAGACCAAAACTGTCTATAGAATAAAGCTGAAAATTTTCAATCAAGTACTTAGGACATAAAAGCTTCTCTATTAATTCCCATTAACTCCATATAAAACCTCTTTCAAATAAAGGTATCCCTATTCCTAAACAGAATTGATCCCTAATTCTTTGATTGGTGCCATTTTCTAAATCAGAAAATTTTCCCCTCTGTTTCTAAGGATGAAGAAAGTTGAATTTAGGAAAGGGCAAATGAACTCTTCCAAAGAAGTGCTATCTTGCTGGCTACTCCCTTACTAGATAGTCCCTATTAGAAGTGGGAGGTAGGGCAGGGTGAAGCAGAGGAAGGGGGTGAGAAACTGCTAGCCCAACTTGTAACTTAGTCTTCTACTGTTCCCACTTCTTCCATGATGGCAAGAGGCAAATGGAGATATCTAATTAGAAGAAAACTTCTACAGTGAAATTCTAAACATTCAGGCCCTTATCTACTACACTGTCACTTAAATGATTGATAAATTAGGAATATATTGCACAGTGTGTCTTTCGGGAAAACTCATTAAGATGAAATTAAAGAGAAATTAAATCTTTGAGATTTTAAAATAGCAAACAGAAAAGACTTTGCCAGGCTTAACCATTTATTACTAATGAAGCAACCTGATAAAGTTAATTCTCTCATTTACATTTGCCTCAGACACATTTTTTAATATCTAATTTGATTTTTGAGTAGGACTAAAAAGTTTTAGCGCAGAGGTTCTACCCTGTTGCCTCCCCATGGCATAGAGGTGACCCTGGGCTCTTTAAAGCTATGGCAGTAACAATTTGTGCTGCTGCCGTTCAGTTGTTTTCAGTCATGTCCAGCTCTTCATGACCCTATTTGGGGTTTTCTGGGCAAAGGTACTGGAGTGGTCTGCCATCTCTTTGTACAGATGAGGAAACCAAGGCAAACCAAGTTAAGAGTGACTTACCTAGGGTGACACAGTTAGTAAGTGTCCACAGCCAAATCTGAACCTAGGTCTTCCTGACTCCAGGCCTGGAACTCTATCCACTACACTACTCTGCCAAGCTATAAAGGCTTCCAGTAAGTTCTAGTTGAAAAATGAAATATTCTCTTGAAGAACTAACCTTGCCAGATGCAAGGAGGTTCATCCCTAGGATCCTACATGACATGGAAATACATGAGAAAAAATTAAAATTAAGGCAATAAATACCAAATATATGGCACACACAATACATGCTACAGGGGCAAAAACTTTACTAAACCTTACTAAAAGCACTTTTTTTCCCCAAAGAACTATTTTTTAAACTAAGATTACAGGTTCTTCTAAGGTTGTATCCCACTAATATTCTCTAGTAAAAATGGTATTGAATTCAATAGATGTAATTCTATATATAGAAATAATCAACTCACTTTAACTTTTGTTTTGTGTAAATGTATATTCCTCTAAACTTCTACTATATGTTGCTCAATAAAAACTTGTTGACTCATTGATATAAACAGGAGCAAATTTATGTTTTCTCCTCTTTTTTTAAACTTAAAACTTAACCTTGACACATACTAAAATCCTTAGAAAAAGACAAAAATGAAATGGGACTGTAAAAGAGAAAAATGAAAAAACAGTAGCTGGAAAAACTGTAATGCCAAGAAAAAATGTTGGAATAACCCTGTAATGGTACTTCATATTAACTCTAGCTATTTTAAGAAGTAATTATACAAATAGGAAAAAATTGACATCAAGTTATCCTGTTCTACCTAAACAATACTTTAACATATGTATAATTAAAACAGGGAAAAGTAAAATTTTAAAATTTAAGAAAAATCAGCTATGGTTTTACTAAAGGTGCTTAGTATTAGAAATTTTTCTTCATTTTTTCTCATAAACTACTTCCAGATGTACTTCAAAAATTGTTAGCCATATTTTAGACAGGGTAACCAGTATTGATTAAAAGATGGTTAAATCTGAAGTGCATGTCTAAGCATTTGTTTTGTGACTTTTTCACAAAAATTTTATGTTATCTTCTGACAACATTAAGAAAATCTCTAATTTAATTTTTATTTTAGGCATTTGACCTAGTAAATGGTGCTGATGGTTGTCAGTCCAGTACAAATTATGTACTCTAATCATATGTGACTGCACCTTTCAAATAGCTGAATTTCAAACACCAATAATGGAGATGAAGTTGAGCACAACTTAATATACAAACCTCTACCCTCTCCTCTCCCTTCATTTGAAAAGAGGTGGTTTGGTACTGTAAAGTGTCAATCTTGGAGTCAAAGGACCTGGGTTCAAATCCTGGCTCTATTACATACTACCTGAGAGACCACACAAAAGTCAAGTCTGTTTCTTCATTTGTAAAGGAGGATGGGGGAGGCTGGTAGACCCCTAAAGCACCTTCCAGCTCAGAATGTGATAGATACTATGGTCTAGAGAATCCCATTCTATCATTTTAAGATCTTTGTACTTCCTCAAACCTTTCTTCACTTCTTTGTAGCTAAGAACCTCCAGTTGTTGATCCTACTGCTTCAAAGCCCTCAAGGACGCAGCTTGAAACTGAATTGTAATAAATTACCAAGTCAGAGAGTAGGAAACATAGGCTAGGCAAGCACCACTATTGTCATCATGATCAATAAACACTAAATCCTTAGTGAATAAGGCACATGGAAATGCATGAGAAAAAATTAAAATTAAGGCAATAAGTACCAAATATATGACATACACAATACATGCTACAGGGGCAAAAAAAAAAAAAAAGATCATTGTGAATGAATAGGAATAGTGACAGTTTCATAAAGGACATGGCATTTAAACTGAACCATGAATGAAGAATACAATCAAGATGTAAAAGTCATTCCAAGTGGTGAGTGCCTATGTAGCAACAACTTCTACAAAGGATGATGCTGAGAAATCTATGAAAAATATGATAAAATCCTACAACTAAATCAACATAAGCCTTGCTGTTTGGTGGTGTCAGTCTGAAGGTAGACAATTCAATTTAATTCAATAAACATTTATTAAGCACCTACTATGTGCCAGGCAGCACTATGTGAAGCACTGGGGATACAAATAAGAAAGATAATCCTTGCCCTCAAGGAACTTAAAATCTAATGGGGAAAGACAACCTACAAAAGGGGGCTGACAAAGGAGAAAACAGAAAGTTCACTGGGAAAAAAAATGCTTAAGGATTAAGACACGAAAGGTTCAAAGGCTTACCATGGAACACTAAAAAACTTCACCACTATATATCATAAATACTTCCTTCAAGGAGAATGCTGAACATGCCAAGTACTCCACAAAATTTTGAAAACAAAAATTACTTTCTAGCATAAAAGATAAGAAATGACTGCTTACAGATATGATAGTCAATTCACAATTAGTTTTCTGTGTGCAGTAACAATCAACACCAAATTGGAATAAAGAAGACAACACTTTATGTAGTTAGAAGAGTTCCAATTCAACTCAAAGGTGAAGAAAAATGGAAAATGGATAAGCATAATACATTAGCCTTATCCCCTTTCCTTTGTTTTGTAAAATAACTTTTTATTAATGTCTTTTGCTTTTTTTTTACATCACCACAATTTCCCACCATATTTCTCCTCTCTCTTCTATCAGAGTCATTCTTTGTAACAAATAATATTTTTAACAGACAAAAAGGAATGAAAAGGAAGAGAGGAAAAAAATCAGCATAACTGATCAATATAAGAGAAAAGTCTGAAAAATATGTACAATGTAAAATATCTGTATGTCCTCCCACCTCTTCCAAGGGATGAGGTATGGATGTCCTCTCATATCTATGAGTCATGTTTGGTTTTTATAATTTTTAGCATTAACTTTTGATTTTTTTTGTGCTGTTATTCTTTTCCTTATCATTATGTAGATGCATTATGCTACAATTCATGTATAGCTTTTTTGGCTTCTCTATATTCATCTCATCATTTCTTACAACATAATTCATATTCCATTTCATTCATGTAACACAATTTGTTTAGCTATTTCCCAACTGATCAGAAACAAAACAGATGTCAATACCTTGCTATCACAAAAAGTGCTGCCAAAAATATTTGGGTGTATGTGGGGACTTTCTTCTCAATGATCTTTTTAGAGTATACGCCTAGTAACAGAATCTCTGAAAGGGTATGGACATTTTAGTTATTGCATCTGCATAATTCCAATCAATCAAACTGCAAACTATTAACCATATAAAATAATGTTCCAAATCACTAATCAGATGATGATGATTCTGTTAATTATATCTGTGTCTTAGATACCAAATCCTTATCAGAGAAATTTTATACAAAGATTTTTTCCCCCATTCAACAACTTTCCAACCAAGGTGCATTAATTTTGTTTGTTCAGAAGCATTTCACTTTCATGCACTATAACTAAAAACATCTATATTATCTTCTATTAATTGCGTCTACCACTTTATTGGGCTAAGAATACATCCCATACATATAGCTGTGAGGGGTATATGATATACCTCTCTTCTAATTATTTTATAACATGATCTTTAATACTAAAGCCACACACCATTTACAACTTATCATGGAATATGGTGTAAGGTATCAGTCTAACCTTAATTTCTGCCAGACCACTTCCCAGTTTCCCCAGTATTTTGGTGATTCTCTTTGTCTGGTATTGTTCCATAGGTCTAGTCCTCTATTTTTTTTTTAACCAATACCAGATGATTTTGATGACTACTCCCTTATAGTGAAGTCTGAGGTCTAGAAGTGCTATTCCCTTTTGTCCCTACTCTTTTTATTATTTCCCTTGATATTCTAGATCTTTTTTATTTCTCCAAATGAAATCTGTTCTTATTTTATCAAGTTTTATAAAGTATCCTTTTGATAATTTGTTTCGAACAGCATTAAAAACCATAGATTAACTTTAGTAATATCATAATTTTTATTATATTGTTATGAGCACTGATTATTTCCTCTAGCTATTTAAGTTATTCTTTATTTTTTAAAAACTATTTTTTAACTGAACATATACGATCACTTTGTATATTCTGGTAGACTAAACCCCAGGTATTTTATGCATTTTATAGTTTTTCCCCCATGGGGGGAAGAAAATGAGATGTCCCTTTCTAATACTGTCTCAGATTTTTTTAGTTTTATATTAATCAATCAACATTTATTAAACATCTACTACGCACCAGGCACTGTGCTAAGTGCTGGAGTGCTGTGCACTGTGTGTTACTGATTTCTGAGGGTTTGGTGGGGGGGGGGGGGGTTAGTAGCACCTCTACTGAAGCCATATCATCAATATTATGCTGATTTCCTAGCATTTTTGAAGTAAACCATCTCAGTATTAGAAAGATTCCTAGGATTTTTTAATTAAACCATCTTATCATTAGGAAATAGAGATGGTATTTTCTCTTTACCTATATCTACGCCTTTAATTTCTTTCTTTTGTCCTATTGCTATTGTTAGACTTTCCAGAACTATATCAAATAATAGTAGAGAAAGTGGGCATCCTCACTTCACTCCTATACTTACTGAGAAATGTTCTAGTATATACCTATTGCATATGATGCTTACTTTTGGTTTTAGATAAATATTTTTAAGATGTTAAGGTTTTTAGCATAAATGAGCACTGTACTTTGCAAAAAGTATCTATTGGGATAATGATGTGGGGTTGGATATTTTGTTTTTAATATGATTATGTTCATTATCCTCCTAATGTTGAGCCATCCTTGTATCCCTGGTATTAAGTCAAAATGATTCATTTCTTGGACCAATTGCTGTAGTTTTTTGATATGGTTTTATTTAAAATATTTGGATAAATATTCATTAATGATATTGATCAATAGTTCCCCTGTGTTTTACCTTTTCCTTGTATAAGTATTAGGACTGTATCTGACTCATAAAATCATTCTGGCACAGGGCTTTCTCAACTTTTGAGTATAATTTATATAGCATGGATATTAATTATTTTTAAAGGTTTGATAGAATATAAATCTACCAAGACCAGATTTTTTTTGGGTAGTTCTATTTTCTTTTCTGAGAATGAAAAAACATCTCTATTTGGCCTTCTGTTTTTCTGTAGTTCATATTTTTGAAGGTATTCCTCTATTTCTTTTGTGTTCTCAGTGTTGTTAGCATACAACTGTGTATGTTCGCATTTGATTATTCTTTTTATTTCTTCTGGTTTTGCTGTGACTTCACCTTGCTCATTTGCTGTTTCATTCATTTGGTTTCTTGTCATAATCTCTTTAATCACATTGCTTTAAAGGTTTAACCAGTTGGGAAGTCTTTTCAAAGAACCCAGCTTTTTAGTTTATTATTTCTATAGGGATTTTAATTAACAATTTATCTATTTCTTTTTTATTTGATACCTCTTCTGCTTATTTTGTTGGCAAATTATCTGTGCCCTAATAAATGCTAAATTTTTGTAAACATTCAATATTATGCTGAGACATATGTGCATTCTTTAGTAGTCCCACTTAAAAGCCACCTGAAGTCTTTTAGCTCTTGTTCTCTAGAATTTGTTCAGTTCTACATTTTCTCTTTTATCTGTCAGATATATCTGACAGAAAGGTATTGAAATCTCCTGTCGCTACTGTGTTATCCTAAGTGTCTTCTTGTACCTCAATACAAGACAACAAAACTAACTTTCCCTGGTTTTGAAGTTTTATTTCTTAGCTCCTTTTGCTTTCTTGCTTTTATCTAGTTAATTCTTCTCTTTTTTTGTCTCAATTAGGTGATCAGGTAGAATCCCCCTTCTTCTCCTCTCCGTCAGCTAGTTTTGTTAGTTTTCAAATTTCACATTCTGTGCCTTTTTCCAAAAAAAAAAACAAAACTTCTTTCCTTCATTCTCTTCATTGTTTATCATCTCTATTTTCTTTTTGTTCAGGTCTAGTTTTATCAAATACTTTTTTAAAAACTTTTTTATTGAATTTCCATCTTTTTTCATTAGTAGTTGGGCTAAGTTTATAGGCTGGGCTACATCTTAAGTACCTTTACTCATTGGAACACATTATTCCATTCCTTCTTTTGGTTTCTTGTGGTTGCAAAATAGTATTGTCATTTGGAATTTCTTTTCCTTTATATTTGAAGGTCTTTCTCATGGTTGCTTATAGAATTATTGCAACAGTTAAATTTAACCACTATGTAGCTTGCAGTCTGCAGCATGGGGCTTGTTTCTAAAGGCCATCTGTGGATTCTTTTGATTTACACTTTGTTTTGTATTCAAAAGTTCTCAGCAGTTTATTTTTTTGCATTATTGTGATTACATTTTTTACTTGTCACATTCTTGTAGGAGACCTATACCTATTCTCTTTGAGATCAATGTATTTCTTCTATTTTTTTTTAATCTGGGGTGTTTAAGAAGCAAATAATTTGTTCAGGTCCAGTTTTATCAGATACTTTAAAAAATCTTTTTTTAAATTGAATTTCCATCTTTCCAAGGGCAATATAGGTCTAGAGTACAAGGTCATTCACAAAACACTTCAGAGAATAAAGGTGAAATGTTACAGAAGTAATATTACCTCACCAACCCTCCACCCCTACCAACACCACTCCCCTGCCCCGCCTCATTCATACACACATATAAGTGGAAGGGAAAATAAGCCTGTAGAAGGCTTGGCATGAGAATCAATTAAGATAGATAAACAAATATACTTTTACTCTGTGACAACAAGCAAGTGCAGGTTTTATAGCATTATAAGTTTTTTCTGCAGTGATTCAAAACCATCCTGATCTTATCCACAACACTTTTAGTGTCTATGAAGCAATTATATCAAATCTTGACAACTTCTGACTAAACAAATGTTCTTGCAGTTTCTCAGCCTGTCATCAAATTGTTTCCAAACTGCTACAAGGGTTCAACATTTGAATGCAAACTGATTCCAAATGAATTGTCAGACACATTCACATACCCTCATTTACATTATGTACCCTGGAGCTACATGAGTAGCTCCCTCATTCTCCTCTGTTACCCTGTAATCATACCTCATCATCTGTGTAATCAAGTGATCAAGATGTTAAGAATATGTGCATTCTTTCAGAGAAAATATCAGGCTGTTTGAAAATCTGAATTTCTGGCCATGCACATTACAAGTCATCTTGAAACCATCATGGACCATCACAAATGTTCTGCAAAAAAAAAAAATAAATAAATAACATGTTGCTTCTCATTGCAAAATTAAGGCTGTTTTCTGATTTAAACTTATCCTCTGCTTATGTTCATATTCTTCCATCTAGCAAATTTTCAAATAAACTTTTTACAATATAGATCAGTAGAGTGTCCGTGAGAGTGTAACTGATTTCTCAGTGGTAGAAGACCAATCAATATCATATCAGAAGAAATTCTTTCCTTACAAAGGTTAGCTTATATATAAACATTATTGAAAAGGAACCAATAAATGCAACTGAATATTACATATATTTAACATTTAATGAAGCCCTTGTAATTAGCCAATAGAAAAGTAAACATTTTATATCATAGCTTCCTATTCATTTTCATCAGCTGGGTAAGTTTTATATTTAATAACTATAATTATGTAATACAAATTTTAATTTGGAGCAGTATTTAACAAAAGCGATCATGGTAGTTATTCTAAGAACTTAATGAATGAATTTTTAAAAAAATCACAAGTACTATATTAAACTACTCTGGGAGTTCACAACACTTTTTGGTGTTGTTGAACAAGGTTCAAAGACAAAATACACTGGGAACCACTGTCCTTGAATATTCTTCTAAGACTTTTGCTTGTCTCCTTTTAAAAAATTTTTAAAACACTTTTGTTTTTCATTTTTTTTTACATTTGGTTTTTCTATCACCTTCGTTTCCAAATATATCCCTTATATATTGCCAACTCAAAAAGCATCAAAAAATGTAAAAGAAAAAAAAAAAGCTCAGCAAAACTCATCAACTCTCACAGTATTATACGATGTTCCATTTATACAATGTTCCATACAAATAGTCCCCCAGTTCTACAAGGAAGATGTGTATTCTTTTGAAATTCTTCTTCGGGACCAAATATGGTCATTATAACTACAAGGCTTTGGTTTTTGGGTTCTTGGTTTGTTCCATGGGCATTGCTGAAGTCACCATGAATCCTGCATATTGTTTTTGGTTCTTTTCATTTCCACTGCTGCTTAGTTTCCCTATTTTGCATACTATTTTACAGTGTAGTCATTGCATATTGTTTTCTTGGTTCTTACTTTTCATCCAGCAATACTGCATCTCTCTCATTCTTAATGTATAGCAATAGTCCGTTATATCCCTGTACCACAATTTACTTTTTTCCTAGTTCTCTGCTACAAAGAGAACAAAAAAGGGCTGCTATGGATGGTAGATATATTATGGGGCCATTTTTTTCTCTTTTACCTCCTCTGGACATATACCTAGACATAAGAATCTCAGAAATCATTTTAGTCATTTCCTTATCCTTAATCCAAATTGCTTTCCAGAATGTCTGGACCAATTCACAGCTCCTACCAATGTGTCCATGTGTCTATCAATCTCCATTAGTCTTTCCAATGTTGACTATTCTCATTTTTTGTCACCTTTGACAATTTGCTGATTGTGAAGTCAAAATTCAGTTGTTGTGATTTTTACTTCTTTTATTATTAGTGATTTGAAATATCTATTATATCAATTAGGTCTCAATTAGATCAATAGCCACTCAAAAAAGAGATTGGACTAGGAAGACACACAGGAAACACCACATAGAGGAAAATGAGCTATTGTCTAGATTATAACATACAGCTGGATGGGTAACTCATTGAGTTAATCCAATCAGTAAACATATCCTGGACTATCACTGCAGAGGGATGATGAGCTGGGTTCTCAACTGAATAGGAAGATAACAAAGTAGATTGCACTTAGGAAATTATGTAGCATTTTCAAAGATCTTAATGTATTTCCTGCCATAAAAGCCTATATTTTAAAAAGCAATATTGTTCCAGTAATGCTATATGATTGAGAATCATGGAATGCCAGAATCTTAGAATTAAAATTTTAGATAACTCAAAGGGAATGGGAAAAACAGAGGCTGTAACTATACAACAATAGATTTCCAACAATGATTTAATGAATGAAAAGTTTCATAAAAGACAAAGGACACATGTGATATTTTAAAAAGGCTATAGCTTGGTCTTTTAGCTAGAGTGAAAGGTAACAGAATACTCCGAATGTTACATTGATATGCAAGAAATATTGCAAATGGAGGATATATGTAATAACTTGGACAAAAAGGCATGACCAGGTTACAACCTGAATTGGTGTAAGAAATGCTCACATCCTTGGTATGGCCCTTGGGATATTTGGCCCTGCAGGGCTTCCAAAATGCCATTTTTTGCCTTTATTATCAATACAACCCCCATTCCATTTCTGTTACAGGCTAGTTTTGCCTTCAATTTCCAATGTCTAAAGTATTTTATGACTATATAGTGTAAAATCATCTTTATTTTTAAACCTCATCTCAGCCAGCTTTGCACATAAGAACTCAAAACTTAACAAACAATGCAATTGTTTTTAACATCACTGTTTCTACCACTGCAATTTACAATTAACAAAATTAGTAGAATTCTGTGTCCATCATTGGGCTTATCATAAGCCAGCCACTTATCATAAGCCAGCCACTACCAGTACTAGGCAAGTGATTATCTGCAAGGCTTCATTAAGTCAGATAAATGAGAGGAAAAAACCGCTCTCCTTTAGTTTCCTCTATCAAATTGCAAGAAAACACAGTCTATAGTTTTTATCTATAGTTACATGGATATTTTATTATGGAAAGGGGAGATAAAGGAGATAGTGGCTAATCACTGTACAGTTTCCTAAAGACCTATTTCAAATATTCCCTCTTGTGAATCTCCCTCATAACCTTCCACCTCGTACCATACCTTTTTGTGTCTTATTGTGTCTCCTCCTCCCTATGCCCAACCCCAATGAGACAACCTCCTTGAGTTCAGAGACTCTCTGTTACACTTCATCAGTTGAATTGTTTCTTTGTCCCCAGCACTTAGCCTGGCACCTTGTATGTTGGAAACAACAGATGCTTATTGAATAGGGTCAGCAATCTTAAGAGAATCAAACTCACTTAGGAAAAAGACATTGAAATTACATGTTGATTTGATGATCAGATTAGAAACAAGGAGGCATATATGACTTAGATCAGGCCTTGACACTGTGGACCTTTTTTTCTTTCTCTAATTAATGGAGAAGGAGTACTATTGCTAATATAAAGGGGCAATTGATTTGCTTATATTTGCATTTATATCTTTTGTTATTAAATGACAAAAGCACTTTGCAGCACTATGGATATCGACCAAAACACTTGTTTCTTTTAACCATTACATCTTCAGTTGTGTTTTATGTTATTGCTATTACTTGTTTAAGGATATATTTTTCAATGTGTTCTCATTTTGCAAAAGAAAAAGGTTGTATTAAGAGTTCAAAACCTATTACATACTGTACAACTTGGAAAGTACTTGGCCAAGCGAAAGCTGGTTATGGGGCCTGCTTCTGACTTGCCATAGTCAAGAACGTGGCTCCTGCCCTTCTGCATTACTCCCATCAGTTTCTATGGGGCAGATCTTTAATTGGTTGCAACAGTCCTATTTTATATATTTGGCCTCCTCTTTTAAAATGAGGAAGTTCTCTGTGAATTTCAGGGCGAAAATGTAATAAACATTAAAGTTGGAGTGAATCTCTTGAATGCTGGTCTATTTTTAAATCCTCTACCCTTTGCTCTGGATATGAAAACAAAATGCTGCTGCTAAGTCCTCAGCAACCATATCTTACCACCTGCTTCAAGATAGCCACCTTAACATTATCTTTGGGAAATACCTGTTCCAATTACAAAGGGATTCCATAACGTAGTAGAGTAATAAAGATTAAAGTTTCTTAAAGATTAAAGATAAATACATATCTAACATGATAAAATGCTGCGGAATGGCATGGTTGTTTTCTTTCCTTCCACTCTCCTTTCCTCTGTCCTCTTCCATGTAACTGAAATGCATGTTCATTCATTCAATAACGTAGTGGATTCATTGAAAAGCTGCCTCCATGGTTCTAAAATAAACCTTTGTGAAACCTTCCTTTAACCTTAAAAAAAGAGAAATACATCTATGGAAGTGTGTCATTTCTCTACCACACCATAGGAGCAATGAGGCCAGAAGCTGTGTCTTATCTAAACTAATCTTACCTAACAGGTGCATACTAAATGACTGCTGAACTGTAGTTCAGCATTTAAAATGCTTGTACAGTTATAATACTTGTATGGTATAATGCAGGCCTGCACAACTTGCAGCCTGGGGGCAGCTTACAAGCTGCCGGAGGGCCATAAGTGCCTGCAGGCTGCAAGTTATGCAGGCCTGATAAAATGGAAAGAGCCCTCGACTTGGAATAGGAAAGACCTACATTCAAATCTAGAATCTCAACACTTGTGAGCATGGGCAATTCACTTAACTTCTCAGATGCTGAGTTCCCTAATTTGTAAAATGTGGAAAATAATAGCTGTGAAATCTCTTACAGGTCTCCTATGACAATAAAAAAAAAAGAATTTATATAACATATTTTGCAAGACCAAAATAAAAATGTCAGCAAGTCTGTGGGTTTTGTGTTTTCTTTTTTCTTTTTTCTTTTTTTTTTTTTTGCTACTTGTAAACTGCTTTAAAAAAAAAGTTTTGATTAAAGTTTTGATTTTGTCTTTTGGTTGCAGGTGGTTTTGAACTGAAAGTTATTTTCTAATCTTGTTTTTTCACTGGCTCAATAACCCTGCTATTGATTTTTTTTATTTTTTCAGGTTCTAATATTGTACTCTCCATATTTGTCATTTCCCCTATTATTTCTTCCTAATATTTCTTAATATCTTCTAATTCTGGATAGGTAATTTTTCCTTATAATTTTAAGTTCATCCTTTATTTCCTCTTGGGATATTTTTGTCAGTGTTAATTATCCTTATTTTTTTTAATGTGTTATTTATCTATTTCAGGATATCTCAAGATACCATTTTTGCATGTGCTTTGGGCTATGTTTCATATATTCCATAGTATTTTTTTTAATTATGTCTGACCTCTTCTTTGCCATATTTTCTCTTTTAGTAGGTTCTAATAGGCAGCTAGGTGACACAACAGGTAGAGCAGCCAGGTCGGGAGTCAGGAAGACCTAAGTTCAAATCCAGCCTCAAACATTTAACTAGCTCTGTGACCCTGAGCAAGTCACTTAAACCTGTTTGCCTCAGCTTCCTCATCTGTAAAATGAGCAGGAGAGGGAAATGGCAAACCACTCAAATATCTCTGCCAAGAAAATCCCAAGTGCGGTCATGAAGAATCAGACATACCTGAAATGACTTAAAAGCAACACATTTTTAATATTCTTATGTTTTTTTGGTTGTATGTTTGTTATTTTTGAGAGGGGAATGAAGAGCCTGGCTCCTCTGCAATCTCTCACAGCATCATCATCTCAGGAAGTAAATGCTTAGTTTCTACTAATATCTGCCAGCCAACCATACCGATGCTTTTATAACATAGGTTTAACAAGGTACTAGACTATACATTCCATCCTCCCTATCATGGCCAATATAGGGGCCTTAACTCATCCCCAAATATACTTGCCCTTATCCCTGAATACTTAAATTCTGCTCCTGCCCTTCATTGTGTAAGCTCTCCCCAACTTCCTCGCTGTCTTTTAAGCAGAGATTCTATCCCTCAGGACAGCTATAACCTAATCACTACCCAGATGCCCACAATACCAGCTCCACAAATACCATTGGGAAACCATCACCCACACATTATCACCCACCCATCCCCACTCTCCTTCCTCCAGATCACTATATAGCAGCTGTGATGGATTCTCTGCTTCAAGGACAAGCTCTGAGTTCTGGGCCCTGACTGATAAGAGCCCTATCCTTCCCTCTTTATGTTTTAGGTGTGATAGCCCAGAGTCTCACAGGATGAATAGGGATGGAGAGGTTGTGATCTACATCTCAGACTTTCAGAAGCTCTCTTTCCCCACAACTCGAATCCTCTTCCAGACTTTCATTCTTTCTTTCATCCAAGTTTGCAATACAACTCCTCACTCTCTCTCACTCCAAATATCCATTCAGTTGTCAAATCCTGTCATTTCTAGTTCCACATCTCTTTCTCCCTACACATGGCCATCACATCAGTTCAGGCCCTCATCACCTCACACCTGGATTCAAAATTGCAATAGTGTCCTAATAGTTGTATGTTATGGCAATACAGGTATGGGAGATGTGTTTGTGTGTGCACATGTGTACATATGTATGTGTGTGTACATGTGTGTATATGCATATGTACATATATGAGAAAGCTAAGGGGTACAGCAGATAGAGTGCTGGGCCTGAAGTTGGAAAGATTCATCTTCCTGAGTTCAAATTCAGCCTCAGACACTAGCTGTGTTACCTTGGAGAAGTCACTTAAACCTGTTTGCCTCATGTTCCTTATCTGTACAATGAGCTGGAGAAGGAAATAGTAAATCACTCCAGTACCTCTACCAAGAAAACCCCAAATGGGTTCACAAAGAGTCAGACATGATTGAAAAATGACTCAACAAGAAGAATATTACACATACACACACACACACACACACACACACACACACACACACACATATATATATATATATATATATATATACATACATATATATATATATATATATATACGGGGGGTGCAAAATCAATTCTTTTTTTAATAGAGGTATACAATCCAAAGTTTGGAAATCCCAGTTTTCCACAACTTTGAGCTAGGACTGAATTAGGAAATGATAGGATACTTATGTATTCATCATTGTTAACATTCTCTAAGCCAAAATTAAATAGTGGAAAGCAGCCCTCAGAAAGACCTTCAAGTCACAGTCCCCCTTAATTAAACACAACTAAAATAAAGTACAAAATAAATTAATGAGATTAACAGACACCCTCACATTTTACTTTATGTAGAAAAATAAACTTTCCTCTTCATATTCTGAGCTATTGTTTTTTAATAATGTGCTACAAGGAAAACATGACTGAAAACAGAATTCATCTTGGTACACAAGAAGCAAGACACAGCCACCATAACAATTCTCAGAAAGTTAAAATGCATACAGCACAATTCTTTTAAATTTGTACTGTAATAATCAATATAAGATCAAACTTTAAAATACAGACAGGTGCTTAAGGTATTACTAAGCTAAAAAAACAAACAAACAAACAAACAAACCAGCAGGTTTCAATTCCTATCACATCCCTAATCTTGCCATGAATACAAGATGCTCTCTCATCACCTAAATTTAAACAGCTTACTTCACAAGAAGGATTTGCGATTTTCTAGACAGGCAATAGCAAGAACAACAAAATAATGTTTGCACTAGCAATCTAAGGTTTTCAAAACTTTGTTTATCACAACAATTTAGTGAGGAAGGGAAAGAATAAAGAGATGATCTGGATTACAAATCACAAAATTTGGCAACTGAATGGATTATCCCCATTTTAAAGAAAAAGGAAATTTTGGCAGAGATGTTAAGTGAATGGCTCAGATCAGAGCTCAATCTACTATGCTACTTACCTGCCTCCACCAATTCATAGTCTCTCAAAAGACTTCCTGAAAGATCTTCAATACTTGCTGAGGCCATCCTGTAGTAAACCTGGTGGTGAACTGCTAAACCACATTGCTAGGATGATCCTCCAAAGACAGACATTTCCTCAACCAGGACGTTGCTAGGATGATCCTCTAAAGACAAACATTCCATCAACCAGGAGCTGCACTCAGGGCAGCGTACCAGCTTTAGGAGGACCAGTTAGCCACTATCGGTCTCCCAAGAAACCACGGTCCCCTCTACACCAATCAGAAGGAGGCTTGGACCTACCAAGCCTCACTTTGGAGAACCAGGTCTCCTCCACGACAAGAAGGGCTAGGGATTTGGAGTAGGACTTAATTCTGCATCTACCCACACACAAAAGTCTTCTCTTTCCCCGCGCTAATTTCAACAAATGTCTTCGACTCTTAAAAAAAAAAAAGTGGGGGAGTAACCCTACAAACTCTGAAATAAGCTATTTTTAACTAACTGTTCAGGTGCAGTTTCTGGGTTTGGATCGTTTAGAAAAGAATGCAACATTGTATTCAACGAATAGCAAAATGTTGTCCGGAGTGGTAACAGTTTATCACCAAGTAACTTGCAAAGTGTGGCAAAGGGAGAGTGTGGGGAGGAAAGCCTAGAGATAGGAAAGAAACACTAAGACTCAAGCAAAAACCACTCCTCCTCTGGCAGCCCTGCTGCTCTCCAGACACCCAGCCCAGCCCTCCTCGGAGGAGCCCAAGCTCTTTCGAAATGACTCCGCAGCAGAAATCATTCCGGAGGGTGGGCGCTGGATTTTTTAACGGGTGAGAAAGAGAGAAAATGAATGCTTTTATGTTGCAAAAGTATAATAAAATAAAGTTAGTCTATAAGAGAGGGCAGAGGCGGAGCCCGGGCACGCACGTCCCCAGCCTGGGCTCCGCGGGTTCGGGGCAGCCGCGCTCCCGGCGCCAGCCCGCAGTCAGTCCGTGCGTGCAAAGCCGGGAGCCGGGCTGTCAGCCAGCCGGAGCAGAGCTTGGTACTCACCCCAGCCTGTGGAGCGAGAGGAGGGCGAGGACATGCCCCGAGGCCGAGCGGCGGAGACTGCGGGAGGGCGCAGGGAGCGTCCCGGAGCCGGCGGCTGCGGCGGCTGCTGCTGCAGAGCCCCCGCCGCGGGGCCGGAGGCACCACTTCCTCCGCCGCCTCCTCCTCCCCCCCACTCCTCCCGCCACCCCCGGCCTCAGCCGCCTCGCCTCCCGGAATAACGGCCACTTCCTGTGTGCGCGAGGAAATGAGGCCGCCGCGCGCCCGCCCGCGCCACCACCCCCCGGGTCCTGCGTCCTGCGCGCGCTGCCCCCACCCCCACGCCTACGCCGGCGCCGCGGGGAGCCGGGGAGCCGGCCCCCGAGCCCGGCTGGAGAAAGCTGCGAGGAGCCCAGCCGCGCCCACACTCATCTCCCGCCCCCTACTGTCAACCGCCCAGTGAGGGGAGGGGAGGTGAGGGGCGGTGCGAGAAGGCTGGTGGGGAGGAGAGAAGTGGGGAGGGAAAGGGGGTGGGAGAGAGAGGGAGGGAGAACGGAGAGAGAGGGAGGGAGGAGGGAGGGAGAAAGTAAGAAAGAAGAGAGAAAGATATATGAAGGGAGAGAGGGAGAAAAATAATGAGAGAGGAAAAAGGATAGAAAAAAGGAAGGAGAAGGTAAGTGAAACAGAAGGACAAAGAGAGGGGGAGGAGAAAGAGCGAATGTAGTACAGGAAAGGGGAGGGGGGAGGCCAAGGTAGGAGGGGGAGAGAGAGAGAGAAACAGAGAGAGAGAGACAGAGAGAGAGAGAGTAAGTGAGTGTGTGTGAGTGAAGGCTCGCACCTCATGTCCCAATTCACTACCCCCAACTTCACCAAGGATGACAGGTGGTGAGAAGGGAAAAGTTGGACATTTGTTTGCTAGGTTTATCTCATGGTGGTATGTGCACCCTGTATCAGTAATTAAGGTGGGCTTTTTTTGCTGTTCTTCCCTTAAGTGCCTTTAATGATTCTGGCCTTTGTTTGAATGGGGGCAGATAAAGTGGGATCTTGTCTTGGAATGTTTCTCTGCACTAAAACAATCAGGAGTCATTGATTTGTATCTGGTGGTACTAGTGATTAAATTTCGCACACCCTGAATGGGATTTTTCACTGTTTGTTTGAGTGCTTCTCAGCTCTGAGGTAATCAAGTGCCCCAGGGCCCTGAGTCAGGTATGTAAGATCCAAGAATGGTGTTTGAGTTTTGGGGCTCTCACTCGGTGGAAGAGCTTCAGTGTGGCCACTCTGGATAGCAGTTAAGGAGCGCTCCCCACCTCCCACCACCCCCTTTGAAGAAACCCAGATGTTTTGTTTGGGGCTCTTACTCACTGAAAGAGTGGTGTGTGACTCTAGGCAAGCTGTTGTTAAGAGCCCCCCGGCTTTGCTAACCCAGACTCATGGTTTCTTTGATAACTATAAATTGGGATTTGGTCTGTTTATATTGTCTCTGTTTGTAATTTATTTGTATTTGCTCTGAAGTTCAGGTTGCTGGCTTTTCCTCCTGAACCAAGTGAGTAATATTTGTATGTGTGATTAAAGTAAGATTGTTAACCCCTTAAAGTTACTTTCCTTAGTAAAGCAGATCAAAGTATCTGTGCTGGCAGCTCTTGTTGCTAGTCAGTCTTATTCGGTCTTATACCCCACAACAGCTGCTAGCTGAATTGTTGCTACACACACACATGCACCTTTATGCTATGTCATCTACTGATCTATCTGCCTGTATGTCTAATTTTCTATCTACCTGTGTAAGTGTGTATATACACATATATGCATATGTATATAGAGAGAAATATATACTTCTCTATATTTCTATCTAGTAAGTTGCCCTTTGGGCCCTTTTCTACATAGTCTGCCTATTTTACCAGGCAGGATTTGAGGAGTTGTTTCCTCAAAAGACTTGATCTAAATCCTGCCAATCCTTGGGGGCCTAGCTCAAGTTGCTGTCAGCTAGACCCATCCAGCCTCTAACCTGTGGGTGGCTGGAGCCAAACAGAGAAGGCTAGAGACAGGAGAGTCAGGACACAAACAGAAGTTTAATGAAATTTCAGAGTGAGGGAAATGATGTACACATATAGAAGTCCCCCCTCCTAAGAAGGGGGGCTTAACATGCTGAACTAAAGACAGGTCTTACATACATCCTGGACTATACCAGGACATAATCACTTTTAGGTTGTGTCAAGCTATCTGAGGTAGGATTTAAACTCAGATCTTCCCAACTCCAGGCCAGTGCTCTATCCACTGCACCACCCAGCTGCTCCTTTAGTCTCTTCAAATTAGACTGGTTTTAATGTATATAGCACAGGATTTATTATTAGGAAGACCTAGGTTCAATTCTTGCTTTAGACACTAATTGTGTTGTCCTGGGATAACCACTTGACTTTTGGGGGCTTGATACCTTCAAGGTTTCTTCCAGGTCTAAATCCATGATCATCTGCTATGAGATCTCCTACCAAGAGCTAAAGGTTCCTTGCTACCTAGTCCTGAAAGTCAATGGATTTCTAAAGCCTCTTCACCATCTTAAAAAGAGCTGTCCATCAGAAAGTAGGAAGTGTAAATGATCAACCCTGAAAATGCCTTAATGGTTCTAAAAGTTTTAAGTGCATGGTGTTCATCTTACATCACTTTTCTGTTTTGTTTTGTTTTTTAGTTTCTAGTTTCTATTTTTTTAAGTTTCTAGTAGGATTTTTAATAAGGTAATAAAAGTTTTCTTGGGGCACTATAGTCATTGGGCAAAGGATTATGGGTCCCAAAGTAAGATGAAGCACATGAACAAGGTACAAGTTCAAGAAGTAACACCCTTCTTGAAAGAAAAGCCAACAGGAATCCACACGCAGGAAATCTAAGAAACCCTTCCTGCAGTAATTTGGAAAATGTTTACTAATAAGTTTATGGAGGTTTCCTTACATGTCATTAAGAAATAGCCAAACTCTAATCAATGGAAAATTATCTTCAGTGATAAATACAAACAAACTGAAATCAAGAAGAGTAAGAAGAGAGACTGCACAATGATCAGTCCAAGCAGAAAGATTGTATTTCTCTTAGAGGCTATGTATGAAAAGGAGAATGGGAAGACACATTTAGCGCTCATCAAATTCCTCTGCTTAGAACTCAACGTACTACCTTACCTTTTCAGCTTTAGATACTACTCTCCATGTACTCTACACTCCAGCCAAGCTGCACTATTTTGTGCCCCTGGAACATTGACTGTATTCCATTCTCTTATTCACACTGTTCTCTGTAATTATAAGGCCCATCTCCCCAATGGAATTACTGTGAAAATCCTACCCATACTTTAAAACTCAAGTCAAATGTCACCTTTTCCAGGAAGACTACTGAAATCTACAGTTAATTCCTCTCAGACCTCACATAATACTTTTTTGATACTTTCTAATGCATTTTGGTAATATTAAGTATTAAAATCATATTATTCCTATCCTCCTGTAAGCTCCTTGAGGATAAAAACTGCTTCATACCCCTTAAGGGCAGGGATTGTATAGCTTATACATAGTAGGGCCTTAATAACTGTTATGTTTGGTCTTTGTTGTAATTCTTCAGGTTCCCTTAGCTTGATAGAAATATTTCTTATTGAGTCAGTTCCCTTTGCCCTAATTCTATGTTCTCCAAGTGACCTTCTAATCTAAGATTTGGTCTCCTTAGTGGGGCTTATCAATCAAGATGGAGAGCTGCTTAGTGAGGTCCTGGCTGTGTGTGTGTGTGTGTGTGTGTGTGTGTATTCTGTATGAATAAATGGGCATTCTGGTTCAGTCTCTCACAACTTTAATTGGCATGATTTAACTGTCTAAAGTTTGATCACCCCCTGATGAACTGATAAAATATATTTTCTGAATCTGTAAGGCCGAGGAACAAACTCAGGAGCATGGTGACCTTATGGAGGTACAGCATTATCTGAAAGAGCTAGTCTATCAATAGAATGCATTGGGACATTGAAATCTCCTCTCTTGGCAAGAATGGTAAATAGGGAAGAGTGGGGAGAAGGGGGTGGGGGAAACACTAGCTAAAGGTTTAGAGCAATTAGTGTCTTTAGGAAGGCGAAACAAAAGAGCACAATATTTATCAATATATATACATTTATATATATATGTACATATGTGTATATACATGTATATAAATTTAAATTGCATTTTACATCAGTTATATAACACATCCATCAGCAAATCCACTGAACTCTAGTAGAAACAAAGTCATGGGGTTGGCCAAACTAAACTTCTGTTGATAAATCTAATTCTTCCTACAATTCCTATTAATAAGATTTTCTTCTAGCCTGTGCTTGCCAACAATGAACACTTATACTCATTCATATATCAGTAAACCATGACCTACTCAGAGGGCAAGTAATTACACAAAAATGAAGGACAGATCCAAACTTTGCTCTAATACCTCATTCATTCGAATTCTTAAATTAACTGCCCTTTTTTGCTTCTTGGATCATTGGTTAATTATAATTTAATAAGAACAGTAAGACTAATTTTCATCTAGTAGGAGTCAAATGGGATAAGATCTCTCCATTGAACCAAATCTAAGCAGTTAGACTGCTTTAATTTTTAAGGATTTAAAAATCCAACTTCTTAATATATAGTACATAGAATTCCAGCCTTATGAAAATATTTTTTATTTCCTTTCTGTTTTGAAGTTTCTTACTTTTTTTTTAACCAATTAGCCTTTGCAGTGGCCTGGATTTTCTTTGCTTTTAATATTACCCATTTTTTCCTTTCACTCCCCTCCTTCCTTACCACAAAATGTAACATGCCAAATGCCTTTTTACTTAAGTAACCTGACATGAAATCAGAGCACCAAGGTTACTTTTCTTTGCTTTTAGACTAGCAATGGTCTTAGCTCAGTCATAAAACTCACCATTTCAACATTTTCTATCTTTTTAGCTTTTCCCATTATTATAATACACATATGCTATATGTATGTCTATGTTAATATATACACATTCAACACGTAACAACTTGGACAGCATGCTATTTGCTTAACATTTGTATATGGGAAAGAAGAAAATATGCAAATCAAGTGGTGTAGCAGTTACTGGATTAACTTCAAACTGTTTATGTGGCAACTACTTATTACTTCCCCATACTTCATTTTCTTCATCTTTTAAATGGATGGGGCTGCTGATGGGCCTCAGTTTACTTATTTACAAAATGAGAGTCTTAGACTAGATCATCTTTAAGGTAGCTTCCCCATTCTAAACTTTAGAATAATGTGAATGTACATTATAGACAGAAAAATAAGTATCTTCCTTAGAGAAATTGACCAGCTAAACAGAGAAGTATACCTTTTAAATTGTTAAATTGCATCAAGAAATGTGTTTTCCTTTGGAACAGAACAATTATGACTCTTCTTTTAGCAGGGTCATTTCTACACAGGTTATAGAAAAGCAATAATGTTGTGAAAACACATATCCTGGATGAGTTAAAAACTGGGAAATCTTATCCATGGATAAGTACAGTGTAGCCACAGATTGGCTTGGCTAGCACAAATGAAAGGCGCATCATGCCCAGTTCTTATTCTACACTTCAATTCAATCTGGCATCCTCACTAGTTGGTTTTTAAGGATAATTCTACCCTCCAGCAAAGCTTGGTTCCTTGATACACTGTCTTACTTTGGTATCTAGGACTAATTGTACCATGTGGACTTTATTGGCCTCTGACATTTTCCCCTTAAACCTGCCAAGTTAAAAACCACTCTGTCAAATATAAGCACAGAATATTTTCCTCTTCAAAACTACTCCTTTCTCACCCTTCCCCCTACTTAGCCATTTCTTCTAACTCAATTTTGGTTTTGGATGTGCAGGATCTCAAGGGAGGTCCTTGAATAGTCTGGTCATTTGTGTTCCTCAACGAAGACCTTTGTTCTCCACTGTTCTCCATAGTTGGTATACACCCTCGCTCTCAGACTTCCCCCAACTCTGTGATTCTAAATCCCTGTCATTGTATAAAGCCAAGTGTCCCTCCCCTTCTTCCTACTCCATTATTCCTATCACTTTCAATCCTACTCTTTCCTCGTGTCTCCAGATCTAATTGCCCCTTCCACTACTCTCTAGAATGCCTCCTCCATAATTAACAAACTTGCTTTCAACTTAAAACTTTCTTCTTTTCTCAGTCCCTCCCTGTTTTGGCTTTTACTGAGCCCTGGCTCCCTTCTGATCTCTCTGCATTCTGGGCCACACATTCTAGTCAGGGGTGCACTTTTGGTCAGACTGTGATTCACTGGTCATGTTGGGGATTTAGAATACTTGCCTCCAACTGCTACCTCCAAATTCTCTCCTGACTCCCATCCATGAGTCAAATAGGTTTTAAGCACCTCTTTGTGCCAGGCAATACGCAAGGCACTTGGAGTATGATTACAAAGAATGCAACCATTCCATAATTTCTCCTCCTGCAAGGTACATTCAGTCCAAACTTATTACCCAGTCAAGATTATAACAAACAAGATCAAGGTCTGGTAAACAATCAAGATCCTTGACCACATTCTCCTTCCTTCCTCAATGAGTTCAGTGCCTAGTGCATAGTCCCATTATTAACATATATAGTGATACTAGCCTTCAAATACCATAACTTCCTAGTTCCTCAATCTATTCATTTTCAATGGCATATTCATTTACTCTGGGGCAGCTACTAGGCACAGTGGACAAAACACCAGCTTCGAAGTCAGGAGGACCTGAATTCAAAACCAGCCTCAGACAGTTGCTAGCTGTGTGACCCTGGGCAAGTCATTTAACCCTGTTTTCCTCAGTTTCCTCATCTGTAAAATCTAGAGAAGGAAATGGCAAACCACTACAGTATCTTTGCCAAGAAAACCCCAAATGGGGTCACAGAGAGTCAGACATGACTGAATAACATCCCTTTAGTTTACCTCAGCTACCCACAATGATACTCATATCTTCCATCTCATCATCATAGACAAGTGTTTCACTTCAACATTCATGAACACTGAAATTCTTTTATCTGATTATAATCCTTTATCATCCTTATCATCGTTCTCTATCCCTAACCCTGTTTTTCATGCTAACTGTGACCTTCAATCCCTTCAGCCAAAATTGTTTCCCGAGTCATCACCAGGCATCTCCTCTCCTCCTTTCTCTATCTTGACCCCTTGGGGAATCAGTTCAACTGTATACCATCCTCTACACTTGAGTCCCTTGTCTTCTGCTCTCTCATGGATCCTGCCTTGTCAAACCTCAGCCTCAGATTACTCCCACCATGGACCTCCTTCACGTCTGTTCATGTGCTGCTGGATGAAGCTGTAGAAAATTACAAAACCATGCTGACTCCAGCCTAAAAGGGGGTTCTGCTTTGGGAATAGAGGAATCTGGGGATAAAATACATTGTGGCAGCTAAATGACACGCAATTAATTTTTTCCAATTTTGCTCTACATTGATCAATGTAATTAAGCTGTTTAAGTTATAACCTTGAGTTAAGATAGATAAATGAGGTTACATATAGGGAAGGTGAGAAACGGGGTGTGGCCATGCCAGAGACTGAATGGGTCCTGCTACTTGATGAGAATCCAAAATGTAACAATGACACAATGATGGTGGGGTGGAGGTGGGGGTGGAGAGCTGGATGCAAAATCTAGTTGATTGATAATCACATTCCTGGGGATCTTGATTATTTACAAGATCAAGGTTACTGTTCTTAATTGTGCTTGTTATGATGAATATTAAAAACAGCATAAACATACATTAATAAGCTAATTTTCACCCACATTAGAAAGGCTATTTTTGTCACAGGGAGGAATTTTTCATAATTGAATCACTATCATATTTTGTAACTCCCTTTACAAAAGGATTTATCAAAGGATGCCTTTAAACAGTAGTTCTTTCCTTATATTTAATGATTTCATTGCCGTTCCTGGCCAATAAATTGGTGTACAAAGGAACTTAAAGAAAAGTTGCCAGATGATCATTTAAAAAAGAAGAAAAATGTCTCTGAAATCAATTTAAGATATGATATAACTTATAGAAATCTATTTTACACTCATTTTTGCAGGAACACGTCTAGTGCTTAAAGTTAAGTATACCTGTTAGGTGGCATATATAAGAAGATCATGAAATACACTGGAGTGAATGCTGGATTCTCAATTCTACTACAATACACACACACACACATACATACGTACATATATGTGTATATGTGTTCTTGGAAGAATAGAAGGGAGAGGGTTTTGACATTTTCCAACAAACCATAATTTCCACTACCATGCTACATGTATGTGTTTGTGTATGTAAACATACATATGCATACATATATGTACGCACCCATATATACCTATGTGTGTATGCATATATATGTATGTATGTAGCAAGAATGAGAATAGTACTAAGAGTTACATTTGGATTTCAAATTACACACCTTGCAACTTCTTCCCCTCTCCTCTTCTGCTCTCACATTTTGTGGAAGTTAATGTGATAAAATTATATCATTACCACTGAACATTCATTTTGTGATAATTTTAGATTCTTTAGAAATTTTTTTAAAAAACCCTTGTAATTACAGAGAGTTAGAGACAATAGCATTTATTAAAAAGAGGAAAGGATGACTGTAGGAACTGTTCAGTGAGTATTGATGTTTGTAATCAGTTACATGAAGAGATGTGACTTTTTCTTCCTTGCAAAATAGAGAACTGGCTTGCCTGGGGAAAAATCATCATAAAACTTGGAAACCAGTTTCCAAGTTTAAATTTGCAATTGTTTTCTATATTCCTTCTTTGGGCATGAAATTCATTTGGGAAACATTCTGTATCCCTAAGCCTATATAGAATCTTTCATTCACTCATTCGGTAAGCATATAGTTAAGACTTGGGCTTGATTTTAGTTGCTTAGGAGAACTGCCTGTGGGTAAATAGCTGCTCACAGTCATAGAATACTAGAACTGGAAAGGACTTTAAGTGATAATTTAAGCCAAGCCCCTGATTTTGCCAATGAGAAAACTTGAGCCTAAAGAATTGATGCAAATTTCCCCAGGTTGCAATTAGTTGGTGGCAGGGCTGAGTTCAGAAATCATTAGAGACAACTAAAGATGAGTAAGTAGGCAAAGACACAAAGGCCAGCCTCTGATCTCTTTCAGGAAGCTCTGATGATTTCCTAAAGTTGTGATGGAGAATCAAATATAGGAGTGCATTTGTAAACTAGTAAGACATAGTTCCATTTGTCAAGGTAATAGAATGAAGACTTTCTCCTCCCACCCTTAGCTAGTAAAGCAAAAGAAGCTAGTTATGATATTTACCATAGTTTTGTATATTTCAAACCTTCCACAGGGGAGAGAAAAATTGAGTGGGAGGTATGTCTGTCAGGTGCTGGAAACAACACTCAACATGAATACCTGAATAACTGAATATATCTATATTCAGGTTTAGAAAAATGTTTAAATACATGGGCGAATTTGTTTTTAAAATATCTGATAAACTAAGCTTTTGGTATTACATAGTATATCTGAAAAATAATGAGTCCTTTTTCTGAGTAGTCTGTCATTTTAACATATTAACATATTTATTGCATATTATTGCATTGGCTACATCAGGAGCAGAAAAATCTTTATGTGAAACTGCAAAAATGTACAATGTACAGGAAACTTTTTACACAGTTGATAATAAAACTGTTTCTTTTCTATGACAATTTGGTTTTTTCTCAATACTGGGAAAGCAAAGTCAAGGCAAACATTTATTTTTCTAGCATACTGTTAAGAACCAAACATAGAAGAACTATGTACAACTCATGTGTATATATATTATTTCTCTCATGGCATTTCTATTGCATTTTGGCTAGACAATATTCAGAATTAATTTACAAAGTTATATTTTGTGTTTTGGTGGTTAAAAAGAGATTTAACAAAGGAGTCAACATTAGAGAGTATTTGTTAATCAAGTTTTTTTCACCATCCCAGATTTAAGTTTAGGATTAAAAATTTTTTTTAAACAATTCATATTTTTGGTAACAGTTGTTTTTGTTCTTACCTATCTTTTTCATGATCTACAAACCTAATGATGTATTAAAGTAATCCTGATGACAGGCAAGAAACATAGGGTCTAGTTTCATTTCACCGTACTGTACAGTACCAATTTAAATACATCACAAAGGAAGAATATTAGAAAACTGACTTGAAATGTACATATGTAGGGCTGTTACTGAACATTTTACAACAACTTTGTTTTATTAGAATGTTCAGAATACCTCTTTAAAATGGAATTGTTAGAAAGTTGTGGTTAAATACATTAGAGGATTAACCACTTTTAAAAAGTATAAGCTGGCTTGTTAAATTGCTCTGACCAAGATGAAAATATAAGAGAACTCTGCTGTTGCTCAGTTGTTTAGTCATGTCCAATTCTTCATGACTTAGTCCCTTGGGTTTTCTTGGCAAAGATACTGGTTTGCCATTTCCTTCTCCAGCATGTGTCCATTTTACAGATGAGGATCTGAGGCAAATAGGGGCCAAGTGACTTGCCCAGAGCCACGTGGCTATTGTCTGAACCTGGGTTTGAACTCAGGTCTTCCTGACTCCAGGCCCAGTGTTCTGTACCCTGCACCACCTCATGGTCCCTAAAAGAACTCTACCTTTACCTAAATTCGTTATCCCGTTATGTTTTAAAGTTATTTTCTATCAATTTTGCATGCAATTTTTGATTAAAGTAACAACTACTTGTTTTAATCTGCATTGCTGGTATGAATAACTACATCATTGAAATACTGGATTCTTGAAGTATTCACCCACAGCTGAACAAAGATGGCTAACTAGAATCTACACGAGCAGTGAACAGATAGGTTTAAATTCTAGAACTCTTCACCTTGTTTGACGTCCAATTGTCATTTAGCTAAAGGTCAAGCTTGATTTTGCATTACACTTTAATTTGCTGGTCCAAAAAAAAATAAAAGCAACCTCTAAAGGCATCATGTGAAGATTTAATGGTTAAACTGAAGAAAAAAACATCTTTGTGCAAAAGTCTTTCTTACTGTCTCCATTTCCATAACAGACCTAGAGGAATCCTAAATTCCTGGTTCAGGAAGTTAATGCTTTATAACCTTTGAATCAAACCAGTTACATAAGACAAATGAAAAAAGGAAGTTCAATTGACTTTACTGGACACATTGCTCCTCCTAACATAAAATGAAGCTTAACAACATCATTGTAAGCAAATGAGAATATTGAAGTTGCATGAGAGGCTAGCTGCAGTCCCCTAAAGGATGACTCCTGCCCACTGCCTAGCACAGTTGATTTCTCCTTCTTCCTTTCTTTTTTGAAGTATAAATTTATACCAGATGAAAACCATGATGTTTAATGTTGAAGCAGGACCCATGTGGCTATATATGGCAGAACGAAGAGACTCTGATCTCAGGTCCTAGGAAATAGTACTTGTTTTATTGAAATGATTTTGTTTACACTAATAACCTTTTAAAGTTTTATAGTGCCTTCCTGTTACGCCTTTCTAAATTTTTTTTAACAAGCTCTGCAATGAAAATGAAATGACAAAAACAAATCTTTAGTTTATTTAGAATGAAATTATACAGTAGTAGAAAATGTGTTTGAATGCTGATATAAGAGCTTAGTTTTGGCACTGGCTCCAAGATTTGTTACATGTATGATCACAGAGAAGTCACTAAACCTTTCTGGACAGGTTTCCTTTTCTGATGAGGGGAATAGTACCTGGACTATCTCATGACATGCTGTGAGCAAAACATGTGGTAAACCTTGAAGAGGTTTATATGAGCTATTTTTAATGATAATCAAAAGACAATTTATTTCATAAGTTAGTTCCTTTTTAAAGCAAAGTCAGGAAATGATTTGATGACTTTTTTAAAAAAAAAAAGACAGGGATGCTTATTTTTCCCTTTGTAATGTTAAATTGTCATCTCTTAACATTAAATAAAATGCACTCTCTGCACTTCTGCCTTTTAGAATCCTTACAGAGCTTCTCTCAAGGTCCAGTTCAGTCCCTATTTCCAATCCTAGATGTTAGCATTTTTCCCCCTTTATGTTATCTTATAATTTACTCATCTATGAAAATGTCATAACCCATTATTGTGATTAAAATTCCCTAAGGGCAAATCCTTTTTTTAAACTTATCTTGGTATCTATAACACATATGAAATATATGGAAGAATTCTCATTTAGACTTATCTCAACTAAGAAAATGTAGCTGCATCGTAGATCAGTCTTACTTGAAGAAATGGGCTGGCTCAAGTTAGGAAGAAAGGTTATCAATTTCAAACACGTACACTTTCAGGCCAGAGCTTTGAAGACTTCAATTATGCACATAAAGCAAGTTCATTAGGTTCCTGACACTTACTAAACCAGTCCTCTTCTCTTTCAGGGTATCTAATGTTTCAGATCAAATCTACAGATCTTGTAGAATTTTGTTTGGGGTACTAAACTTTAATTTTTATAGATTTCCTCTTCAGAATTTAGAATAGGTTCTCAACCTGGGATCTGTGAATTTAAAAGAAAATTAAGTGTATTTCAGTATAATTGCTTTCCTTTGTAATCCCCATTATTTTATCCATTTGAAAACATCATTTTAAGAGGTCCATTGCCTTCACTAGACTCCCAAAGGGGTCCATACCATATACAACTAAATTTAAGAACCTTGTAATCTTCAGAGATCATATGATCCCATTCCGTCAAAGTTCTCTCTCACAAGGTCACACAACAGAACCAGGACTAGAATCCATCTCTGGTCTTTCATTTTCCATAGGACCTAGTACTCTTTCCTAATCCTCTTTAGGATTAAGCCCTCTATTTTTTATTTAGAGGCAATTGAGGTTAAGTGAGTTGTCCAGGATCATACATTTAAGTGTCTGTGGTTGAATTTGAACTCAGGTCCTCCTGACTCCAGGGTCAGGGATCTAACCACTTCACCACCTTGCTGCCCCAAGCTCTCTATTTATTAAACAAGGGGTCAGGAAACAATTATCCTTTCTTCTGGCCCATATTTGTCAGTGTTCCTTGGAGGGTAGGATTTAATACAAACTATCTCCTGAGTACATGGGGTATACATAGCTCTTCTTGTACGAATTTGTTTTAAGCAATACTATGCACTGATTATAGCAGCATGGGCTTGAGAGGTGAAGAGAGACATCTTTTGAGGGAAGGTCAAAGTTTGATATTCCTATGTTTACTCTGAAAAGAAATTGTTTTACTTTGAACATAGGAAAATTGAGGACAGAGACATTCGTGTAACGTGGTTCCTTTATACTGCACATACTTTACTGCATTTGATTTTACAGTTGAGAAACAAGGTTCATTTCTAATTTTCTGGCTATTGACTCTTGGGTATTACAGAATGTTGGTAATTGTTATAACTCCCTGAAAAAGTCATGTTTCTTTTTACTTCTCACAGCTCAGAAAATTATTTTATAAACCTAAATCTCTGCAATTAGCCCAACTCTTTTTTTTCTTCTCTTTTTAATTAATTGTTCTCAATAGTTCCTTCCCTTTCTGGGTACAAATAATAGCTGCCAAACCCTTGAAATGGCCTCATACTCCAGAGCTTGGCAATCCTAAAGAGATTTACACATGCAAAGACCTTTATAGACATTAATAATACAATGCATTTAATCTGTTCTTCATGGGTCTTAAGATTTTGGCTCCCAGAGGAGCCAAATCTTGGCCTGGCACTGAGTAGTTGCTCCCAGAGTCCTCCCAGTCAGCACTCTTCCCTTTATGAACGCAAAAAATTCCAGGCTCATTTCTCTAGGACTCCAAGACTTTGGAGTACAAGGAGTTCCTTCCACTACAAAGACAGATGTAAAGGGAGGGAACAGGAATGAAAATCCATCCTGAAAAAAGTAGGGAGTGAAAAGGAGGCTAGACATTTACTCTTAGGTAGCTGTACAAAGCCATTGGAAGTATAGAGACATGGTAGTCATCCTACTAGTCAAGATTTACCAGCCCTACTTAATGTGGTAATAGCCCTTTAGGATGAATGTTAAATTTGCATATGTGGCTGGTACCTACCTTATGTGAAGTGAAATTTAAAAAAAAACTGTATGAGGATACTAGTTATGATTCTTCCAAGAAAATGTCAAATTTACAGAATTTTAAAACTTCCAATACTTGATATAAAATAAAACACACAAAAAAATCTTCATTGTTCAATATCTCACACAGCAAAGTAAACAATACCAGCAAAGCCCAGGTGGTGTTTAAATATGGCACAATGTCACCAAACTACAGCCTAGTATTTTGTTTTCTCTGTATGTTATTGCTTATAGACATAATAAAAAAAACAGACACCTAAAACAAACTTTAATATTTTATTTAAAAGTTGACATATGCATTTTAATGTATCCTATGTTTGAGCCCCCCCAACTTCTCATCACCTGAAAAATTATAAAATACTCCTTCCATAGCTCACCTGAAGTATCTTACTAAACTCTGAGTGCTCAATCTATCTGAAAATAGGCAGATGTGCAGCATAGTCTTGTAGAGATCATCTCCTAAAATCATACCTTGACATCTCATGTTGTCATGAGGTGGTAACTTGCCTTCAAGTGGGACTTCTCATGTGACATGTCAAATGTAGCTTAGACAGTTTTTAAAGCTAATTTCCTATACTTAATGCACCAGTGAACCTTCTCTAATGCTCCCGCTGCTTGACAAGAGTATTTTTTAAAAATTATAATGCTAATGTTAACCACTAGATTTCCCTTGGGCATTTCTAGAATTTGCTGCATTAACACCAACAAATAAAGCCTATTAGTGCAGCAGAGCCAAAGATATCTGCTCTTTCCTCTTAAATAGTCCAAACATTTTAGAAATAAAAAATCAGAACTTAGCTACAGAAAAATGGCAGTTTTCTCTGTTAACAAATCAGGTTTCTTCTTAATATGCCATCCAGCTATGATGATTTGTATTTGCACTCTCTAGAGAAGTGGGGCAAACCTAACTCTAATCCATTTTCACAAAAAGGAAACTGAAACCAACAGTTTCGAAGGCATTTTTTAGGTCATTGAGGTATATGTGTTTCACTAGAGAATTATTAAGTGAAGGATAAGGGGAAGTGGTACCAGTTTCAAGGTCAATATATTTTAGTATGGATTGGTATTTCTTTTCCCTCTAAGGCCTATGGATAATAAAGATATATGTACATATAAGCTCATTGACATATTATGTGATTGTATGCATTCATGCTTGTTGGATGTGTATTAAGTTAATTTTTTTCCCCTGGGTTAATAGTGTTTTGAAGTTGTGCTACAAGTAGGAAGCTTCCTAGACTTGTTTTCACAATCCCAAAAGTAGTTTTTTCTATGTATTATAGCTCAAAACAAAGGATATGAATCAAGAAATTTTTTGTCTGAAATGAGTCAGGATTACTTAGCCTGGGGAAGTTTGTGCTTTTCCTTTTAATATCTTTTGAGATAACGTATTTGCCAAACTCTGCTGCCCTTAGGCAATTCATACAACTCCATATCACCTGCTGGCTTCTAAGCTTTGGAGGGGAGTCTTCTTAGTTTTGGAGCATGCAGGATCTAGTAATCTCCTGGTGTAATCTCTTTCTAAAATTCATATTTACATTCATAGGTTTCTGTTAATTCTTTAAAGGCCTCTTCAAGTTCATTTTGCCTGGGGAACTATGTAATATATGAGTTTAGAGATTTTCAAAAGTCAAAGGGAACTAATAAAT
This sequence comes from Trichosurus vulpecula, assembly GCF_011100635.1. Classification (NCBI taxonomy): domain Eukaryota; kingdom Metazoa; phylum Chordata; class Mammalia; order Diprotodontia; family Phalangeridae; genus Trichosurus; species Trichosurus vulpecula. The sequence continues at coordinate 63,982,496 of NC_050580.1, read as the reverse complement.
CAATGATACCCAAGATCTCCATATCTTGCCTCTGGGGTCCTGACTGGAAGAGAAACCAGGTAACAGATCCAGAGCACTGACATCAGGAACAGCTACATCAGAGACACACTGATAACCCCTACTTAAGTTACCTTATTTTTCATGTGTACTCTGGAGATGAGATATAAACAAAACATTCCACACACAAACAGGAGCCAATTGATAGTACGGGATGTATGTTTTCAACTGATTCTTCTCAATGTCGTTTATTGCTAAGAGATTAATAAAGGGTTGATATAGAATCATCTCTAATTCATGATCACCAGGTGGGAAGATAGATATGTCAGAATTCAACATTCAAGCTAAAGCTTAAATCAAACTTAAGGCTGAAATCTCAACCTGGTCCTTGAGACCTTTTGTGTTTATATGTCTTATATATCGTATATGTCTCTCTAATACCATCTCACCCCCCACCACCTTGGAAAAGAAACAAAAGACCCACTATTTCTGTTTGCTCCCAAAATGAGTAAATATGAAGCAGATTACAACTGCTCTGTTTATTCCCCAAAATGAGGGAGGGAGGGGCTAAAAAGTGGCCAATTGAATGCCTGATAATTATGAAGGTTTTTAATAAACAACTCTACATGGAAATGTGTGGTTTTTTTTACATATGACAAAATTCTTCAAAAAATGCTTTTCTTTGGCTGGATAAATTGTGTGTTAAGATGTCAGTTGTGACATGCCTTCAAGTGATTTTTATAACTAAAATGTTTCCCATTAAGCCTCTATTCTGAATTCTATTGTGGTTGTGTAAACTTGGCACTCCTAAGGTTTTATAACTTAAAACCTTTAAACTAGGAATGTAAAAAAAGGAAGTTTGCAATTTTATGGTACATGATTTTTATTTAGATGACTGAAATTGGTTAATCTTTCACCTTGATTGCAAAAAAAACTGAACAAACCAAAATCAGCATAGTATAATTGCCTTCAGTAATGAGAGTGTAAGTATCTTTTTTTAAATAACTGAGATTCTTACTCAGTACCTGGTAAGTCCTCCTGTGCATATGTATAGATAAATCATGACCAACATAACTGGCAAATCTTAATATTTTCCCAGCTCAGGAACAGACATCAGGCGATGCATGAAGCCAGAGATAACAACATCCATCAACCAGTACGTTCTGAAAATCCTCCTGTCTCTTCCTCTGATAGGGCTGATCGACTTACTACAGTAATTCACCTTTACTGTGGAAGCACTTTTACTATTTAGAGAGTCTATTCTTAATTTTTCTATTTGATAAAGCTATCATAAAACATAGAAAAAGCAAACATTTAGCCACAACAGCTTTTTCAAAGAGAATCATCACAGTATATCTCCAAAATTTCATAAACTCAAGACTCTGTAACATCTTGAGTCAGATTTCCATTCTTCTCCTGTGTACCTTAAGAGTGTGAGTATATGTATGTGTATATATATATATACATACACACACATATGATATATATTTCACCCATGTACACAACACTAGTTCTTTCAGTCAAACCAAAAAGCCAAAATAGTACTGCTTTTTTGAATTTTTTTTTATAAAATACAGTATTCTTATGAAAACTATTTTAAATCCTATCACAGTGCTTGAAATCTAAAGACCAGGCAGTGTTTTGGCAACCCGACTCTCCTTTATGAAATGATAGATATGAGCATACTGGTAACATATGGTGCTGACAACAAAATAATACCCACAGAGACTTACAAATTGTAAACTACAACATATGAGCCATGTTTTGAATAAATATGACTATTCAGGAACACTGAATTATATAACAAGTTGCTTGTGAGTTCAAATACTTTAAGAGAACAAAAACTCTTTCTACAGCAGCTTTAAATTACAAAATACAAGAAAAAAAAATAGTCCATCCATGTACCTTTTCATGGAAGCTCTATAAGAGCCAAAACATCCTCTGAACTCTACTGAAACTGTATCATCTCCCGTTCCAAGTTGCAGCAACTCTTCTTCGTTGTCAATGCTACTTCTAACATAACTAGCTAGAATGCCTCCTACATAAAGAAGCTGGTAATAAAACTGTTGGACAAACTAAACTGAACGTGAGTCTAAGCTACTCATAACTTGCAAGACGAACAATTTACTCCAAGCTATGTTGATAGTGACGTTATGTATTGAAAGCATACGATGGGATCGGAAGCTGAGAAGGTCCCTTCTGCCATTCAGAATCATTGAGAGAAATCTGGAACATATTCAGTTGAAAATACCCTGTATTTTCTACACTGTACTAATAGAAGAAATCATGATTATGGAACAATGCAATAGTAGTAAAGATGGATGTAATGGTAAATATGTTGTGGTTTTGTGAACACTCTTCACTTACATCAGTCTTTATATATAGCATATCTGGTATCAAACTTCTCTCCATTGTGCTAAAAGTTAGAATAGTTTTAATCTGATAAAAACAATTCTTTTTTTTTTTGCTAAGAAAAGATAACACCTTTGTAAAATAAATTTTCAGGATCTCAAATGTTGAGATAATTCTGTACTGAGATTTCCTGCTCTCTCTTCACCCCATGACAGGGTTTCATTATAGCATCAAGCTTTTGCTAACCTTCTGATTTTCAAACAGGTGCAATTAATTTCGAACAATATTTTTATGAACATTTTTTGTGCTTCATGCTTTTCTCATGTTGCCTTGTTTAATGGCAACCTAAAAAATTTAGTGGTTCAAAAACAATGATTATATACTAAAACCCTTTCCTGTGAATAACTGACTTGAAAAATTGTAAGCATGAAGTGTTCATTACGTAGTAATCAGATACCAAACTGGACCTTTCTGCTGAGTGGGGGAAGGAGGAGTAAAAAATAAGAGTTAATAAAATACTGGAACTAGAGTTCTCATCCAGTTTGATATGTTTCCCAAGAAGAGGGAATCATCGGTTAAGTAAAGCCATTTAAGAAAGCAGTTTAAAAACTACCAAAAAAATTCTAAAATTAACGTTGGCTTAACCAGTTTAAATTGCACAAAGAACGAGCCAGCGGACTTTCCATTCTTTGCATGTTTCTTCCCCCTTATGAGTCCATTACCTTTCACAAAGAAATTTTAACTATTAAACTTGTCCATTAATTTTGCCGCTGAGGGTGAAACCATCCAGTTAGCATATACACTATCATTTGCATATCTTGAAAACACAGAGTTAGTGCCATCGAATCTTGTGAGTGGGACAGGACTCTCCTCAGGCCAGTTCGGGTATGACATGCCTAAAAATGAAAACAGATAATTTTTTCTGCACTGAAGAACCAAAACTTCATGTGCAGACAGTAAGGCCCTTGGCAAAACTCCCTTTGTTGTCAAAACCAAACTTCTGACTTTTGCACCAAATACACGAATTATTCTAGCTTTCCAGTTTTTTGAAACACAAATTGCACTAATGGGCAAAAAATCAAAAGTTCTCTTGATAAAATTAACTCCAAAGGAACTACTGGCTTGGGCTTTTATAAGCTTCCCAGTATCAAAACTTATATTTTAATAGCAACAAAAAAGGAAAACAGCATGATGTTATCCCAAACAGGTCATTGCAACAAAAAGGTTTTTTTTTTGTTTTTGTTTTTTTCTTTTTGGTATGGAAAGTGCTTTAAAGCTAAAATAAGCCTACTTAGCAGTCATCATGGAACTACCAGATACTTCTGCTCATTCCACGAGGGATAAGGACCTTGGATATCTAAGAGAAGCATGCATGCCTGCAAGATATCACATCTAGATTCTATGCTAAATCCAAAGTCATTTACAAATCATAGCTCCAATATGCTGAAAAATGGAAAAGACTCGGTGAAAAAAATTCCACTTCAAGTTTTTTTTAAAATTACAAAATTACAAGACAAGAAAATAATCTTTAGAGAACCTAATCAGGAGGCAAAAAGTAGGAGTTTTGGCAAGAACCATATTTACTGTCCATCTCACGACCACAATATGCTAGAATATTCTTCTTTCAAAATACCTGCTACAGCTTTTTATGATAGTATCATGAGGCTATGTAGGAACACAAAGGATGTGAAAACAGTGGACTGCTTTTACTTTCCAGAGTTGCCATCACTGCTTTATCTTTCTGAAGGCTCTAAGAGCAGTGCCCACTTTCTCCTGCTGTCTAGACAGGCCAAGTTAAGTTAAGGTCCCATCTCAAGGTAAGCACAGATCTCTGCCTATTAGTCATCTCACTTGTATATAAGAGCAGAGAGTGAAGCATTCATATTGTATGAGACAAGACTGTTCAAATATATTGGGCCCCATTCCCAAATTGAGCTGAACCTTTTTCATTTTTTTTTTCAAAGCAAATACTTTCCAAAATCCAGTTGATTTGCCCAAGCAGTTAAATTACAGGTACATTAATCTGATATAATGGATCCCATTTTCCCACCCCATCCCCCCAAAATGTATACTTTGATTTGTTTACCATGTTTAAAACCTCCCCTGAGAATATGTCCCTGATCTATTTTTCTCTTATATCTATTTAGTAATTTTACTTATTTTCACATCCCTTTTCTTTTTAAACAGAGTTGCAAAATGCCTGAAATATAAACCTAATGCAAAGTTTAACATTTACAAACAAAAAAAGCTTTTCAAGCAAACTTTGATTTCATTCAAACCAGAAACACTCTTTAAAGGGATACAGAGTGTGAGGACAGTGCAGAAGGAAAAAATAAAATCAGGAGTGGTTTTGTGTATGTGTGTGTATGTATACGTGTTTTGCTAGAATCTAGTAAATGCATGTGAAATTCTACCATAGAGTTTGTTTTCAATCCATGTGGAAGGGAGGGTTCGAGGGAGGGGAGCATTATTACAGTCCACGAGAGGTGTCTCCTCTTCTGAAAGGCCATCGTCATAAAGTAAGGAGTCAGATGGGGTGGAAGCTGCGAGATCCAAGTAATCCTAACAAAATGGAGGAGTGAAAGAAAAGGCAGGTCACAATAAAAGAAACAATGGTAAGTATAGCCTTTCCCAAACAGAAAGTAGAACAATAAATGCTATAACCATTTAGGATATTTTCTGCATGACCTCCTTTACAAATACTTGGGTCACCAACATAAGAATCAGAAATTCCTTAGAATGTTTCATTTAAATCACTCATGTTTTGCCAAGTGTTTTCCAATAAGTATATAACAGTATTATATGTGTCTGTATATATAAATTGCAAGTGTTTCCCAATAACATATAAAAGTATACATTAATAGATATGCAAAGATTTGCCAGATATATTTGATATTTTCTTAGCTGTTCTTTAAAGAAACTAGTATTACTGCAATGTCCCATTGGTGTTTTAAAACTTTTAATAATAAAGAACCCTCTAAACTTTCAGTGTCCAACTCTTCTCCCATTAGAATGGGAGATTCTTGAAAGAAAGAACTGTTTTCCCCCCGTTTCTTTGTATTTCCCGTGCTTAGCACAATGCTTGGCACATAGCAAGCACCTGATAAATGCTTGTTGTTGAATGAGTACTATGAATGAAGGTTTCCAAGGTCCTAGAAATCCTGAACAGGGTCCAAATACTGGCTTCGAGGTGGTTTGTATCTCTGTCAACAAAGGATCAGCCTAGCTAATTTCAGGGACCTTCATTACTAAAAGTCAGGCCAGCAGAGAACTTTCTGTTTTCTCAGACTGGGCCTATCTTGTCCAGGATGGCAGTACAGCAGCTACTCACAGACCTGATCTTGATACTGTTTGGCTCAGAAGCTTTAGCTGGCTCTGTTTTTCTGATATGGGCCATTTCTCCCCTACCTTAGGCAGTCCGGTGGCACTTTCCTCCAGCGAGGTTTATCATATTGGTGCCAGACTTAGTATGGATACCTGATTGGTTTTAGCCATACTGCAACTCAGGACTCTGGAATTCAAGTGACCCACCTGCCTCAGTCTTCCTAGTAAGCAAGGACTACAAGCAGGTGTCACCACACCTGGCTGAGATTAATATATTTTAGACACTTCAATTACTTAAGGCAAGAAGTAACAAAGTACCTAAAGCTTGCTCTAGCTTCCCCTATCACACCAAGACTGATTTAGTTAGATTGTTAGTGCTTGAATTTTCAAATGATACCTCTGGATGTCATGACTTTGACGCAGGGAAACTACATGTGCAAAACAGGACTTGCTCAGTGATCAAAGTACAAGTGTCATTTGGTAATTAAAGGAGCCAATTTCTCATAACTGAATTTGAAATTCCAAGCTAGGGGGTATTTTACATGGCAATAGATCATTCAAAACTAGAAATCCTTAAATGTCAAAATCAACCTAGAGTCAGATAGCCAAAAATCTAAGTGGACTCACCCTGCTCTTCACCATCATCTTCTCTAGGTCTTTGCTGATTTCCCCAAATGTTGGCCTCTTATCTGGCTCTTGCTTCCAGCAGTGCAACATCAGATTGTACCTGTAAGAGACAGAGTGAACCAATGACAGTAGGAGGATGGCTTTGGATAGATTTCTTAAATCCCCATATCCACAGGTAATAATTTTCAAATATTTTACCTTTTTCATTCATTTCTTTTAAAGTACATTCTTTATTTTGGCCTACTCTAGGTAACAAAGTATAGTGCATAGAGTGCTAGATGCAAAATCAGGGATACCTGGGTTCAAATCCCACCTTAGGTGCCTACTCACTACCTACGGGACTCTGGCTTTGTCACTTAATCTCTTTGGACCTCAGTTTCCTCATCTGTAAAATGAAATGTTTGAACTCAATGACCTCTAAGGTTCCTTCCACCTTTAAAATGATGATATAGCAATATAGGCAATTTTTCAAAGAGGAAACTCGCTCTATTTATTTGCTCAGCAAATTCTATTCTTTTTAACTTAGAGGCCAGCTCTCTATTTACTCAATCACTCAGCCTATTAAAACTCATTATAAACTGATCAACTATTTTAAAAACCATTACGGTTCAGGATCTTGGGCACTGAGGGGCACATTCTCAGCAGCACACTTTTCAATCAGCCACGTGTAGTTCTTGGCTGGCATTTATAAGCTCTTTATAAGCACAAAGTGCCAGTTAAGCTCTAGCATGCCATTTTGAAGTCTGATACCATTTGTGGACTTTGCTAAAACATTTTGGAATCTTTCCTCAATAATTTGCTGAATGATTTTCACTTCAATGCAAATGCAATCCATAAGGAATTGGTCAAATAATATACAATAAAGATGATATGTGAATGTCACCAGGTAAGTAAAAGGCTCCTACTTTGAAGATAAAAATAGCTGAGAGGCTGGCAGCTAAAGGGACATAAAATGTGTACCCAAATGTGTACGGTACACATACCTTTAAAAATCCCTTCAGTTCTTCCTGAATTTCTTTTACAATTGTTTGCCAGCAGCTCTCCTTGAGTACTAGGGAAAATTCAAATGATACCACTCGGTATCATGATCTTGACACAGAGAAACTACAGTCTGTAATATGTGTCCAAACAGGACTTGCTCAGTGACCAAAGTATAAGAGTTCTTTCATAATTAATCAGAGCAGTATAGTAACATCTGCTAATTATTTTGTGTAATAGTTTACTTCCTCCTTGAAAATTCTGGAATAAAAATAAATGAATCAAATCAAATTATACTCACATTTCTTCACTGCAGTTTTCAGGCCTCTCCATTCGATAGCCTGTTTTTAGAAGGTTGAAGAGACGTTCAGGAGGAATACCAGGATAGGGGTTTCCTCCTAGGGTCACAATCTCCCAGAGAAGCACACCAAATGACCACCTGAGGAAAAAAAAAGCAAGTCCTCCAAGTGGTTCAAATAGCCAGGAAATACTATAACATTGTGCTTTTTGTAGAGTGTGGACACATACCCTCTCCTAACTCTCAAACAAAATACTTGGGAAGTCACATCACAGCCCTTAACATGACCTCATCTGTAAGAAAAACAGGTCTGTACACTATCCATGTCCTATCAATCATGAAGGTACAGCCACCATTCCTTGGGAATTTCTGCCCTAGCTGTAAAAAAAATTGGATTGAGTGATGTGTTAACACCCACATATAAGCTTTTTCACTGACTAAATAACTAACTCTGATTCATCTGTAAGTCAGGATCAGTCCAAAGTGTCTAGATCAGGGGTAGGGAATCTGCAGCCTCAAGGCTACATGTGGCCCTCTAGGTCTTTAAGTGTGGTGCTTTGACTGAATCCAAACTTCACAGAAAAAAATCTTCTTAATAGAAGGGTTTGTTCTGTAAAACTTGGACTCAGTCAAAAGGACCTAGATGGCCACATGTGGCCTCAAGGCCACAGATTCCCTGCCACAGTATAGATACTTTGGTTTTAATATTATGCTTAAAAAAACAGGAAGGTCTGCTTCTTTATATTCCAGAGCCCACCAGTTCTGTTTTTGCTCGCTACTAACTAGCTGTTTGACCCAAGCGACATCAAACAATCTCTGTGAATGAGTTTCCTTGATCTATACAGTAAGGGAACTGGAAGGATGATCTGTGGGGTCCCTATTCACCTATAAGACGTGTTCCTAAATATTCTGTGGGACCTTAGATTCAGAAACCTTAGAGGTCAGCTAGGACAACCCTTCCTATTTTACCTGAGGCCCAAAGATGTTAAATGACTTTTCCAAGGCCACACAGATTTGAGCCCAGGTTTCTGCATATTCCGAATCCAAAGCTCTTTCCATGACACTGTACAAAATCATTGATGGAATTCTCTTTGCAGAGCTCAGAAGGTAAGAAAAAAAGACACTGCCAGTTATGCAGTGAAAGTTTTCCTTGGGTGAAAGGAAAAACCCTCTATCAAGAAATCTATTAATCATTCACATCAAATCATTAGGAAGCTGCGCAACCAGTTTCTAGGACTTTGGGGTCCAGAAAACACCTCATTCACAAATCCTATTACCCCCTGCCTTGGGATCATTTATGCTAAAATGTTAGTGACAAGGACTTCCCTTCTCCCAAACTCCTGAGCTGGCTACCTGACTTCTGTGTCCACCACAAAAATATTCTAATAAGCTATATGGCAAGAAAATCTAGCCTAACTAAAATAAAAGACCATTAATGTCAGAAGGCTGAACAGTCAGTGATTTCACAGAAAGATGTATCAAATGCCTGCCTCTTCAGGAATCCTTTGCAACATTGTAATTAACAACAGACACCAAGTTACCTTTGGAGGTGAGGGGAGGAGAAGGTGGAGAATAAGTTAACTTCTCCCTTACTTTGCCCCAGGCAGTAGAACAGTTCTAAGAAAAGAGTGGCATTTTGAAAGTCTGGCTTGCTATCACAAATAGAACAGATTTTTTCCTGCCCTCCTCTGCTTAGTTCAAGAATAACCCCTTCCTGATAAAGGGGAAAACATGTACCCAATTGTTTAGAGGAGGTGAGTGAGGAAGACTGCAGAGAGGACAGAAGGTAAAGGTACATGAGGCATGGTGCTGTGTACAATTCTCAGGAGAACAAAGCAGAGAAGACTTGGATCACAGCAAGAAGGAATATGATTGGAAGCATGCACCATGCTTGACCAGAAGTACTAGGTAAACTTCAAGACACAGGTCTTTGCAGGGGTCTTTAGATGACACAAACTGGTCAGAAAGACTGAACCACTGGGTGAGAGGATATGAAAATATTTTGAGCAATGGGTTAAATTTAAGATGAAGTTCAACAGGGAGAATTACATAGTGTCATATTTGGCTTCAAGAAATTATCCTCCCTCGCTGAGTGAAGTGAGCAGAACTGGAAGAACACTGCATATAGTAACAGCAACATTGTGATGATCAACTTTGATAGACTTGGCTCTTCTGAGCAATGCAATGATCTAAGACAATTCCAAAAGACTCATGATGTAAAGTTCTATCCACATCCAGACAAAGAACTATGGAGTCTGAATGCTGACCAAAGCATTCTATTTGCTCTTTTTTGTTGTTTTTTTCTTTCTTGTGGTTTTTCCCTTTGGTTCTGATTCTTCATTCACAACATGAATAGTGTGGAAATATGTTTAACATGATCATACATGTAGAGCCTATATCAGATTGCATGCCATCTTGGAGAGGGAGGAGTAGAGGGAGGGAGGAAATTTTAGAACTCAAAATCTTATAAAAGCAAATGTTGAAAATGAAAAATAAATTTTAAAAAAAAGAAAAATAACTTATCCTCCCCCACATAGAAAAGCATTGTGGACCATGAGTTTAGAAAAGATCTGGAGGGTTTTAGGATATTGTGAGCTCAATGAGTGATATTTGTGACATAATAGGCAAAAAAATGAATGGGATCTTGGGCTATACTAAGAGAGGCCATGACTCCCAGGAATAAGGAGGCAAATGTCTTCCTGCACCATCAGAAGGTGAATGCGCTTCTACTGTGTGATGTTCAACCTGAGAACCGCAGTATAAAAAGGTTGTGGAGAAGCTAGAGATCTCCCAGAGGCTGGCAACAAGCATGATGAAATGACTTAAGTCTATGTTACACGGGAATCATTTGAAAGAACTGAGGAGATTTAGCCTGGAGGAGAGAAGACTTAGAGGGAAAAATGAGAGCTCCCTTCAAATATATGATGGGCTGTCACGGGGAAAAGAGATGAGTTTTATTCCATTTGGCCTCTGAGCATAGAACCAAAAGCAGTGGGTGGATACCGCAGAGAGGCCAGTTTAGGCTTGACGTTAGAAAAAACTTCCTAACGATAAGAGCTGTCCAAAAGTAGGTGGGACTCCTTTTCATTGGAGGTCTATTTTTAATAATAATTATTATAATAACTAGCATTTTGTCAGCTTGAAGGTTTGCAAAGAGCTTTACATATGTTATCTCACTCACAACCCTGTCAGGGCCTTTTATTAAGATGAGGAAACCAAGAAGGTGAGAAAGTAAGTGACTTGCCCAGGATCATACAGATAGTGTCTGAGTCAGGATTTGAACTCCTATCTTCTTGTCTCCAAGTCTGTTGCTACAACTACTGCACAATCGAGATGCTCAGCTGTCTTCCAACAAAAGGTAGATGGTCACACATCAGGGCATATGGCATGTTCATGGAGGACTAGTGCCTCTGGTGTGAGGGTTTGCTGAGCCCTTTCCAGGGCTGCTCATCTGCCTTTGGTATCCACTTCATTCACTCAACTCTCACCTGTGGCTCCAAGAAGCTGCAACATGAGCCACGACCAGACACCAGTAATCTGTCTCAGCAGAGAGGCTAAACCAGATTGAGCGTAAGAGAGTAACTGACAGAACTCAAACCGGTTAGTGAGTTAGGGGGTGTGTATACCAAGCTTGTGAAGACTTTCCCCCACAGAATGGGAAGATGAGAGCTATCTGTTCCGAAAGCAGCTGAAGCAGGTGCTGTGGAGTACTTAGAGCTTGGTCAGACATCCAAGTAGTCAAGGTCATCCATTGCATCCCAGGCTATTGCTAATTGTTTTGACTTTTGTCTGGCTGCTGGATTTCAATGACTCAGGAAGAGAGAATGAAGCTAATGACTTTGTGCAACTCTGCCTCTCTTTAATCCAATTCACGAGCAAGTCAAGGCATCACCAGTGATGTCGTCAGTCCTCTTTCAAAAGTGAAGGATGAACAATAGCAGAGATTTCTCTCACCTCTAGGTTACACTGCTAAGATTCCTTACAATTCAACTCTGATTTTGTGAATGCCATCTTTTTGAATAGCAGGGCAAAAGCTTGTCCTTGCTCTAGCTTTCACTCTTCCCCTGCTCTCTTCCTTCAATAATTATAATAAATAATAATCATGCAACAATGTGAGATGTGTCATCCACAGAACATTCAAAATGAGCCTGCTCCCAAACCTGCCCGTGTTTGTGATTAATGACTGTACCAGCTAGAATCCGGATGACAAATGCAGTGTTAGAGCAAGTCCATGTGTGCTGGCAAAAAAAAAAGACAAGTGAGGAACATGAGAGTTAGCACTGAGAGCTTAGATACCTGTTTGATTCTGCTGCTGTTTGGTGGTAATGGGGAGGGAAAACTGAGAAGCCCATGCAACTGGGGGATTCCTGGCAAAAATCACACTCGAGTACAAAAAACCCCAAACCTCTTCAAATCAACAAAACTAGGACAAAGTTGATGATTACAGAGGAAAATGGAATGAAATTATAAGTATTGAATTTGCTTAAATAAAAAATTACTTTACCACAAACCACTTAACTAAAAAAAAGTTTCTATTAAATTGTTTCAAACATGATTTACAGGATATTTTAGACAACCTTCAACTATTGTTCATTCATACTAAATCACAAGGAAGATGTCCAACCCTAAGGAAAGTCAGCCTCAGAAAATGGCTGTCCCAACTCTCAGGATATAATACAGTATAGAGGGAAAAGAAATGTCTCTGGAGTTAGAGGATGTGAATTCAAATCCTGTCTCTGACACTTACTACCAATGACTTGCCAGATGACCTCAGGCAAGTCACTTAATCTTCCTTGTCCTCAGTTTCCTTATCTGAAGAATCAGTAGCTTAGTTTAGATGGCCTGTGATATTCCTTTCAGCTCTAGATTTAAGGATCATAATCTGTGAGCACCTGTCCTAATCTGAATGGCTGCCCTATACCCTCAAAGATGATTAACTTAATAACAACAAATCTTAATTTCAGCTCTTGTTTTCGAAGTGTATTCATTTATTGGACAATTCATCCCTTTTCATGGCCCATTCTCCTATGAAACCTTAAGAATTTGGGTTCCACAAATGTTACAGTGTTTGTGGACCTCAAAAGTACACACTCTTCCCCTAACAAGAGACTATTTTTAGTCTGAGATGCAACTCTTTTTGCTTCTTGCAATCTGACCAGCAGCCTAGTTCTAAAGGCTTCATGGCAAAGAATAAAGGTAACTATATATTTGTCACTGAATTCCCAGAACACTCACAAAGATGGTCTTAGTATTGGAGATGGAAGAGACTGATCAGAGACCCCTACCTCACTTCTCAGGTACCCCACTGATGGTCATCAGAAATTTAGCTATCTACCATGAAGTTGCCTATCATACCTCAGATGCATGACCAAAAATTGAAATAAAACATGATGGGTTATGCACTTCTAGAGCTATACTGTCTATTTCATTACAGACCCAACCACATGTAACAGGAAAGTTGTAGTCAAGGTACACCTGGGTGTATTAAGTGAATATGCTAGATTCACTAAGAAGTCTATACAAGTACGCACTTACACATCGCTTTGGGTAGTGTAGATATGATCAAAAAGAGACTCAATTGCCATCCACTTTACAGGAATCCGGCCCTATAAGAGGAAAAAAAGGACAAAGACATTAATATGGCTCATAAACAACTGATAAAGTTCTAGGTGGAAATGTCATATGTGATGAGTAGGGTAACCTCTGCAATATTAGACATCTAACATGAGACAGGTTTAAAAAACAAACAAAGAAATGATTTTTAGAGGAGCCTGACAGAAAGTAAACTCTAAATAAATGCTTGTTAATTGACTAACTGAGAAGTGACTCAAATATCCAATCTAATTTTGCCAGCTCAGGAGAATCTCTGTAAGCTTTGTTTCATGGTGCAGTAAAAGCAGTCTTGGAGCTGGAGTCACAATACCTGGGTTCAGATTCTAGTTCTGTCATTACTAACCTGTGTGGCCTTGGTCAAATCACTTAAGGAAACCAAGGCTCATATGTTTGAGAGATGTGGAAACTCAGACCCAAATCCTAAGAAATGATGTGGTCAATGTCACAATGTGTTTAGGGCTTTCCATTGTGCCCAGCTGCCTCTTATGTGAATAAGTAGGGAACTGAAAGATAGTTATACCTTACACATTGCAGGGGTTAGGGGCACAGTGCCCCTGCAATCTGAAAAATCTATGTAACATTTTTGGCCCTCCCTTCATAATAGAGAAGAAGTCTTAATTTTTTTCTTTTTCTTCTATGCAGTGTTTACAGTACCTTATTGTAAAATTTGGGTTAAGTATTTGGTCATAAGCTCTGTGTTATCTGCTGGCCTTCGTGTGTTTTCTGCAGCTTCCATAAAACTCCCCCCAAATTCCCATTTAATTTCTTATGCTGATCCATAATATATCAAAACTGTGATGGGCAAATTTGTGATATGGAAGGGATAACTGTATAGTCCCTCAACCCCACAGTGTATCATTTACCAATCTTTGTCTAAAAGAAACAGCAAAGTAGGACAAAGAACATGGTGAGTGAGTGAAGGGGGGCACTGGGCTCTGCCTAATATAGAAAAGAAAAGGGCTGCTTTAAACTGTTCAGAACTCTACCACTAATTTGCCTCTGGACCACCTCACCCCACTCCCAGAAATGGGCTCAGATTTACTGCCACCTGTGAAAAGATAGTCCTGGTGATCACACTGAGCAGCATACCTCCCTCTAAATCATAAAATGAGAGGGCTGGACTAGTTGTCCTTTAAGAAATCTTCCAACTAAATCTATGATCCCATAAAGTAGTTCAGATGGTCAAGTGCATAGCAGCATCAAAGTAATAGATTATCACCGCCACATATCACTTCCTATGCCAGACAGAACCCATTTAATAGGGAGAAGTATGACAGCAAGGAGGAAATAAGTGTAAAGGCAAATGGGGAAAAAGACATTGGCAATCAACAGACCTGGGGTCCTCTTCTGGCTCTACCACTTATTAACCATGTGATACTGACCTATCTGGGTAGCTAGTGGATCAGGAAGACTCATCTTCCAGAGTTCAAATCTCGCCTCAGACACTAGCTGTGTGACCCTGGGCAAGTTACTTAAGCTTACTGGCCTCAGTTTCCTCATCTGTAAAATGAGCTAGAAAAGGAAATGGCAAACCACTCCAGTATATTTGCCAAGAAAACCCCAAATAGGGTCACAAAGAGTCAGACATGACTGAAAAAATGACTCAACTCAATTGAGCTATCCCTTAGTCTGTTTGAGTCTCATTTTCTTCCATTAGAAAATGAGTCAGACTGTGATATCTAAAGCCCCTTTGAGCTCTGTTATTCTCTGATTCTATACTGTATACAAGTCCAACTGACCAGCCAATGTACTCCCTACCAGGATTTCAGAACTCCATAGACATTGGTCAAGACTTAGGAACCTACCAGTTACAACATGTAAAATGTCTATAAATCAAAGTATTCACAAAGTTTTAACTAAAATAAAAAGGCAATGTAGATTTTTTTACTAGCAGCATTCACTGTTAATATTTTCTGCTCAAAAATCATTTTGAGGATTTCAATAATATTGACATTTATATAGCATTACAAATTTGGTTAAGCACTTTACATGTCATCTTCTTTGCCTTTATATGTGGTCTTCCCTCATTAGAATATAAGCTCCTTGAGGGCAAGGACTGTCTTGTCTGCTTGTACTTGAATCCCCCATGCTCAGCACAGTGTCTGGCACAGAGTAAACAATGTCCCTTTATCTCTCTGATCTCTCTATCCACCTACCTACCTAATCATCCCCCCCAATTTGAGCCTCTTTAGCAACTCAGCAAAACAGCTCCTATAGGTATTACTATTGACATTTTGCATTTGAGGAAACCGAGGTTAAGGGAGGATAAGTGTTAGATGTGGAGATAGGTCTTCACACTCCAAATCTAGCATTCTATCCATTACACCCCCGATACTTTTCTTAACTAGTCATATTCAATTTTGACTTTGGGATTATTTTGGCAGTAACTAGATTGAGTGGTGACATGGGAAGGCTGGTATCGCTGCCCATGTCACCAGGCAATCTAATTATTTTTTCTTTTGATACAAAGCTTTTACAGTAATAAATATACTCTTCTCCTTTCATAAAGGAAGCAGGGGGCGAGGGAACCACCCTCAATTAGTTGGTCAACAGGCAGAGTTTCTTCATATTGCTTTATATTTAGTTGGTAGCAACAGCTTGATAAAGACATAACCAGAGCTCAAAGAAAGAGAACTATTGCCTTCACTAAGTCAACAATAAAAAAAAGTCCACTCTTGGCACCATGTAGCAAAAAGCATATTTCACATAGCTCTGTTTTCTGGTTCTCATCACTAGCATCATGAAGAAACATTATCTTTTTAATGCTTATGCTATGCTGACACTTATTACATGTAACAGAGATAGGTTACACTCATCATGCCTTGCATATTTACTGTACATCCCCCCCACACACAAACACACTCACACACTGCCCCAAAGCTATTGAAAACATTTCCTTTACTGGGAAATTAAAAGCTAGGACCTGAGCAGTAGGTGTAAATAAAATTAGCAAGATAAATGCATCTGGTTACATTGAAGAAGTTGGTAAACCAATAGGATTTCCCAGGATGACAAAATAGCATAGCATTTTGAGAATTCAATATAGCTTCGGAAATCCAGAAGTCATTTGGAACTAAAGAGAGATTGTTTGTGAGGGAGGGGGAGAAAATTTGGAACTCAAAAGCTTGTGGAACTGAATGTTGTAAACCAGAAATAAATAAATTAATTTAAAAGGAAAAAAAAAGAAATGATGAGCAGGATACTCTTAGAAAAACCTGGAAAGGCTTACATGAATCCATGCATAATGAAATGTACAGAACAAGGAGAATGTTATACATGGTAAAACCAGTATTGTACGACGAAGAATGATGAATGACTTAGCTATTCTCAGCAATACAATGATCCAAGACAATTCCAAAGGACTTATGACGAAAAATCCACCTCCAGCAAAAGAACTGACAGAGTCTAAATACAAATTAAAGCATACTTTTTTTTTACTTTATTTTTCTTGGGAGGTTTTTGGTCTGTTTTCTTTACAACATGACTAATATGGAAATATGTTTTGCATGCCTGTACATGTATTACTCATGAAATTGCCTGCCTTCTCAATGAGGGGAGGGGAGGAGAGGGGAGGGAAAGAATTTGGAACTCAAATTTTTTTTAAATGAATGATAAAATTGTTTTTATACACAATTGGAAACATAAAATATTTTTAAATAAAAAAGAGATTATTTGTGAGGGATGAAACTGTCTTAGACATGGAGCTTCCTGCACATCATTTTCACCTGCATTGACCAGACTGGACTTCAATCCTCAGGCTGCCTCCTCTGGGGAAAGTTTCCTGCTCCTATAAAAACTTTCACAACACTTTCTACCGAGTATGAGTCATCACCTCTTGTTTATTTTATTTCAGCTTCTTGTTAGCTAACAGCTATAATTACACAGAAAGAATATTATGACCTTTTCCTCTGAAAAAGCAAGATGAAGAACTGAAGAGAAGAGGAAAATTACTTTTAAAAAAACCAGCACTAGATGACCTTCAAAAGAAATAGTGATTTTTAAAAAAGTAAATAATAACTAAAAATACATTTAGAGGAAACATGAATGTACTTCAAAGTATTTTCTTTGTGATCAGCAAAGAATAAAAGATTATATTTAAAGGGCAAAATGTAACTCTTCTCCCTTCAGTTTAAAAGGATAAGGGAGATAAACAAAACCATCTTAGAGTCTTTCTCCTTTCCTTCATTATACAAAATATATCAAATAACCCCACATTTAGTATGTCCCCTTGGTCAAGTAATTGTGTTTTGGAACCAACTGGCCCTTCCCGGACAAGGTTGTCTCCAATTAATGGAAGCCCATTAAGCACCACCTGCATTCAGGTTAAACATTTAAAGAAAACTTCCATTTTTGAAGCGCAGGCAAGTAGCCTAATGGAGTTAGAACACTTGATCCTTATATTTAGGCTTCAAAACAATTATCAGGTCTACCTTCTTTACGCTACCCTTTATGCTAGGAATAACTTTCTGGCCATCACTGCATATATTTTTCCAATGGCAAGTATTACAATTGCTTAAGTAGTTTCACAAATCCCTGACTAAATTACCTTGCTCCTTTTGACATAGGAGTCCTCTTCATAAACATCTCGGGAAAGGCCAAAATCAGAAATCTTCATTTTGCGTCCTTCAGCCACCAAGACATTTCTAGCTGCTAAATCGCGGTGGACCAGCTAGAAGAAAAAGATGACAACAACAAAAACTCCCCAATACAAAATAATCCAGGAGATGACATGTGATGAGATGAACAATGCTGATTACAATAGGGGTAAGCACAAACTTATGACATTTATGGATGGCTCTCTCTGTAGACCCAGCAAGACTAGTCTGTAAGCACGATACCTTCATTTCTGCAAGATAATGCATTCCTCGGGAAATCTGCCAGGCGAAGGAAATGAGATCTCCCATGGTCAGAGCCCTTTCATCTGGATTGTCCAAGTAGCTAGAATTCCGGTTGCCATTACCACCCATGTAGCTGGGTCCCACCTTCCGGCTTTCCCGGAGGAAGCTCCGCAAAGAACCATACTTGGCATACTCCACTATCAGGTAGAGAGGTCCTAAAGGGCAAAAGGATACAGGTTAGTTATGGAGATGGATGAAGTGAGTGGAAGGAACTAAGCTCAAAGGCATACTCAAGGACGAGGATGCCTCTATGTGTTGACAAACTAGAAAGTTATTCCTATAATGTGATTTGGATGTGCCAGAAATATACATCCTCCAATGTCTCAAAGCAAATCAACAAATTTACTTAGTTCTTACCAAATATAAAGTTCTGTGCTAGGCACTAAAGGGATAAAAAAGCTTGAAAGGCATAGTTGGGTCTGATGTTTCACCATTACAAAGTGTGTGGGGGGGGGGCGGGGAGAGGGAGGGAGGGAGGGGGAGAGAGGGGGGGGAAGGGAGAAGGAGAGAGAGGGAGAGAGAGGGAGAGAGAGAGAGAGAGAGAGGAAGGGAGAAAGGAAGAGAAAGGAGAGAGAGAGAAGAGGGAAGAGAAGGAAAGAGAGGGAGGGAGAGAGAGGGAGAGGGGAAGAGAGGGGGAGGGGGAGAGAGGGAGAGAAGGAAGGGGAGGGAGGGAGGGAGAGGGGGGGAGAGGGGGAGAGAGAGAGAGAGACAGAGAGAGAGAGAGAGAGAGAGAGAGAGAGAGAGAGAGAGAGACAGGGAGAAAGACAGAGAGGGAGACAGACACAGAAAGAAGGAGGAGGAGGACACAGGGAGAGAGCAGGGATAGGGGAGGGAAGGAGGGAAGGGGGATGAGTTAAGTATAGTGTTCTCATATACATTAAGTCCTTAAGACCTTAATATTAATTATGTCAAATCACTTTTCTCCCAGATAGAAAGGAATAAAGAACAATACGAGGGCACTGGGAGCCTGGCACGGGAAGAGCAAAGGACATAGAAATGGGAAGAAGAGAGTGCCAGAGGCAAACTTCACTTTGTTACTTGACCTCCTAACTTTACTGCAACTCTGAATCCAGGTCATTTCTCCTAGGCCCTTGCCTTTGGAGCCATGCTACCTGAAGGTGTCTTGAAAGAACTGGGAGTATTTAGGCTAGAGAAAAGAAAACTCCAAGAGGACATGACACACTCTCTTCCAGTATTTAAAGGGCTGTCTTGCAGAAAAGAGACTGGACTTGGTTTGTCTGGTTGTCTAGCCCCAGAAGGGAGAAATTGGGAGAGTGGAAGCAAAGTTGTAGTCATATTAGCATGTATATGTGTATATATACATACATATAGAAATACACATATACACACCTATATATTTCTACATATGTGTGTGTAGAAAGTGCATATATGTATATGTGCACATATGTGTATATGTGTATGTATATGTGCATGTATTCCATATACAAGGGATAGGTACTAGCCTTGTGATTTTAGGGATATAGTAAATTCCCAGGTGAGGAATTTCCTACAAGACTGGCACCTTCTCTGCACCTTATAGCCTTAGAGAGTTCTTTAGAGCACTTAAAGATTAAGTGATTTGCACAGGGCCACACAGATAGCATCAGAGATGGGCCTAGGACCCATGTTTTCCTCATAGGCTCAAAGGCCAGCTCTCTATTACATCAAGGTGCCTCTCAGCAGAGAAAGAGAGAGACGTGCTGAGGGAAAGTGGAAGGACTCCTAAGAAAAGAAGAGGGGTCCGTCTCTGTTCTTCCAGATGCCCTGTCTGCCTCCTGGTCCTGGTCATGAAGGCTATGAATATATGGCCACCTCCACTTCTTACATTCATTATGCTCTAATCTTGGGCAACTGAGTATCAAGAAACAGAACTGATCATGAAGTTCATGACCATGTAAATGTCCAAAGTTTGGAATAGCTGGAGCCCCAGCAGTATTGATAGCAGCATCCTCCAGAACAGAAGCTGCTTATGGCAACATTGGAATCAGAAGCCAAGAGACACACAAGAACAAACTACAGTTATCACTTCCATATTGTGAATTTCCCCATTTCAGTTTCAACATACCACGAGTTGGCATAAAGAATTAAATAGGAATTTTGGGTGGAGTTTTGCAGAAGCCACAGATGACATATGAAGACCAGCAGATGACACAGAAAAACTTTAGAAACTCAGAAATGTATAAAATATATGTAGAGCATAATATAATATCAACACGATTTAGCTTTTAATGCCATAATAATTCAGACTTCCCTGGTACAAAGGTCAGGCCAAAACATTACGTGCAGATTTTCCAGATAATGGGGTAGGGGCTGTATGCCCCTAACCCCATAATATGGAGAAAGATTGCTTCAGGGAATGTGACTCCTCAGGGTGGAGAGAGCTAAGTATCAGCTATGGACTCTACCAGGCCCCAGCCCTTGGAGCAGATGCCATAATTATTTAATTCCTCCTCACTAGGTGAATGAAGATGGCCTCCAGTGGCAGACTCAAGTATAGAACTTCAGGCAGACTGTCCCAGTGACTATTGGGACAATCTCTGGGCCCCTTTCCTTAGCCATAAGATGAAGGAGTTGGACAAGATGATCTCTAAGGGTCCTGTATGCGGTGTTCTGTATTTCTATGGTTTTATGCAGAGAGTCTCACAGTCTGGGAGATACATGACTGAATGAAGTGTCTCTTTTTCCTAGAGGGAAATGCACATTTTACTTGTAATTTCTTTGACTCTTGATGAACATAACCAGTGTGCAGTGAGCACCCTCACCATATAGCTAGCTCTCTGACATCCTGACAAAGGAGTCTCTGACATAAGGAAAACATTATTTCCTTCCACGCTTAGCGAAAAGTGCCACCTCCCAGGACACCTTTCCTAATCCTGACAGCTCATAGGGTTTCCTCAATTTACCCTTTATTTACTTTGTATATATTTTATCTGTCCTTGTGTATATACATTGTTTTTCCCCAAAGAATTTAAGTGTCTTGAATGTATAGACAATGTCATGTTTATCTTCATGCTGAATATAGTTCTGATATACAGAAAGTACTTAATAAATGCTTGCTGCTTGGTTCGAAGATATGGGCCATTCTTGCACAGCCTTGTACGTTGCTCTTCTATGTGCTGCTCTTCCACATTATCATCTTATACTACATGAGGAGAAGCTCCTGTCAGAAGTGGTCTAAGGAAATTCATAAATGGATCTTTCTACAGCTATATAAAATATCAGACATTAGTTAAATGACACCAACTGCTACGTAGCTTGCATTTTGGTTTCTGTAGGAAACAGAATTATAAATGTGCACTGACATCATACAGCCTACAGACCATAGATTACCAGCAGGAAACCCAAAATGTGGCCAAGAGGGGCTAAATAGTAGCTTGCCCATGAAAATACAGCTGGCAGAGCTAGCTTGTCTGTATATGTTTGTGTGTGTGCATGTATGTGTACACGCGCACACAAACTGAAGGCCCATAGACTCTGCACAAGAATACCCGTTGTCTACGTGGTAAAGGAAAAGTCACTCCAAACGCTGAGTGATAAAAAACATCTGCCAGCGTAAGGCAGCATAAGCCATTGAGAAATTATGAAATAACCCCTTTGTTTTATTGGTTTGGGAAAAGGCAAGCCCATGTCAAGTATCTGTGAAAAGTAATTTAGGTCTCCATGAACCAAGCGAGCTCTAGGGATACATCTCTCTGTCCTGAGAGAAAGAAGAGAAAGGGAAGAAAGAGAATGAGGGACCTGGAATGAGGGTGAAAGGGGGGAATGAGAGGAAAAAGCAAAGGAGGATTGGGAAGGGCAGAGCATAAATGGAGAATGAGAGAGATGGAACAAGAGAAAGATGCTTAAAATTCACCTGCCAAGTCATTTCAAAGCTCCAGCTTCCATCCAAGAGTATGATTTCTCTATTTGTTTTACTACCATTCTACATGGGAATCCTTACCGTCCTGACTGCAGGCTCCATAGAGTTTAATGACGTGGGGGTGGTTGACCTGTTTTAGCAGGTTAAACTCTGACAGCAAGTCTTTGAGCTCACTCGGAGAGGCATTTTCTGAAAAGCATTGTAAACAGGGCAGGTTAAGAACCAGGCTCCTCTGATCTTTCCCAATCCAGCCCAGTCCCCCTCTGTTTCACAAGCCCGAGATGATGTTAGTCTACTGAGGAGTCACATGTTTGGTGGCTATCACCTTGATACTGGGAATTGCCTTTATCTCGAGACAAAAACATAAATAGCAGGAAGATTCGGTGGAGGGGGCAAAATGATACCAATGCTTTAAACATTTAAGTATCGAAAAACAAGCTGATTTTGCCACCATCTTTGGGCTTTGCATTGCTGTCATCCCAACCTACCAACATGCAAATTTCTGCCATAATTTTCTATGTTGACTGCTCTTTGTCCCTGATCAATACTGTATGTTTGACAGTTAGAGGTCTATCCACTCAAACTCAGACAAGAGATTTCTGCAAGGTTCCTGTTGCTTAAAGGTTTTCTGGAAAAGGGAGTTTTGTGTCTTGGCTTTCCATGAAAGTGAGGTATGAGCTCATTTACCATGTGAGGGTTAGTCTTTTGAAAGGTAAATAGCAATGGTAAGTGATTTTAGTGCCTAAAAATGCTGGAGTTATATGTTTAACTAGCACTCTTTGCTCATAATAAGCATCCCTGTGACAACATCTATCATAGCACAAATCATGCTGGGAAAATGAGTGGAAATTTTTTCCTCTCACCCTCCCAAGCCCACTTTTGGCAAGTATTACAGTCAAGTGGTGATTGAGAAAGTCAAAAACCCCAATAAACTATAAACAAATCCCTGTCCTGGCAGTTGCCATCACTCCTTCGAACATGACCTTATTTAAGACAAGTTTTTATGGTGCATTTATGATGGTGATTTCTCGTGCGCCACAAAAATTCATTAACAGCTGGGCAATTACTGTAAGTGCCACACTAATTTATTAGAACAGTACACTTAAAAATCTAGGTCTCCGCACACCATCCCATCTCTCCCCAGCTGGCATTAATTCTGCCCTAGCTAATTGCAATAAGAATCAAATGTTAAATCACCTGGAATAAAGGGCCGTTATTTTGTAACCATCCATTTGGACTGACTCAGTCCTGTTTTATTGGTGATGAAATCACTCAAATCTCTTGTAAATGTCTAAAGGTATTTAGCAAACTCATAAAGACAACGAGCATTTTAGTTAAAATGTCATGTAAGGGGTTATTTTTGTGTTGGAAATAAATTTCCCTTACCATGCTATTCTAAGTTTAAGGATGCATGAGAAGTTGCTCACTGAGTACTCTTTAAACTACGGTAATTTTAATAATGAAGCTTATTTGCTTCTCTGTACTAACCAGATGCAACTTCAGGTGTCTTGTTTTCTAAACTCCCTCTACCTCAATCAAATGTGTTATCTGAAACTAGGAATTCTCCAGCAAATGAAAACTGCAGAGGGAGGAGTATGATGAGTATCCTTTTTAATATTTCCCCTGGAATGTGAATTCTGGTTCTCATCACAGCCAATGTCACCTTACTTAACATTTCTGATCAATAGAGCTTCTCGGTGTCTTGGAAGTTTCCTGGTGGTTCTATAGTAAGAGTCAATCACCATCTGCTCCAAGCAGAGCTGCCTATATAAAAGACTGATTTTAACCAGTGTATTCCCCTACAGGAGTAGAAAAATAAAACTCCTGATCCTGGAAGCATCTTGGTGTTTCCTTGCATGACCTAAGCTCAGGCCAATGGAAACTATGGCTTACATCATTGTGGCACCACCTGAATTCCCTCTCATTAGAAAATGTTGGAATATAAATAAATGGCCTTCAGGAAGAGCAGCTGGGGACCTGGCATAGAGCAGCAGGGCTTGCCTCCAAACCATCCACACATCCAAATCCTACCAGTGTGTTTATAGTCAGGGGTGGCTAATCAACATCTTTAAAAGTATGTGGACAGGAAGGTACCTTTCAGCATTTTCACTGCCACAGTGGTGTAGCCGGCTTTCCCTTTGAGTCGGAAAGCTGTTGCCTTGACGACCTTTCCAAACTCTCCTTCTCCTAGGGTTTTTCCAAGAACCAAATTCTTCCGAGGAAATTCCCACTTTGGATCCTCCTGAATTGAGAAGAGAGGAAAAGCAAGAGGAGAGAAAAAGGATAAGGTGATGATAGGAAAATAAAAATTACGAAATAACTGCCAACAACAAGTTTTAAAAATACCTATGCCCATCACTTTCCAGAGGGTTGATGAGCAGAGAAGGAATTCTGTCAGAAATGTTGTAAATCGCCTACCTAACAGGCATAATTCAAACTAGAATCATTAGTATCAACTGAAATTTGGTGAAGAGGTTGGGATCCAATATGAAGAGTACATACACCAAATCATTGTAAGGGAGTTTCACCTACAAAAAGTGAAGCAAAACAAAGACCTTCCTCCTAGAAGCTCCCCTGGGGCTTCCTTCGGGTAGCACCAGCTCTACTACATAACAAATGCATGCACAGGGTATAAAAGGTCTTCTCATCTTCGCAGACCCCAAGCTGTACTGTCATTCTCCTTCCTTTGCCTATATAGATTTTCCTGACTTTTCCTGTAGAGATGCCATAAAGAAATAATCTCCATGCCAGAAAGTTTGAATAACTATAATAATGCCCTTGGGAATCAACAACCAACTCTCCACTCTGAAGTCATACTTGGCTGGTAGGCAAGTTGAAGGGGGTGATACCGTTGCATGGTTGTTGGACAGAATGGACAACATCAATAATCCTCTTCAGACACTTTCTAGCTGCGTAAGCCCTGGGCAAGTCACTTAACTTCTATCTGTCTCTATCATTTTAGTAACCCAAGTCTAAAAAAAAAAAAAGGAACCAAAGTTACTCTGGCAGAACCTATTTGTGATGAAGTCATATTGGCACTCAGTGGTTACAATTTCCCTTTCTAAATGTTGACAAACAACCCCTTAAGTAATATGTTCTGGAATGGGTCAAATGAATCCAGGTCAAGCTCTCTGCATTACGGTATGAAGATACCATTATCTTCCCTTTCCTCAAAATCTGGACAACATCTATCATTTGCAGTCTTATGGAACATCTATAGCATCTATCATCTTTCAAAGATCACTAAAGCAGCTCAGCAAACATCTGCCACCTCTTTCAGGACTCACGGATGGAATTCATCAAGGCCTACCTAGTGACTTAAACTCACTGATTGTACGTAAGCATTCTCTCACCATTTCTTTACTTTTGTAAGTTACTGACAATTCCGTTCACTGAGCATGTATTAAATGTCTGCTATGTGCCAAGAGAGGAAAAGTAGATAGAAGGCTAGCTTTGGAGATAGGAAAGACCTAAGATTCAAGTACTACTTCTGACACATAGTAGCTCTAGAACCGGGGGCAGGTCATTTAAACTTAACTCCTCACTGTCTCACGCAACTCTAAGATTTGGAGTTACATAAGTTCTGATGTGCATTAATGGAGGGCATTTCCATACCAGGGCTTTCTAACACTGGCACGGTGTCTGTTATGACTAATCTGGACATCTCTCCCCATCACCCCTACCAAAAACAAAAAAAACCCCCACCATATACACATATATCTCACATATAGTGTAAATTACATATAATTATAAAATATAGAATTATAAAAATTATATATAAAATATGTGTATACACATACGCGTGTGTATACATGCTACCTGCCAACAGTAGTTGATATTAAATGTCATTTACAAACATTATTCTTTATTATTTATGTCCCCATGAGGTAAGTGTTATGAGATGAGGAGATTTCTTTGGTCGGTGTTACAACTAGCAAGCTTCAAAAGCCAGGTTAAATATGGCTTTCATGACCCTAAGTGCAACACTTTTCAATAGCACACCATGCTTTGTCTCTACTGAAAATTTTTATTCTCTTCTCAGATCTTCTGTTTCTATCCAACAGACTATCATTCCATTATGTTCATTCACATAGTAGGCATTCATTAAAGGCTTGTAAAATTTAACTCAATAACCAAATTTTACTTTTACTCCAAACGAGGACATAGTTTTGCTGCTGCTGGGGACAATGTCTGCCTACCCAAACACTACTTATGCATTTTCCTTTCTTGTGAAACCCTGCTGCAAACTATCTCAACTTTTTTTTCTTTAAAAAGAACAACAAATTAGAGATATTCATCATAGATAATCAATCCTCTGTTATGGGAAAAAGGTCAAATCGTTGCTACCATAGGATAGTGAGAGATCTAAAAAACGCGCAAGAAATCCAAGTAAACAAAGACTATGATGCCACAGAGACACCCCATCCATCAACTATTCCAGCCCTGCCCACAAAGAGACAGTGTTCCAGTTGGCAAGGAGTCTCCAAAGACTGACCATCGTTTTGGAATTCAATAGGAAACACATCAAGCTTGGGAGACAGCCTGTAAACAGCACCTCCAGGTCAACAGGAATAATGACAAGTCTTCCAGGACAGAGAAACGATTAGCCTGGTTGGTGGGGAACACACAGAGAGTTTCCAATAAGTCCTAAAATGAATCCCAAGTTCATTGCTGTCACAAGTTTTTAAGATTCTAAATTTTTCTGCCTTTGAAGAAATCCTTACCACACATTTTAATGCTTTTGGAACTGAAATGTTCTTGGGCTAAATTTTAAATTGGAAAACAACCGCTACCCATTTACACAACTTGTCCAGTGTGGTGTCTGACTCAGGCAGTGAGCTTGCAGACCAAGGCACTGTGCTAATACCAAATTTCTCCTGGGACTCAAACTTCCACTGGACAGGCTCAAACCAGTCTGGAACCTAAAATGGGGATAGCAACCAAGGCAAAGAAGGTGGGAGGGCTGCGAGTGGGCAAAGGCAAGGCCAATGAATCTGGATTCTGAGAGGCCTCTAGGGCTGCCTAACAAATGTAATCTATTTGCCCCACAGGACACAGCACCCAGGGTCAAAGCTCGCGACAAAACAACATTGTAACTGACTTCTGAAGATTCCAAATCTGGCACCAAGGAATGAGCACCAGAAGTGGGCACATGGCCTCAGATACACGGGTGCCTCTGCTGAGGTGAGCTTCCCTTCATACCTCAATGATTTCTGATAGAAAATAGGATCCAATTCTACTCCATAGGGCTGTGATTTAGGCCAAAAGGACAGCCAGGAGGAGGAAGGTCTAAGCAGCTCAGAGGAGACATAACAATCCCACTTTTTGAAAGCACTTCTACAGGAAGGGGCAGCATAGTGTCATATACAATAATGTCAGACTTGGAATCAGGAAGGCCTGGGTTCAAATCCTGCCTCAGACACCAACTAAACTATGTTAATACGGGCAAGCCAATTCACCTCTCGTCTCAGTTTCTTCACCTGTAAAATAGGTGTAATAATCCATACAGTACCTGCTTCACAAGGATGCTATGAAACTCAAATAAGATGATGTTGATAGACCACTCGGCTGACTTTAAATCATTAAATACATGTCATTTATAATTGACAAGTATTCTCTCATTAGAGCTTTACAAACAGCCTGTGGGGTAGATAAGGCTGGCATTATTATCTTCAGCATGCAGATCAGGAGGCTGGCAAAGAGAGGGTGTCAGCTGTGTTAATATCACCCAGCTAATTAGTAGCAGAATGGGCATTAAAGACTTGGGCAAGTCATTTGGACTTGCTTGGCTTCAGCTTCCTCATCTGTCAAATGGAGGGGACTGGACTAAGAAGGGTCTGTCTCTAACATCCCTCCCTTCCACCTCTAAATCTCCCGACTCCCAACCTTGTCTTCTTTCCACTTAAAGCTCACACTGGTATTTCTATAAGTTACTGATTCCGCGTTTCTTCCATAAGGAAACTGTTTCCCCTAGACCCAGAGTCCTCTGCTGGTCCCATTCCCAGCAGCGTTCCAGAGTCTGGATAAAACCCAGTATTTTAAGTGTGTTTTTGCCTACTAGTCTCACAAGCATCAGGGACTGATTTGGTATTTGCATCTTTGTGGTAAATTTGTTTTCTTTTTTTCTGAGATTTCCCAAAGAAATTAACCAAAGAAAGATGGGAAGATGAGTACTGTCTGTCCTATTCCTGTCTCTGAATAGCAATAGCACTGAGGCCAGAGTGGGGGTGGCAGTGGGGACTGAGCTGCAGACTTCCTGGCAGACTGCTCTGTTAAAGCCAAAATTTGTAGTTTCCCTGGAACAAGTCTTGCTTAACACCATACCATGGGGTGTGGGGCAGAAGACTGTTTTTGGAAGAACAGCTGAAGCTTCAATACCATAGCACTGGGATTTTCAGTCTGATATCCAACTCATTCTGTAAGCTTTATTCAAATAGGCAGGAAACTGATGTAGATAGAGCCAGCCTTAATTGCTTGGTTGCAGTGTGGTGTAATAGGAGGAAACTGGACCATGGGTCAGAAGATCCGCGTTTAACTTTGGCTCTACCACTTGAGGCAAAATACTCCATTTCCTCATCTGCAAAAAGAAGGGGCTACAACAAATGATGTATAAGGTCCCTTCCAGAGCTAGTGTTCAGGTGCCATTATGAGGCAATGTGCCATAGGAGTAAAATGATGTGGGTTCAAATCCTGGCTCAGCTAGCTACTCACTGCCTAATATGTCTCAGAACAAGTTAATTATCCACTTTGGGCTTCAGTTTCCTCATCTGTAAAATGTCAAAAAAGGACTAAATGGACTCTAAGGTCCCTTTGCGTTCTAAATCTATAATCCCATGATGATCCCCCAATAGACTTCATCCTGAGAACTCCCAGGACAAACACACAAGATCAGAAAAAGGACAACCTGAGATTTGATCTGTACCCAAATGAGCAGCTTTGGCTTCTCTTTCCCTCAACTTAAGTCCCACAACCTTGAGCTCCTTCGTACCAAGCAAACCACAAGCACAGAAAATCTACCACAGCCCCAGAACCCACAGATTGGACACAGTTGTCCACTCTAACCCCACAGGAAATCTTACAGGGATTTTGAAGGCATCCACCGAGACCTGGTTCTCCATGGAGTCTAGGGATGGCCGGCGAACATTGGACGAAGAATAGCTGATGGGGTAGGCCTGAGCAGGCCTTCTGAAGGTCATCTCTGCAGAGGCAATGGGTGGCTTGTGGGAGTTCTTGTGGTAGCGGCGGATGAAGTAGGAAGAAAGCAGCACAGAGAAGATAAAGGAGAAGAGGATGGCGACAGCAATGACCATCCTGCAGACTTCATCACAAAGCGGTTCTGTGGGAAGGAAGGGCAAAGGAGTTTAGTGCTCCCCTGCTCTGAGTTCTAGACCAATTGTTGGTGTGTATAGAGACCTTTGAGAGACAGCGTGGCATGAAGGCTGCAGAATCTGCCTTCTGAGTTAAGATGACCCATGTGAAAGACCCGCTTTTGACTCACACTGGCTGTGTGACCCTGTGGCCTCTGAGTGCCTGGAACAATCTGATACATGTAAAATGGAATCTCAAGGTTGTTTTAATCTGTATTTCTCTAATCAATAATGATTTAGAGCATTTTTTCATATGACTGAATTGTTTCGATTTTTTTCCCTGTATATAAAGGAGATGTTACAAGAAAGTTTGAAGAACATAGAACATATTAGCTATCAGACTTAAGGAAAGGCAAACGATTTACGAATAAACAAAAGATAGAGAGTAGGGTGAGGCGTAAAATGGGTAATTACAATTACAGCAAAGTAAAAAGGTTTTGTATAAATAAAACCAACTTAGCCAAGATCAGAAGGAAAGCAGAAAATTGCGAGAAAAATTTATAGACAGTTTCTCAGATAAAGGTCTCATATCTCAAATATATGAAAAACTCTGTCATATCTGTAAGAATGTGAGTCATCTCAAGATGATTAGGGAAAACAGAAAAGAACCTATATGTTCTAAAATATTTACGGCAACTCTGTACAAGTTCTAGGAGTATTGCCTATCTGCAATTCCTCACTGAGAACTTAATATACTGAGGAAAATCACAGGTCCAGACAAAAAAAAAACAACCCATAGAGTGGTCTATATTAGCACTTTAAGGTCTTCAAAGTACTTCGTAAACATTATGTCATCTGATGTGCAAAACAATCTTGCAAGGTTCCTATTACTTTAACCTTCCCCCCAGTGTTACAGGTGGGGAAAAAAGACTTAGGTATGTTAAATATCCTGCCCAAGGCTAAACGAGGAGATGTGTCTGAGGTAAATCAAGGAAAGAATCCCTGTGGTGTACTGGAACCAGCACAGCCCTGGGAATCAGGGAACTTCTATCACTGATTAGTTGTGTGACTCTGGACACATCACCCAACCACTGAGAATTTCTATTTTCTCACACGCAAAATGAAGGATTTGGACAATCTGATCTCCAAGTTCCTTTCTAGCTCTAAAACTTCAATGGTAGCTCATCTTCTCCTCCTCTCTCTTTTCTTCTGACCTGGCTTGTATTCATTTTTCACATTACTATAGCAAATTTCTCTCTGCATGAGTGTGTGCGTGTGTGTGTGCACGCATGTGTGTATGCATATGTCTGTATACAAAGGGCATGGGGAGGGGTGTGAGTCACACACACACACGCCCTTGGGTCATACAGCATTTCCCACAATGATAGTGCAAAACTTAGGGGAAAAAATGTTTGGCTAGGGTGGGGGGGAAATCAAGAAGGATGAAGGAGAACATTCCTGAGCTGCTTGGTCAGTGTTCTGTAGGAGCCAGAAAAAAAACGGACATTGCCGAGTGGAATTTTCCCTTCCTTCTCCAGCTCTGTTACTATCGTCTTCCCATGAAGGAAAACAAATGTCATTCGGGTGTCATTATGAAAGCTTTGGTCCAGTGGCCCTAAGGGTTTGGAACATGACTAACAACACAAGTGTTGGTCAAGCCTAATGTACAAACCAAGAGACCCAAGGGGCCTGGCTTCCATCTGTTAGAGCATAAGGGGACAGTGTTTTATTCACAGTATGTTGGGATCACTGCAATAACCATGGGACCCAAATGTGGGACCCATGTGGGACCAGGAAAGTCTTCTTGTTTCAGCATGGTTCTAAATTCAACCTTCACGTAAGTTATATTTAGCCAATAATAATAACCATTAACACGTAACTTTTGGCTTGGGCAATTCCTGCTTATTTGGGTCTCCCTCCTGTTAGGCCCTTTTCTACCTCATGACTATCTACCTCTGGAAGACAGAAAATGGAAACTCCCAGGTGTTGATTTCTTAGGAACATAACAACAGCCTCACATGTTTGAACAGTTCTTCTGAACACTATTGGTTCAGGTCTTGTCCTATTTTCATTTAAGAGCTTCGCACCCACCTGAGTCTCCCTCATCCTTCAAGGCCCAAGTCTGATTTTTCTCTCCTCTGTCCTCTTATGGCTTTTACTATCTGAACTTTAAGCCATACCATTAGCTAGGAAGCCAACATAATGTAGTGGAAAAAGTGCTGACTTTGGCAGTCAGGAGACCTGGGTTCAAATTCCAGTCAGCAGAGATTTAAAAGCTACACCATTATAAACAAACAAGCTGAAGAAAAACTCTTCAAGGCTAAGCTTTCCAGGACCCAAAATAAGAATATGACCATATACACAAACCTACCTCATAGGGTCATGAGGATATGACTTTGTAAACCTTCAAGAACTTCATAAATGTGAATTGCTGAGTCTTATAGTGAATGCTTAACTAAAGTCATGCTGGAATAAAAACTTTTTCTCAGTACTTTTAATGCTATACATTGGGGGTCCATTGTCATTGTGGTGAAGGAGTCAATATGCAATTATTAAGTGACTACTATATGCCAGGCCCTAACTTCACATCATCCAGGAACAAACACTTTCTATCACAGACAGAGGACTGGACCCCTGCCCTGGTGTCTTGGTGAACACCAGTTTAATAAATATTTTTTGGGTCACAAGTAGATGAAAAGCTGTCCAGTAAGAGGCTGTCAAACTTCTCTATCTCCCCTAGAAGGAATCACAGGCCCAGGGTAAGGCAGAAAGTGCTTAGTTAAGGAGGTGAGAAAGCTAGACATCAGTATGGCTTTCATATATGCAAATACATACTGAACAGCTGATATGGAAATCATTAATAAACATTTCAATCTGGTGTTTAGCCTGAATGCTTCGGCAGTTGCCTGTAGATTGGGGCACCTAAAGAGACTGAAGCTTCCCTCTGTGATTCTCCTTACATTTGAGAGCTGGCTACTACTGCTAAGGAGGGCAATGTCTCTTCCATCCATGTGGCTTGTCCAGGGATAAGGGCTGGAGGGAGATCCCACACCACCCCCACCCCAGTGCTGCCCTCCTTGTTCTAACCTTTATCATCATCAGGCTCACAGAAACACTTCTTTTCTTCTGGGAAGCAGTTGCAGACTCCATATCCAGCCTTGATTCCCCTCCATTCCCCTCTTTCATGACCACCAATAATGTCTCCCCCTAATCAGACACAGACACAAGAAACACATGTTGTCTTAGTCATGGGTGTGGAGCTATGCTCTTCCATTTAAGACACATAGGGAGGGGCTTTACTCAACAAAATGGGGGATGACAGCTCACCATAGGCAAAGTTGCCACTCCAATATTTACACAGAAGCTGGGCTCCAGAGAGCTCCAAGGCATTCCCTTCTAGCTTTCATTACAATGGGAATGACATCCCCACTTGGCAGAATAGTAAAACTGAGTCACAGAAGGAATAAGTGACTTAAGGTCACGCAGTTGAAGTTAAAAGCAAGGGAAATAATCCTGGTCTCTGGGTTCTTAGACTAATGTTGACTCCAGAAGACTCAATCTCCTCCTGGGTGAGGGCTGGGGAGGAGGGGCAGAGAGAAGCAAACACAACACGGGAGGCCTTTTAAAGGTAGGTTAGCATGTGAACTGTTAAGAAATGAATATATGCATCACGGATACTTGTATACACATGCCTCCCTCTCTACCCCCAATTAGCCTAGAAGCTCCTTGGGGTAAGGGACTTTTTTCCATTTGCATATCCCTCATATACATATTTGCTGAATAGGACTGAATGATGGGGCAGACAGAGAGAACCACCAAGCAAGGGCAAAAATGCACATGAGATCAAGAAAGGCCACCAGGGCTATGTTCTGGGGGACAAATGGTCTACAAGGGTTTCATACGTATGCAATCTTGAGGGCAGATGTGAAGATCTCGACTTTCCACAGCGTCACAGATGCCATCGGGACAAGTCTTGAGGCTTGGTGTGCATGTCGAATAGTTCTTAGAAATTCCTAGAAATAGAACAAATGCTCTTGGCCACCTTCTATTTGATAGATTTATTCAGAATCCTCAAACCTCAAATAGCCCCATCACCTCCTTTTGGAGATAAAGAAGCAAGATACAGAGAAGGGCAGAGACCTGTCCAAGGTCAGACAGCTAAAGAACAGCAAATCAGGGTGAGAAATCATGTTGCTTGATGGCTAGTCCAGGGTTCTTGGCATCCCTACATGTTAATTCTGAATTCCAGCAGGAGATTTCTGTAACTGCCATTTTGCTACTAAATGTTTGGCCCACATTTTCCCTGCTAGCTCAGTTCCTTCCAAAGAATCAAAGAGAAAGGGAAAATAAAGCAAAACACTTCCCCTCTCATCTTCCTTTCTGAGGCTAAGACTCCAGTCAGGAGTCTTCCTGAAATGAAAAAAAAAATGTCATCCTAATCTCTTCTTATTTATAAAATTCCACCTGTGTCCCAACTTAAGTCTCAGCTTCCCTTGAACAAGTAAAAGACAATGAATCCTTCCTATTCCTTCTATGATCAGACCAATGGAAAAAAAAATCAATGGCCTATCTGCCCTCACAGAAACTAATCCAGTACTTAGCCTATACCAGACACCCAGTAAACATTAATTGGTTTACTGACTGGATTGACTAAACAATGCAAATAGTAATGACACCTTACCTTTGCCATCCCCCTGTCTCCACTGGCATGTGCCCATCAAGGTGCCCAAGCCACCACACTCTTCACACTCTAAACGTCTCTTGTTCACGGCACATGAAATGGGACAGCCCTCCTCTTCAAGGAAAACTGTGGGAATAACAAAAACATAAAGCATGGTACTAATTGTGGGCCTCCAGTTAGCAATCTATCCTTTGATTTTCAATGTCTTCCAGGTCAAGAACCATGTCTACCAAGAGATGACACTGACCAAGCTCAGGTCAAGAGACACTGAAACCAATTCACCTGGATTCTAATGAAGATAATTCAGTTGAGAATGTTCAGAAAAGGTTCACTAAAGTCCCCAATAAATATTTATTAAACATCTACCATATGCCAGGCATCTGGCCAGGTGCTAAGGGTACAAAGAGAAACAGTCTTTGCCTTCAAACATCTTACAATCTATTGGGCAAGACCACATGTACACATATAAGTGTATGCAAAGACATACAGAATAAATATGTTTTTTTGGGTGGTGAGGCACTAGCAACTGGGAAAATCAAGACGGCCTCACTAAGGAAGGAGTGTCGGAGCTGAGCTTTGAAGGAAATTAAAGTTTCTAAGAGGGGCAACAATGAGAAAGGAGTGAATTCCAGGAATGGGGGCACTCTGAAAAACCACAGAGATGAGACAGAATATTGTATAATGCTGCTTACCAGGAGGGAACAGAGAAGGGGAAGACATTTAATACTGCCTCCCAAACGTCGGGCACTGTTTCCAATAGTAAATCAAAAGGGTTCCATTCATTCCATTCAATAGTTCAACTTGACACTATTATCTGTTCTCAAATCCCTTGCTCCCGTGTCCTGTTCCCTCTGGAGCCTTGCCAGATGCTAACCCTAGATTGTTCCCACTTTTGGCCTCCACTGCCCCTACTACTTTACTAGTGAATGGACTCAGAGGATGCCACACAACTGTTTTGACTAGGCCCACTACACATTTTTGTTATCCAGTATTTATTTATCCTCACTGCTGAAAGACAAAGGATTGGTTAGCTGGGAGATAGCAGTAGCAGTTGAGTGATAAGCTTGGAAGCCAGATTGCAATGGATGAACCTCTCTACAATGAAAGGACTTGTGAATTTAAGAGATTCCTCTCTATCTGATTCTCCATCCAACACATCAAAGTGGATGTTTCAAGTTTTTTCTTCTCTCAAACCTCCCACATCATCCCTCCTGTCACCCTCTTGGCTGAGGACTATACCTTACATGAGGCCAACAGATAAGATCTCCCTCTTCTCTTCTCCTCTCACCCCATAATTTTTTGACTCACTATTCCTTGCTTTATTCTAGTCTCTGATGATGAGTTGACCCTTCTACTCAATAAGGTCAAATTCTATACTTGATCTTATATCCCCCTTTCCCATCTTCTCCAGCACACTACCCATCTTTCCCCATCCCTAATCTTCAGTCTCTCCTGTCGATCTCCTCCTTCCCTGCTGACTACAAACATGCCTATTTCCCGCATCCTCAAAAATACTCTCATTAGATCCTACCATTCCTACTAGCAATCCCCACTAACAAAACCTTCCCCTCTCTGCCAAACTGTTTAGGAAAGTCATGTGCTGGGGCAGCTAGGTGGCGAAGTGAATAGAGGACCGGCCCTAGAGTCAGGAAGACCTGAGTTCAAATCCCGCCCCAGACATTTGTCACTTACTAGCTGTGTGACCTTGGGCAAGTTACTTAACCCCAACTGCCTCTTCTCCCCCCTCCAAAAAAAGAAAGGCATGTGCCCCTGATTCCAACACTTATTCTCTTACTCTCTTAACTCTTTGCAATCTGGCTTGCAACATCATCATTCATCTTTTAGTACCCTCTCCAATGTTACCAATGATCTTCTGAATGCCAAATCTAACAGCCTCTTTCTCAGTCCTCATCCTTCCCAACTTCCCTGCAGCATCTGGCATTGCTGACCACTCTCTCCACTTGGACATTCTCTCCTCTGTGGGTTTTCATGACACTCTTTCCTCCTACTTCTCCAACTGTCTGTCCGACTGCTCCTTCTCAGTCACCTTTGCTGGATCATCATCCACATCATTTCCACTAAATGTGGATGTACCACAAGAGGGCCCCACAGGTTCAACTCTTATCTCTATATCCCAAATCTATACATCCAGCCCTCATCTCTCTCCTGAGCTCCAGCCTTACATAGCCAATTGCATTTTAAATATTTTGTACTGGATATCCTATAGACATCTCAAATTCAACAGGTAACACAGAATTAATTAACTCCTCCTCTCCAACCTTCTTCTGAACATCCCTCCCTCTGAACTTTCTCACCTTCACCTGATACATCCAGTAGGCTGCCAAACTTCTTGTTGATATCTTCAAAACGTTTATTATATGTATATATACACCCTTCTCTTTCTTCATGCATCCACCATAATAGCTCATCATCTATTGCCTTAGTGTTCTAGTAGATCTCATAGACTCACATCTCTTTCTATTCGCTCCTGCATTTACAGAATTTTCCTAAAGCACAGATCTGACCCTATTCAGACCCCGGCAGCTCCCTATTATCCTGTGTCTGGCATTTAAAGCCCTTTATAACTTGGCCCCTTCTTAACTTTCCAATCTACTTGTACACAATTCGCTTCCACACTTCCCACTGTCTATCCACACTCTCCTAACTGCTGTTAGTTACTCAGACATGATGCTTTAATCTTCCCTCTCTTGCCCATAAGCTTACAATGCTCTTCTACTACACCCTCCATGCTTGGAATCCTGGGCTTTCTTAAAGACTTAACTCAAGTTCCAACTTCTACTAAAGTCCTTTTCTGATCCCTTCCCCACCCCACCTCCTGTTGCTAGTGTCTTTCCCTAAAAGGTGACCTTGTATTTGATTTAAACATGTTTTATACACACCTATCTATTTATATAGCATGCCTCCCATCAGGATATATGCTCATTAAGGAAAAGAACTATAGTGTTTTTATCTTTGTAACCCTAGCGTTTAGTACAGTATACACTGGCACATTATAAGTGCTTAATGAATGCTTATTAATTGACAAATACCTTTAGTAGCCTATATATTTTGGTACCTTATATAAGATATTGTAGAAGATATAAAAAAAATCAGTCTAAACAGTTGAAAAGATATTGGGTCAAAATTCACAAAATCATGAAGATTGCTACAGAGTGTGATGCTGAAGATGGAATTTACAGTCTCATGCGGCAAACTACAATGCAGTTGGGGAAATTACAAAAATATGAATAATTTCACTACAATGCAGTCATGTGAATGGTATGGGTGGATGACAAGTACTTAAAAGAAAGTTGAGAGCAAAGGTCCCAGGAGCATACTTACAATTTCCTTCAACTGAGATAGTAAGCGTTGTTTTCACCTGTTTCCTACTCTGTTTGTCTGTTGCAAACACCTCGTATCTCATTCCTGTGCATTCTGGCTTTTGCAGCATGGAGGTATCATTCACAAACAGATTCCCTGTTATGCTTTCTGGGGAGGTGACGATGCTCAGAGCAGTGCAGTTAACGCTGAGAGACTGGAGTTTGTAGGTTATAGTTACTCCATGGAACTCCTTGCAGTTTTCAATGCAAACTTTTCCAATCTAGGCTCAAGGAATAATTTGAGAACATTACAAGTCTAGATAACATGGAGCACTAAGAAAAATATGTTTAACTGCCTACAATTATAACTGCTTATAATTCATAATAATAGCAAAAACTCAATATTCAACAGGTTAAAGGGCACACAGCAGGCAACCTGAACTACTGAAAAATCATATTTAGAACCATAAATGGTCTCAGAGAGTCTTCTAGTCTATCTCATTTATTTAGAGTTTAATTGATGTATTTTGTTTTTGTATCAATTATTTCCCAATATATTCCTCCTTCCCCATACCTTGTAACAATCATAATTAAACAAAAGTGACTACCCATGACATCATGTGCAACATTCTTCATCTACAGGTTTCCCTATCCCTCAAGGGAGAGGTGGAAAGCATGTTTTGACATCTGTTCTCTGAAGCCAAGCTTGGATATTACAGTTAACCAGAGTTTGGCTGCCCTTTGGTGTTGTCTTCATTTGAACTACTATAGTTATTGTGTATATTATTCACTTGGGTTCTGTTCCCAGTATCTACATCACTTCACACAATTCTTCCCACGCTGCTCTGAATTTCTCCAATTTCTAATTTCCTATGATATAATAGCATACCAATTCACTCTTAGAGTCAGAGCTTTTTATTTTTTATCAATCAAATTTAACAAATAAGCCTTACATGTTTGCTGTAAGCAAGATTCTCTGCTCTGTCCTCTGAGACACAATGATAGTCACAAAGACCTTACAGTCCAATGGGATGAGTGTATGGGGCGGGGGGAAAGATGTGGGTGTGGGTGACAGGGAAAAGAAGGAAGACACATATACGATAAAAAGAATAAAAACAAAAAACCAGCTTTCCTGTAGTGCTTTGCAAATATAATCCTGTTCTATTCTCACAACCGTGGGAGGTAGGTGCTATTATTATCTCCATTTTATAGCTGAAGAAACTGAGGTAAACAGAGGTTATATAGAGCTTGTAAGCATCTGAGGCCAAATTTGATATCAGGTCTTCCTGTCCCCAGGCCCAGTGCTCTACTAACTGCATGACATCAAAAAAAATACACATTAGAAAAACAAGATGTGCAAATACAGGTCAATTCTGTTACTACTTTATTAAGTGTCGTTCATTCTTTAAAAAAAATAAAACCCAAAGCTATACACAGCAGTGTATAGTTTCTTACAGAATTCTATTTTTTATCTTTTTTTTTTACTTTTGAAATGTTATTTACAACGAAAAATAAAACAAAAAAACCAAGTGTTGTGACTCTATGACTAGATACCCCTGAAGGCCCTTTCAACTCTTACAGAATTTCGAAAACCAGCTAGAGGGATGTGCATTTTTAGGCTGATGGAGGCCACATGGGTGTGCTTCAAATGGCATCTTACACATGACTCATAAGAAAGCAGCGCCTATGGGGACCAAGACCAACATATCTCAGCAGCATCTCCTTAGACTTTAAGCATCATCCCAGGTGCAGGGTGGTAGTGACTCAGCTGATGGAATGTCCTACTGGCTAATTAGAACTTTACAGTGACTAAACCACTCAATGTTCTTCCAGGGATGAGAGCTGAAGTGGGGCCGAGGTGGGTGGGCCACAAACACGGTCTCTGCTAGAGGAGAGGGATCTGAAGGAGAAAGGCTGAGCAAGCCTAACTCTCTCAGACAGCTGTGGTCTGGGACCCTCAGATCCTCCCCCTGCTCTAATGCAATGTGTCTCCCATGTGCCATGGGGGCTGAAAATCCAACAGTCTTCAGGAGTCTAAGTAATTCATATTTTCCCTTAGGGAAAGAAGAGATAGGGAACTAAAAAAGAGAGGATAGAGTCCTCTGTTACCTTTTTTTGTTCCCTCAACACTTGGATTTTCCCATTGTTGGAAAGAGAAGGAAGCAGCAACTTAATGCCTGATAAGGACGTTGGACCCTTTCCATCTGACTTGCAGCTTAAACCTTCCATATGTGTTATCTCTCATTAGAACATAAGATCCTGGAAAGCAGGCGCTCTCTTATTTTTTCTCTTTGTATCACTATTGCTTGGCACAGTGTTTTGCACACACTAAGTGCCCACCTATTCATTCATTCAATAATCTAAGGAGAGTTTATAGATTGTAGTGGTTATTAAAACTATCCAGAGACAGACTAAAGACCCAGACCTGTTTGGCAAGATCTGGGGAAGCATTCCAGGCCCCATTAAATGTAAAAAAGCAACATAAGCAAAAAAACTTTACAACTAAACAGAATCAGGAAAAAAATACATACACACTGATAACAATTTAAATGTTTGAAAGAACAACAAAAATCAGAGCTGTATAATATAATCAAGCTTGACCCCAAAGATGAGACGAAAAAAATTAAATTCCCTCTTTTTTCACAGAGGTAGAAGAAAATCAGTGTGGAATGCTCTATATTCTGTGATACTTGGTTGAAGTGTTGGTTAGTTTTGATGAACTGTGTATTTTTCCATTCTCTGTCTCCAATTTTCTTTGTCTGTCTCTGTCATTCTTCATTCTTCCTACCATTCCTCCTTTATTCTTTGTTACAGGGATGGTTCTCTGGATGGGGGAAGGGGAGGGACCTACTTGGAAATGAAGGTAATGAAAGTTATATGGTACAGTAGAATAAAAGCTGGATTTGGGGGGTCAGGGGACCTGGGTTCAAATTCCAGCTAGGACCTTGGGTAAAACACTTAGAGTGAAGGGGTTGGACCAGATGACCCACAACATCCCTTCTAGCTCAAAATCTATGGCCCCATGAGCCTAAAAACATAATATATCAGAAAAAAAGACTTCACTGAGTAGATGTAGCTAAAGAGATAGCAGAGGACCTGGGTTTGAATCCTAGTCCTGCTATTTATTACCATGGGCAAAAAATAGCAGTCTAGTCCAAAAGTATTTAAAAAATACCTACTATGAAACAGAGGAAAATCACAGCCAGAATTCATTAAAGCAGTTTGGTCAAACTCCAATAGAAATGGATCCCAGTAGCTGCATATTGTCTTAGAAAGCTACGAATTAACATGATCTCTACTGTAGTGTATTTTTATTTATTTTGTTAAGCATTTACAGATTGCATTTTAATCTAGTTCTGGCTGGCCCACAAGTTCGACACCTCTGGGGTAGTGGTGATTTCTGCCTGGAGAAAGGGTTTGACTCTATTGACACTACGAGCTCAAGCACACTGGTGCTCATCCCTACCATCCTACTGGCTGGGGTGATAACATAGCCTAAAGAGGTTATTTTTCACACGTGCCTGATAACTAGCAGGACAAGGATGGGGTTGACTAGAAATACAGATAAAACAGCCTCAGTGGTATGGATCAGAGGCCTTTTCCACTTCAATCCCAGCAATCTTGACGTCCCTATGCAAGGAGAATGGGCATAGCCTGGGCTCCTGAAAATTCTCTTGTTATCTTCCAGGCACATTAACTATACTGTGGTACATCATTGGATCTGTGATCTCCTCCATATAAATGCTCTTTCCACTGGAGAAGACTGCAGCCTATTTATGCCCACCCATGTTGAGTGACTCTCATTTCTGACCTCTCTGCCATGGGGGAATCCACCCAACACAGTGGGGAGGCTTTCCCCTAGGTCTCCTGAAATTGCATAGAGTTCAATGGAGCATGCAGCAACATTATGATAATTAATAGCAACATAAATAAGGGAGACATATGCACACCAAAGTTATTTGCCACCATCAAGGAGAATACTGATGAGCTCCAATTAGTGTGAATCATGAAGCCTAAAGTGGCTCCATGTAGTTGAATGCATACTATTCAAAGTTATAATTATGTAACACATGGTAATTGGTTCTAGCCCAATAGAATGATGCAATACAAATTTGAATAATGCAACCACTTCAAGGGATTCGTTCTGACTTACTGAAACCTGGTGTTACACGTAGTATCAGAGTCCAAATCAAAGAGAAATTATATATAGATGATAAGGCCCTCTGAGTGTTCTTACTTGGGAGTAACATCATGCTGGCTGCATCAAGCCTTTGAATGCTGTGCAACTCCTTAAATCAGACCCACAACTGCTTAAGAGTTCAGCCTAACTACCCACAGAGGAACAAGCATGTCAATGAAGAATTGACAGGAAGGTGGTGGGACAGCCCATGGAGCCTGTCCTATCTCTCTAGATAGATAGATAGAGAGAGAGAGAGAGGGAGAGAGAGAGAGAGATGGGCAGACAGACAGATAGGCATAGTATCTCAAGAAGAATAATGATATTTTTAAAATGGGTCTTTCTTTCGGGGAGAAATGAAAATCGTTGAACAGTTCTCCAAATGAAATATATTATGTGCATATATATTCCCCATATATACATATACATACATATACATACACACAACAGAGAATATATATTTATTTGTACACACATATATGTATGTATGTATGTATATCTATATAGATAAATATCTACATAGCTTTAGCAATCTACATCTATGTATATGTATAAATATCTATAAATAGGTACGTGTGAATATTTTGGATGGAAGACTAGGGCCATTTTGAATAGGCTGAGGAGAAAAGGCCAGACTATAGTCGGGGAACTGCAGTGTTTGTAGAGACTCCAAGCTTCTCCCTGAAAGAAAGGCCCCTTAAAAAAAAGCATCTATATTCTTCTGGAAGCTGATATAGGGATAAAATCATGAAATGCCACAATGTCCCAAGAATTAAGGTTGTGAGTCACCAAAAGGGCAATGCCAAAAGGCAATGGTAAGACTCTTGGTTGGTGTGGTTAGAAGAATGGCATTGGAGAAGTGGTGGTAAAGGAAATGATCGGGGAGAAACAAGACTGGAGTGATCTTTGCCTCCTCACTCTCCCTCATCACACACATCTAATCAGTGGCCCAATAGTTTTACCTCCATAACATCTCTTGTGTCTTGTGTTACACCCTCTCTCGCCACTCACCCTCTCTCTCTCTCTCTCTCTCTCTCTCTCACACACACACACACACACACACACACACACACACACACAGACCCCCACCAACCCTTGGCTGAGGCTCCTACAGTGGCCTCCTTATCGGCCTCCCTGCCTGAAGTCCCATCCCACGCTAATAATCCATCTTCCCCATAACTGCCAAAGTTATTTTCCTTAAGGTCAAGTCTGACTATGTCATTCCCCAATTCAATGAACTCCAGTGGTTCCCTATTGTTTCTAGGATCAAATATAAACTCCTTTGCTTGGTTTTTGAAGCCCTTCACAAGCCATCTTATGGTTCCAGCCTCATAATACATATTAACCTCCTTTCTGCTCTCAGCTAACTAGCCACACTGGCTTTTTTGCTCTATTTCACATTGCATTCCATGTCCCCTCTTTCTATCTTTGTGCTGCCTACCCCCTATGCCTGGAAAACTCCCCCTCTCCAACTCCGCATCAGAGAAAGCTTTACTCCCTTCAAAATCCAGCCCAAGTACTGTCTTCAACATGAACTTTTCCTGCTCCAGACTTCTAGTGACCCTCCCTCCTTAAACTGCCTTGTATGTCATTTATAATGGGCAGCCAGGTGGACAGAGTGCTGGAAACTCCAGCCTCGGGAAACTTAGCCAGCTGTGTGACCCTGGACAAGTCCCATAACCTCTGTCTGCCTCATCTGCAAAATGAGGATAATGATAACAATTACCTCCCAGGATTGTTGTGAGGATAAATGAGATAATATTTGTAATGCAATTTGAATTTAAATGTTAAACCTATTTGTACTTATTTTGAATACAACATGTAATTACATATGCATATAATTATATGTGAGTATAATTGTATGTGAGTGCTTGGAAAGACAGAAAACTCCTTAGGGACAGGAATTACTAATTTTTGTCTTCGTGTCTTCAGCACCTGACATGATGTCTAGTACATTAGAGGCAGCTGGTGGTGTGGTGTGGTGGATAGAGCGCCGGGCCTGGAGCCAGGGAAGATCACAATTCAAATTCAGCTTCAGACACTTAGTAGCTATATGACCCTGAGCAAGAACCTTAACTTCTGTTTGCCTCAGTTTTTCAACTGTAAAAAGGGGATAATAATAGCATCTACCTTGCAAGCTTGTTGTGAGATCATATTTTCAGAAGTGCTTAGCGCAGTGCCTGGCACATGCTATGTAAATGCTATTCCCTTCCTGTCCCCTAAGCACCTAATGAATGCTAACAGACTGACTGTCTGAGGCCAGATTGGAACTCATGAAGAAGTCTTCCTGAATCCAAGCCAAGCGCTCTATCTACCGCACTCAGGGGTGAGGAACCTGTGGCCTCGAGGCCACATGTGGCCCTCTAGGTCCTCAAGGGCAGCCCTTTGACTGAATCCAAACTTCACAGAACAAATCCCCTTAAAAAAACATTTGTTCCATAGAACTTGGACTCAGTCAAAAGGCCACACCCAAGGACCTAAACGGCCACATGTGGCGTCAAGGCTGTAGGTCCCCACTCTTGACTGCTACAGAGCTTTCCAAATAAGGATCACTGATCTAAAGCTGAAAAGATTTCCTCACAACCTTATGAGGGTCTGTACAGAGCACCCCGATTTTATATAGATGAGGAAACAGAAGTTTAGAGGTTAAATGACTTGTCTGAGCTCCCAGAACTAACCAAGTACCAGAGCCAGCCCTCAAACCCGATTCCAACACTCTGGTTAACCAGTGGAATTTCCCCCACCTCACTCCACCCCCTCTGTAATAAACACTTATTTCAATTACCTTCTGGTGACAGTAGGC
Source organism: Trichosurus vulpecula (assembly GCF_011100635.1). Classification (NCBI taxonomy): domain Eukaryota; kingdom Metazoa; phylum Chordata; class Mammalia; order Diprotodontia; family Phalangeridae; genus Trichosurus; species Trichosurus vulpecula. The sequence continues at coordinate 63,938,262 of NC_050580.1, read as the reverse complement.
AAACATTACCTCCAATTCCCTAACAAAGTCAACAGCAATATGCCCTCAGCTAATGTCAACCCTCTGTGGGCACTACCAAGAGACATTATTAATGGACTCAGATAGAATGGAACTAAAACAAAGGGGGAAAGGGTTAACTATGAAAGAGATACGGACTGGGTCAGGGGGGCATAGATGAAGATTAGAAAGCAGAAGCAGCAAATGGTAACGTTCATGAGCATATTAAAATAAACTACGTCCCATTTATATGGTGCATTAGAACTTACAAAGTGTTCTACTCAGAACTATACCAAGTATTCATTACCACATTTTCCAGTTTAAGAGATAAAACTACAAAGGGTCAAGAAATGAAAAGGCCTTGTGGGCCAGGATCACAGCTAATAAATGTTCGAACCCAAGCTCAGTCAGAGCCAGGATTCCAAGCCAGGTGTCACTCAGGGCTTTTTCTGCCACTCTACATTAGCTTCCTGAAATGCAAGAACCTTTCAGCAAGAGACCAAAAAGTTGGGAGAGGTTACTCTGGCTGGAACACAATCAATATTCCTCATCATGCCAACTTATACTGATCTTTCCTTTCCTGACGTCCCAGAGTATTTCAACACGTTTGTCGGTGTATGAGGCATCTTGGATCGCCCTCTCATTGTAGTCTTCTCTTTCCCATCAAGACTGCAAATTTCTTGAGAACAGGGATTACTTCCTCTATTGTATCACTCATGATAACAAGCATGCCAGAAATCCTCCAAATGAGACTTGGTGAATTCTTCCAGAATGTGTCAATTACCAAGGACTCCATTTATCTTGTGGCAGATAGGCTGTCTTCCTATTTCCCCCTGCCCATGTGGTCCAGGCTCCTTCTTTCCCCATGAGAAATAGCCCATGCATCACTCACCTGTGCATATCGATGAGCATTCCGATTTACTGAGAAGGAGTAGGAGATGTTTGGGAACCGTATGCTGATGGGCAGGATGGTCACATTGAAATAGAGCTGGACTACCCCTCCAGGACCTTGTAAGTCAGTGTCATTCACCAGGACTCCCAGCTGGAACGAATGGTTCTCTGTGATAGGGACGCTTTGGTTGAGCACCAATTCTGCAAAAATGATTAACATTCTTGTAGACAGTCAATCCACAAACGAGTACCTCATTTTAAAAGAATATTGGTAATAAATAAGTGCTAATATTTATATAGTTCTTTAATATTTTCAAAGCCCCTTACATTCATTGCATTATCTCATCCTCACAATGCCTCAGAGGGTATTAGAGATATCACATCCTCATCATACTGATGAAGAAATGGAGATGCTGAAAGATTGAGTTATTTATGCATAGTCCAACAGTTAGTAAATGTCAGAAGTGATGTTAAAACCCACAGCTCTCTTGAAATCTAAGCCCAGCACTCATTCAGCTATACTACACTGCTACAAAGTATCTTGGAGAACAGCAACCAAGACTGTGAAAAGCCTTGAGATCATGCCTTAGGACATTGTTATAGGAACTGGGAATGGTTAGCCTGGAGAAGAGAAGACTCTGGAGGGAAGCTGCCTTCAAGCATTCGAAGGCTAACACATGGAAAAAAAATTGTTTTCTTCTTGACTCCACAGAGTAGGGATGGATGAAAGGTGCAAAGAGCCAGATTTTGGCCTAATGTAAGGAGAGACTTCTTGATCATTAGAACTCCCAACAGGACTGGGTGCTTCAGGGGATAATGGGTTTCCCTCTCACCTGGGATCTTTGTGCAAAGGCTGGATGGCAACATGTAAGGTATGTTGTGGAGGGCACTGTTGTTCAGAATAAAGTTAGACTAGATAGCCTCACTGGCTGTGGTATGCTGGTAAATGTTTAAAAACAAAAACAGCTCTTTAAAAAAAAGAAAAGAAAGGAATACTGTACACAAGACACACACTTTCAGGCCTGATCTGTATCATTACCATTTTCTCCATCACTTTCTTAAGGATAGACAATCAATGAAACAATAAACGATGCCCTGATTTGCAGAATTTGCCAGTTCCTGAGGTGTAAATGCTCACACTGAGAATTTAACAATTAGTTCTAACAAAGCAGTAGGGGCTGATTCCAGCGCCCCCTTGCTCCTAGATCTCATCCTGTAAGCCACTGTAGGCTCTACAGCTTCGACCTCCTTCTTCCCTCCAGAGATCTTTGATATAAATTCAATCCCTGTTCTACAGAACACTCCTTTGGATGACTGAAGAAAACTTTTTCATGTCCCCATGTCCCCTTTCAAGTGTTCTGTTCTCCAACATCCCAGATTCCTTCAAATGCCCCCTCTCTGTATTCAGGATCCCAGTTGCTGCATCAGCCCAACTACTTCCATTAATGTTGGTGTTAATTGATTTTTGGGGTTTTTTCCCCCCAAAATCAAAAACACCTTCAGAACATGGTGATTTGCCACCATTGAGGAAAATACTCCAAACGATGCTTTGTGATCTCTAGAGTCAAATGCAAAAAAAAAAGAAAGAAAAGAAAAAAAGAAAAGAAAGAGAAAAGAAATATGGCAGCATCTTTGGAAAGAGTGGCTTGCCAAGCTGCCACCTCCCTCCCTCCCTGCCTCCACCCCTCGCCAAGGGAGAGTTCTGGTATGTTTTTAAACACGCTCATGACTGATCTAGGTTCATCTTCTAAATGCAATCTATGCACCAAAGCAGTACAGGGCATTAAATATATTGTTTAAAACCTCTTCAAATGAGATCATTTGATAGAATCTGCTAGGGTCCATTTTCCTACTTCCTTTCATTTATCTGTTCTAAGGCATCAGTTACTCAGCCAAGTCAGTAGCCTAGAAAGGTACAGATAGCTGATGGGGTCCCAAATGTTCCCACCTCCCTCTCTTTCCTATCTTTACCCCCTGGTCCCCCTTACTGTAGTCGTGCATCATTGCCCGCACACGGCTTCCATTAGAGCTGTAAGAGGTCTCATTTGGTGAGTGCTCCACACGGAAGAACTTAGTGACCCTAGGGTCACTGGTTAGCATGGTGTGTATGTACTTTCTTGGGATGTCCCCAGAGGATGGCACCACATCTTCATCAAAGACCTGTAGCACTGCCAATACTGTACCCTATGAGGAAGCACAAGATAAGAGTGGTTACGGAGGAGAGGGCAGGGATTTGGAAGGATAGAAGGACTCTCTGACCTGCTTTCGTACAGTCAAAACTAGCATCTCCCACCTACCACCGAGAATGGCCATATGAAACTGGGACCATGAAGAAATGGTTATCTCCTCTTCCTGCTTCTTTTCATGGGCTATTCTTTGCCCTCTCACTTCACATTTGGACTTATCTTCCAGTTCTGTCACTAATTAGCTACATGACCTTGCGGATCCGGTTGCTTTACCCCTCTGGGTCTCAAGTTTCTTTCTCACTAAAATGAATGGCTTCCAATAGAACACCTCAAAGATCCCTTATAGATCTTAAAATATATGAATCCTTTTCATGTTATGGCTTAGAGAACTCTAATCATGGTTGCTAGAATTCATTTTTCCCCATAGAGGGCAGCAATTTTCCAAAATTCAGTCACCTCCCTAGAAGCAACAGATCTAATGGTCTATTACTTACAAGAACAATGAAACAGTTGGGAATAAAGCTCCCGATAAGGTATGATTTCATGAGAATTCCTGAGGGGAGGTAGGGAGCAGAAAAGGGAAATGTGGGACAATTTATCAGAAGGGAGTGGTTCCCTACTACATTTTAAATAATATAAACTCTTATTTTAGCTTTTAAGGCCCTACACAACCTGGCCCCAACCTAACTTTCCTGTCTCTCTCTCTCTTACACATATACACACATACACACACACACACACACCCCATAATCTACCTCTAAAGTTCCCAGGTTCCATAAGCTGAACTTTACGCCGTGACACCACCCCCCCCTCAAAAAAACCCAATGCCTCTTGTTGACAACATGGTGGTCTTTGCAGGATCAATGGGTCTAGACCTAGGGAGATACTTCAGAAACCATTTATCATTTATTTAATTCATTCATTCATTCATTCATTCATTTATCCAACATCTTTATTTTTCCAGTGAGGACACTGAGGCCTAGAGAGTTTAGGGAACTTGTGGAAGACTGCATAAGTATTAAGCGGTAGAGACAGGATGGGGAACCCAGGTCAGGACCACACCACCTTGCTAACAAGGAACATGGCTTGTCTTAAAAGGACTCCTAGGAAAAGGGTTATGTCAGGGATGGGGAATCTGCGGCCTCGAGGCCACATGTGGTCCTCTAGGTCCTCAAGGGCGGTGCCACTGTGGTCCTGCTAGGGGATCACACATGGCCTCAAGGCTGCAGATTTCCTACCCCTGGGCTATGGCCTCCCCGGAATAATTTGAAAATATACAATAGGTTGCAATTGGCTTCTAAGCCAGAGTGAAAAGAATTTGGGACTTAAGTATCCACAGTTCCCTGCAAAGGCACTGAAAAAGTTGGTGACCTCTAAAACTTTGGAATGGCAGGTTCCCATTCATTACCTGCTACAGACTTTTCAATTCTTAAAAGTTCTCTTTACAAAATACAAATTTCTGCAAAGGAAGGATCATACCTTAATTAGCTGACAACCAAATGAGCAGTTAATAACTCAGCAACTAGTTAATAACTGACAACTAGTTACGAGCTTTAAAATGGGACACAAGATGGTTGTGTGGGGTGGGAGAGAATAGGCCTAAAGAGGTGAGCAACTATCACATAATTATATAAAGTCATAGATTTCAAGCAGGAAGAGAACTCGGAAGAGTCCAACCTTGTCATTTTACAGAAGAGCAAGAGAGACACAGAGAAGTCCGATGGCTTGGCCTGGACCATGCGGGTAGTTACAATGCCCCAGGCAAGACTTAAAACTGTTCTTTCAGACTCCAAGTGCAATGCTCTATCCATCATGCCACCTAGTGACGACAACTGGTATAAAACCAATTTTGTCGATTCAAAATTTTGTCTTAGACCAGCCCTGATCCTGTGGGTAAAGTTCTTGCCCTCAGCCACCTGCTTTAGATATAGGGAAGTGGTGGTATCTTGTCAAGGAAGATGAGAGTTGGTCTAAGAGTTCCTTGTCTTACTATTAAAATTGCACTTTAATTAAATTCATGGTCTATTAGATCTTTTTGCTTCTCAGTTAGTTTGTTCAGTCATTTCAGTTGTATCCGAATGTTCTTGACTCCATTTGGGGTTTTCTTGGCAAAGATACTGGAGCGGTTTGCCATTTCCTTCTCCATCTCTTTTTGTAGATGAGGAAACTGAGGAAAGCAGAGCTAAGTGACTTCCCCAGAGTCATCCAGATAGTAAGTGTCTGAGGCCAGATCTGAACTCATGAAGAGAAGTTTTTCTAATTCCAGGCCCAGCGCTCTATCTACTGCACCATCTAGCTATCTTCTGAGGAGGGAGCCCTTAGTTTTGGAAGAGTGCTGCCCCCCATCCCTTATTCTCTTATCCCTCTTCTTAATAGCAAATAAAGATTCAGCTCGAAAGCATGGTTTGGAGTAAGCTTCAAACAAGCAAGAGCTAAGGAAAACAGGGAGTTCTGTGCCATGACAGCAACACATCATCACTGTGACTTGCATCTAGAAAGTCAGTTCTGGATCAACTATGCTATAACGAAGGCAGGAAAAGGCACAGCCAACTTCAAACCAACAGACAGAAAGGACACCCTTAAATAATTTTGCTTTCAATTTGGAATGTGGCCACGGGGAAGCATGTTTGTGCACGAGGTCCCATGTATGTGTATTCATTTATCCATGCCTGCCTTGTCCCTCTCTGGTTTAGAATTCAGCCAAAGGGGCATGATAGGTATGGCAGGCATGGTAGAAAGAGAATCAAGCAAGATCTTTGTAGAAAACCCACTGGTATATGACTTGGAAAAGACCGTCATCAACGTAAATCATCATCTCATAGATTTGGAGGTGGAAGAAACTTCAGAGGCCACTGAGTCTGCCTCTCATTTTACAGATGAGGAAATTGAGGCACAAAAAGCTTTAACTTATTTGCCCAGAGTTATACAGCTTAGTAATTGACTGAGGCAGACAGGAATGGAATTCAGGTATTCCTGACTCCAAATCCAGCACTCTCTGCCTCAACTATCTAGTTTTACTCCTTGGTCTAGGCTCTAAGAATGTTGTCTGATGCCATTCCCAGAATCCCCAACAAACCTCTCATACCTCTTTCCGTTTGTATTCCACAACTGCATTGGCTGTGTTGATGCCATTGGGGAAACTAGGAGGTGAATCATCCTCATCATATACAGTCACAGGGAAGGGTACCATCACGTTATCTTCCCGTGAACCTTCCCGAACTGTGCACTTGGCAACCAAATCATACTTTTCCTTTTGTTCTCGGTCCAGAGAGTCCCTCATGCTGACCTCCATGGTGACCTTATCAGAATGGAAGCGATGGTCTTCATCTAATTACCAAAGCAAAGACAGGGAATGACTGGATTAGTGCAAAATTTTGCAAGGGGGGAGGATGGTGCCCCACCCAGTCCACCAGATGCAGAAATCTCCTTGTCATGCCTCTGATTGGGTTGGGGGGGAGGGGCGAGGAGGGAGTAATGTTGGGGACTGAAGAGACCAGCTGGCTATCTAACCTGGCTCATTCCTGTACTCTCACTGTTTGGGGGAGAGAGGGAGATAGAAAGGAGAAGAAGGAGCAGAAGTACAAAGCTACTGTCTGCATGAGAGACACTAATTCTGGCTGCCAATCCTCACAAAGGAAGTGCTAAGGCAAATAAGATCTAAGAAAGTATAACGAAAATGTCCGAGGCAGCAGCCTAAATATGAAGACTAAAAATCAAATGAAGATAAAGCCATCTAACATGCAAATGATCTTATTCATAATTTCAATACGAAAGCTAGTACAAACAACTGACAGTCAAATGGAATTGTAAGGTTTGCAAAGCATTTTACACAATAACCCCATGAAGTTACATTTTTCCCTTTTTACAGATGACAAAACTGAGGCTCAGCGACTTAGCCATGTCTGCACAGCCAACATGGGGAGACCAAATGTGAACTCAAGTCTACTGGGCTCCAAGTCTGATACTACAATGTATCAAGTTTCCTTCACGGAGACACTCTATCTCTAAGACCATCCTCTTCCCCCCTAAATCCTGCCCATATTCCTGACTCCTGTTCCAATTACCTAATAGGATAGAAACATCACCTTTCTTCTTCTTTCCCAATAACTTCTTAGCTTTTGTTAAGTTCTACTGAGTCTGTCTCTGCTTCATTTTTCACATCTGTCTCCTGCAATTTCACTGCCATGGTCACTACTATTATCCAAACCCCCTTCCATTTCATGTATACTGTCTATTCAGTTGTTTCAGTCATGTCTGACTCTTTGGGACCCCCTTTGAGGTTTTCTTGGCAAAGATACTGAAATGGTTTGCCATCTCTTTCTCCAGCTCATTTTACAAATGAGGAAACTGAAGCAAACAGTGACTTGCCCGGGATCATACAGCCAGTAAGTGTCTTGAGGCTGGATTTGAACTCAGGAAGTCCAGTGCTCTATTCACTATGCCACCTAGCTGCTCTTCATGGATACTGCAGCAGCCTCCTAACTGGTCCCCTGATTCACGTTGCCCCTTTTCAATTAATCCTTCACCTTATTTTGAAAAGTACTACATTCATAATGTGCGTGTGCGTGTGTGTGTGTGTGTGTGTGTGTGTGTATCTCACATGTATATATAGTGTTCATTAAATATGAATGTATATATACATATGTAACACATTCACATATAACATGCATGCATATTTTGTGTATATGTGTACACATGTGATGTGTGTGTGTGTATATATGTATGTACATATGTATATACAAAATGTACATGTCTGATCACACTACTTCCTTTTTCCAAAACAGACTTCTTAACCACTGCCTGTCCAGGGCAGACGTCGTCTTGTCCCAACTCCTCAGCCTAGGAATCAAGGCCCTCTGACAATTCAGCCCTAATGGACTTTTTCCAGGCTTTATTTTATTCCTCCCTTTCACTCTGCTCCAGCTATACTGAATTATTTAACTCGCAAATCTCATCCTATTCTCTCCAACTCCTGTCCACCTTCCTGTGCTATCCTCTATGCATGGAACAGACTCAGTCTTTTGAGACAGTTTTCTTTCCTAGCCTAGCTCAGGTACCTCCTCTGCCATGAAGCTTTTCTGATTCCCCTAAATAGAAGTGGTTCTTCTTGGATCTCTCATGTCACTCTCACTCCTCCTATGCATTTAACCATACTCCAATTTGTGATTTCATTATTTGTGTAACTGCCTTATTGATCCTGTGAATGAAGGAAAAAGCATGTTAGGCATTTACTATGTACAACCTGGCACATAATAGGTGCTTAATAAATGTTTATTGATTGATTGACTTTACCCAACCTTAAATCACTAAATGGGTGCTGCCTCAGACAAACTGAGACCTGGGAAAGACCTTACAAAGAATATAAATATCTTGAAATAGAGCTCTGGAAACCAGGCATTGATAAAGCCATTCAGATTCATGTGGAGCTACTTGACTTTGCCTTAAACCCAAATCACTCTGGCTCTCAACGACTGGCCAATAATGGTCCCCGACCCAAGCCTCAGTTGGTCACTGTTTGGGTTTTGCTGGCTCAGTGTGAGTGTAGATAGCAATTGTTTCTGTTTTGGCCAGAAACCCTGTGGGTCTTTCCTTCCCAGATTTTCTTAACTGTGCAAAAGTTCTTTGCCTCATTTTTTTACCTAGCCTTAGTCACTGAATGGAGGTTGCCTCAGACAAACTGAGACCTGGAAAAGGTATTGACTTGAAAACGCTGAGGTCTCCCACCGCATCTGGGGACATCTCTAGTCATCCTGAACTATGTCTTGCCACTGGACTCAGATGTCTCCGTAGGAGAGAGTGAGGCTGATGACTTTGCACACATCTGCTTCACTTAAATCCAAGTCACTTGAAAATCAAGATGTCACCCTCCTGACATCATTGGCCCTCTAGAAGAATGAAGGACAAACAACAACAAATGCTGAGGATGCAAAGAGAAAACAAAGTTCCTGCTCTCAACGAGCATCTTAATGAGGGAAGACAACACAGAATGTGAGGGTTCATCTTCAGGGGATGCTCCAGTGGTCCTTGGGTTACAGTGTCAAAGCAGATTGTAATGGATGTTTGTTTCTGTCATTTTCATGGGGGAAAATTTCTGGTACAGCAGCATTTGCCAGGGCCAAGGACTCTGATGCAAGGAATTAAAATAAATATAAAATCCATTAAGGCTGGTGCTATATCAGTAAAAAAAATCTCCATATTCTCAGTGCACCTTGAACAGGGAAGGTACTGAGTATTCAACTCAAGGAACTTATAAAGTATATTACTCCAAGTGGCTACACAGCCTGAGTATACAAATTGGCTTATTATTATTCTTACTAATAATAATAGTATTATTATTGATAGCTGATTTTTATGTGTTCTTTATTTACATTAAAGAAGCTAGGTGGTACAGTGGGTAGCCAGAAAAACCTGAGTTCAAATCTGGCCCCAGACCCTGTCTGCCTCAGTTCCTCATCTGTAAAATGAGCTGGATAAGAAAATGACAAAGCACCCCAGTATCCCTGCCAAGAAAACCCCTCAAAGGGTCACAGAGATTCAGACCCAATTTTAAGATGGCCGAACAACAACAAAGCATTTGCATAGTGCCGTTACGGTTTGCCAGACATCCTGCATGTTAGCTTATTTGATCTTTTTGCATTTCAGTGAAGTAGATCCTCTTATCATTCCCATTTTAGACATGAGGAAACTGATGTTAGTTTATGCTAGTTAATGACTTAAGAACGATTCAAACTCAGGTTTTTCTAACTGTTCAGCACTCTGGCCATCTAGGCTTTAGATAAACTTGTGCATTATAGATTTAGAGAGTGGTATATTAAGCAGAGCTAAGAACATTGGGATGGTTCTTAACCTGGAGGCTGACAACAGGGTAGACAATCATGATTTTCCAAAATCATCTTTTAGCGTCTTTATAAGAAATGATATATATCCTGAGTTAGCTGGACCATTGGTATGAGGCAAGGAGGAGAGGGCCCTGATGTTCTTGTGTAAGTATAATAAACAGAATATCAGGTTCTGTAGAATATATGCTCCTGGAGGGCAGGAACAGAATTTCTGTTCTGTCTTTGTATCCATCGGTGGCATGGTGGGAGGTCTGGACCTTGAATCAGGAAGATCTAATTTCAAATTTGCCCTCAGACACTTGTTAGCCATGTGACCCAGGGCAAGTCACTTAACTTTTCTTAGCTTTACTGGCTCTAAAATGGGAATTAATAACAGCATCTACCTTCCAGAGCTGTTGCGAGAATGAAATGAAAAATACATTCATTAAGCACTTTGCCAATCTTAAAGTGCTATACAAATGCCGGCTATTATTATTAGGACGAATGTTGCTGTTATCTTTATTATTTTAATTTTATTATTATTATCATGATTATTACCTTGCACATAATAAATGCTTTCTAGATTAGGTTCCATTAGCCACAACCATAATCAGGACAAGACAGTAGAGGATAAAATAAAAGTGGGTCTCAGGTCCTAGGATTTGGGGTTGAAATGGCCCTGCCATTTGCTGCTTGTGTGAAGCTGGGTCTCAATCTCTCTGGCTCCCGTTTCTTCACATATAAAATGAAGGGATCGGAGAAGATGATCTCTAAGCTCCTTCCAGCTCTAAATCCTCTGACCCCATCAACCTTGTAATGTTCATTACATGTCTGTGGTACTTGAAGGTTTACAAGCAGTATCCTCATAATACCCATGGGAAGTAAGTAGTACCTGTAGTATCCCCATTTTCATGATGGAAACTGAAGCACGGAGAGGTGAGTTGACTTGACCAATGTCACTCAATAGGAAATAACAGGGCCAGAATATGGATCTGGGTCTCCTACTTCTAAGTTCCGTGCCCCCTGGCAGGCTAAGTGTGGTTAACCATTCTCTCAAAAGTCTCTATTATCTTAAATGGGTGGGGAGAAGGTACCCAGGAAACACCATTCTCACCTCTAAGCAACTGGTAGGAAACGCTGATATTTGGGCACAGATGCTGCACAGGAAGTAAACGGAACTGGTGGAAAGTGCCCGGTGGCTTATTCTCCCTGATGCGAAATGAGAGCCCCGTCTCCAAAAAGCAGAACTCCCTGGGCTTCAGGGAGCTGCAGGATGGCATGGTGGTATTGATGACAGACAGCATCACTTTGGCACAGCTTGGCCAGTGGCAATCACTTTCCCGGAATGGCTTGGGTGAGAGGAAAACTTGAAGGTAGATGGTGAGCAAAGGAAGTCCTCCATCTGCAGAGAGAAGAGATAAGACCCAGGTCCACCTTTATAAAGGCAGTAAGACTAGAGTTTCAAAACAAAGCAGGGTGAAGATATGCCCAAGTAATAGCAAATAGGCTTAGTTCGCAGTGGAAAGAACACAGATAAGAATCATCTTAGGGCAGCTAGGTGGCTCAATGGATGGAGCACTGGACCTGGAGTCAGAAAGACTCCTCTTCCTGAGTTCAAATCTGGCCTCAGATACTTAGTAGCTGTGTGACCCTGGACAAGTCACTTAAACCTGTCTGCCTCAGTTTCCTCATCTGTAAAATAGGTTAGAGAAGGAAATGGCAAAACCACTCCAGTATCTTTACCAAGAAAACCTCAAATGGGGTCACAAAGAGTTGGACATAACTGAAATGACTGAACAATAGCAAAGGCTCATCTTCCAGACAGTGACGGAAGGGAAGGCAGCAAGGTCGAAGGGCAAGAGCACTGGCCTAATGGGCACAAGCTTTGGGGTCTAGCTCTGGTACTCTACCAGAACTTACTGTGTGGCCTTTGGAAATTGTTTAGCCTCCCTGGGCATCTCTGCTCACCTAGGAAATGGAGATAATAAGCCTTGCTCTCACCACCTCTTGGGGCTATTATAGTGAGGGCATAATGACCCTGAAAGCCCCTCTAAAAGAATGTCCTACAAATTAAACTATTACTGTAAATTGAAGGCACTTTCATCCACGGTTTTTAGAACATTCTCTCTTTCATCAACTGACAAAACTCCAAAGCTTACCGCCAACTGAAGGCCAGCCTTTGGCAATCTAGCCAGCTTCTGACAACGCTTAATAACACTTTTAAGTCTCTCTTAGGAATAGTTTGCATGTTCCCTGATTGTGCCAGAAGCTAAAGGACTTTAAAAAATGAAAAAAAATACAACATGGCAGGAAACCCACGGCCACACACAGTAAATTCAGTATCCTCAACCCTGCTGAGATACGATGTGCCACAGTTTTCTCAGCTGTGCAAATACTAACTGTGACGATCCAGATGATACGAGGATGAAAAGAGCAAAGTCCAAACTTGTCTCTTCTCCTTTATCCTGATTCCCCATTTGGGAGTCCCCACTGGTGCAGTATAAATGGCATTCAGTCCTTGCTCTCACTGCACCTGGGCAGATCACACCTAGAGAGAGGGGAGCTTGGCATTTCATGGGTAGTCAAGGGGATGGGCCCAGGGGCTTTGTCTCTCCTCTGACTCTATATCCATCGGCAAATGAAATGCATTAAGGAACAAGAAGATAGGATCCGTATCTGTTTAAAGGGCAATATCCACAGGGTTGCCCCAAACTCTTGCTCCATGGGAACAAAAACTTTCTTTTGCATAGCCCAAGGAACTTCATATCCAATTCCTACCCATTCTTCAAGGGCCAATTCAAGACTCACCTCCACCCTGAACCTTCCAGCCAACCCTCTGAATATCTACAAAGCTTACGGCCAATCAAGTTCCACCTAGTATACTATTTATAATCTCTTGTCTCCTCCACTAGGCAGCAAACTCCTGAGGAGTAATTCTAGACTTTTCTTTAACCTCCCCCAATACCTAGGACAACGCTGAATTCATAGCAAGGGGTTATGCGATTTGTGGGTAACTTGTTTAATGTATGTATACATGGTACACACTTATTTATGAAAGCCATATCCTGTAACTAACATATATCTAGCTATATCTCTGTCTCATCTATCTACTTACCTATCTCTCTCCCTATGTATACATTGATCTGTCCGTCCATCACTCTCTATCGACTTTTCTGTCCATCCATCCATCTACCTATATTTATCATCCATCCATTCCTCTCCAGCCATCTCTCTGTCATCCACCCATACATCTATCTGTCTGCTTGTCTGTCTGCCCACCTGTCATCCGTCCATCCATCCATCCATTCATCCCAATTATTCCTGTTCTTTTCTGTATTAGCACATAAACTCCTCCAAAGCAGAGACTGATTCACCTTTGTCTTTGTACCTCCAACACACAGTGCAGGGCCTGATACATAGTAGGCATTTCATAAATACTGACTGACTAATTGATGGTGAATGAAAGAGTTTTGTTTCCTAATCAATTACTGTCTTATAAGCCAGTTCAAATTTACCGAGTAGTCCAGTAGATTTGAATTTTTAGTTTTATTTCCAATTCTTCTGACCTATTTATTAATCAATAAACATTTATAAAATGCTTACTGTATGCCAAGAACTGTACTAGATATTAGAAATATAAATACACAAGATGGAGTACCTGTACTCACAGACAGCTTATGTTCTAACAGAGGAGACAGCAGTGGAAGACACACAGAATAATGAGGATAAATGTAAAGTAGTTAAATACTTTAATCCATCCATCTATCTAAATACAAAGGAGTTTGAAAGGGAGGCCACTAACACTTGAAGAGGACCTCAGAGACCATGTAGTCCAATTCCTTCATCTGATGACTAAGGACCGAGGCCCTGAGAGTTTACATGATGGCCCAGAGTGAGCAGCAGAGCTGGGATGTGAACCCAGGCTTTCTGACCCCAAAGCCAGGGAGGACTCTTATCAGCTGCAATATAGTACTTCTTCAGGCACCCAATCATTTGGATTTCCCAAAAATACCCAGATTCTTTTTGGGAGTGAAGACAGTAGCTGCCCTTAAAAACTGCCCTCCAACCAGCCTTTCCACCTTAGCTCCCAATTTGTGTTTCAGCAAAACTATCTATTCACTCCCCCTTGCCCTGCCCTTTCCCACCTCCATGCTTGTGCTCACACTGTCACTCACACCTGAGAATGATTCCCCCTCATCATTCTTCATAGTAATCGTCCCCTTCCTTCCAGGCTCACCAAGCCTTCTGTAATCCCCAGAGCTCAAAGCAACTGCCCTCTCCTCAAATCTCTCACAACCTCTGTTTATAGCTCTCTTGGGCATTTATGGTATTCTGATTTGTGTCAGTTATCTGTGGACGTCTTATCTCTACTGCTAGACTGTAAGCTCCCTGTGGGCAGGCACTGTTTCCATTTTGATAGTCTCAGCACCTGGAACATCTGGCAGATGTTTGCTGAATTGCATTGAGTCACCGCCCTTACTTACTTCGGGCACTCAGCTTCTCCAAGGCCCTTTGGTCCAGACTCTGGTTGAGGTAGAGAAGGCCTGTGTCTTCATTGATCTGGAACCAGTCGTTCTTGTGTGGCTGGAATCGGTAGGTGCTATAGAGGTGCTGGCCTAGGCGGAAGTGGGGCACCTCCCCTCTGGCATCCTGTAAGGCATGAACGTAGAGCAGGGGCGTTCCAGCAGGTTCGTCGACATATATCTTTTCTGAGTAAGTGTCCCGGGAAAAATAAAGGCCCAATGCAGCTGGGGAGGAAAAAAAGAAGAGGTGAGAGAGACTGAAATAACAACAACCAACTTAACCAAACACTTTACACATGTCATTTCATTTGAGCCTCAAAACAACTTTGGGAAGCAGGTGATACAGATAAATGGGGAGTATGACAAGCAGCTCACAGACAGACCTTCCAGCTCCAACTTAGGATCCCATATTAGCAATAACATCAAGTGATATATACATATATATGCATACATATGGAAATAGTATATACATATATACATACAAGTATATAGTATACACACATGTATAGTGTGTATATACATATATGTATATTATAAATACCATATATAATATCTCCATCTATATATACTGTACAGTACATAATCTCATGTGACACTAACAACTGCCTTGGGAGGCAGGTAGTATTTCTCCCATTTTCCAGGCATAGGAGACAGGATTAAAACCCAGGTTGTTCTGAATCCAAGTCCAATAAACTAGGCCAGTCTACCTCAGTGACTTCTTCTCTTCACCCCCTCTTTAGCAAAATAGGGCAAGATGGAATAATTATATTTGCTGATATTACTGGCCAACTGCACCTTAATGAAACCTCGATGGTTTAGTTGTTGCAGTCATGACTGGCTCTTTGTGACCCTGTTTGGGGTTTTCTTGGCAGAGATACTGAAGCGGTTTGTCATTTCCTTCTCCAACTCATTTTACAGACAGGGAAACTGAGGCAAACAGGGTTAAGTGACTTGCCCAAGGTCACACAGCTAGTAAGGGTGCAAGGCCTCATTTACACTCAAATGCTAATCCCATGAGGCATTGGCATTTTAAATTTTATCCCTAACAGAGAAGACACTTTAGCACACTTCCCTCCTAAAGTCTCTATGCCTATCTATGAGAGGTAAATAGTCCAAGATCTAATCATGCCACCATTGGTCTTCCCCAAGACCTTCCATTACTCTTTATTGTCAATGATTATGATGGTGAAAATACCAATAACAATCATACTATGAGTTTTGAAGTACTTTAAGGTTTGCAAAGCATTACGGCACTTTGGGCACCAAGGTAACATAAACTTCATCCAAAAAAGCTGTTTGAGCCACAAGAACTCAAAAGAACTTTTAAATAGTTCTGATTGTAAGAAAATTCTGACTGTACCAAGAGTTAAAAACAAAGAGATGATCTGGTCATATTATGTGCACAGCAGAGTGGTTTTTTTAAAGATTCTTTTGCAAACAAGGACATTTGGTGAAGTCACACTTTTCTAATGGCTCCCATTGGGAGCTGTCTACTTCCCTAGGAAGGCTGCCTTAAGATTAGACTAAAACAAACAAACAAAAAAAAAAGATTAGACTAAAATCCCTTCCACACTGGCTTTTTCCAGGAACCCAGGCTTGCCTATTGGCTGATTTTTTCTCTTCTGCACTCCCTCTGCCAGACTCCTTCCCAATTCCTTGTCTGAGTTCAGGTCAAGCTGTTCTCTCCTAATCTTACAAGAGGTTGGGAACCTGTGATCTCAAAGCCAGATGTGGCCCTCTAGTTCCTCAAGTATGGCCCTTTGACTGAATCCAAACTTCACAGAACAAATCTCCTTAATAAAAGGATTTGTTCTGTAAAACTTGGACTCAGTCAAAAGGCTGCAACCCAAGGACCTAGAAGGCCCCATTTGGCCTCGAGGCCACAGGTTCCCTACAGCTGTATGCATTCTCCATCTCCTTTCCTCTCTCTTTGCCATGCGATTCATATACCTAAGTATGTATAAACATATACACATTTTATATACTTATATAGTATACAAACATTTATATATGTGTGTGCATGTGTTCACAGACCTTTTCACTTTGGCTAGGTGATTTTTAATTTTATTTTCCCTAGGACCAGATTTCTGCATCACTTTCAATCTCCGTACCATGCTACCTGCACTGCAGCCATCGTCCTGTCCCTCTCTTGGGAGTCTCAGACACTGCCCCCTGGAAAGCAGAGCTGTGAGAATTGAGCTTTTGTCTCATCTTGTCCTGATCAAGTCCTCCAGGGCACTTCAGGCATCTCCACAGCTCCATACTATGCTACTGACTGCGCACCAGACACCTCTTCTTTCCTGTCCAATTATCCTTTATGTAATATCTATCCCTATTAGAATGGAAGTTCCTGGAAGGCAGGGACTGTCTTGTTTATGTTTATGTGCCCAGAGCTTGGCACAGTGCCTAGCACGTAATTAAGTGCTTCGTGATTTTTCCTACATAATCCTCTTATTTATCTGACTTCCTAGACTGCAGCTAGGTGGCACAGTAGATAGAGCACTGGGCTTGGAAAATGGAAGAGTCATCTTCGTGAGCTCAGATCTGGCCTCAGACACTTAACAAGTTGTGTGATCCTGGGCAAGTCACTTCACCCTGCTTGCCTCAGTTTCCTCATCTGTAAAATGAGCTGGAGAAAAAAATGGCAAAACCATTGCCAAGAAAACTCCAAATGGGGTCATAAAGAGTTGGACACAATTGAAAACAACTGAGCAAACAACAACAGATTGTATGCCCAGATATATGTGTGTATATATACATATATATGCATATATACACACACATTCATATACATATACATGTCAGATTATAAAGTTTCTAACAAAGAAATATATCATCCTCTTTTTCAATAGATGTATTAATGAAATATGGCTTTCTTTTCAGAGAAATAATGCATGACCTATGACTTCAAAACAAACATTAGAACTTGCACATTCAGATTAGAATTGTCTTCAAAATAGTCAATAAACATTTATAAAGTGTCTACTATATACCAGGCACTGTGGTAAGTGCTGGAAAAGTCATTTATATGAACTATAATACATAAAATAGGATAGCTAAGCATAAAAGAGTCACTTTGGGAAGCTACATTCTTGTTCCAACCATGCTACTACTGCCCCAAACCTTATGGGAACCCCAATTTGAGAACTAGCTCTACAGCCTCCAGTGATGTCTGTCGGTATCGATTGCTCTTCAGTGGTTGACAGTTTCATCCTATGTGTCTGGGTTTTATTTTTGGAACCAGTCAAAGATGATTAAGAGTGACGTGTAGTGAAAAAATGAGGGTAGTCACACTGGGAAATACAATTTATACTTAATAATGGGAGTAAGAGATTCTTGTTTTTGTACAGTTCATAAACCAGCTTAAACTGCAGAAAGGTTTGAAACAATTGTATTTGGTTGGGCGCTTGTCAGGGCACTGTGCTAAACACAGAGGATACAAATTCAAACAAAAAGAAAGTCCCTGTCCTCAAGGAGCTAATATTCTAATGAGGGAAGACAACACACAAAAAAGAAGTCTGAACATGGAGGGGTATAACCATGTGGGACTACGGAATTAAAGTTGAGAAAGTCAGAACTAGATACAGGAAGGCAGTACAGGTTGGACAACTTGAACCCTTCCACAAACCCAGGAGGTCCCAGGAAGATCTCACCAACGGCAGCTGGCAGAGGAATATTCCTAGAGGAGAAAGCTCCAAGGAGAAATGGAGATTCTAACACCCCTAGTGCTGAGGGAAGATGGCAGCACTCATGGCACGGTGATCAAGTCCAGAAAGTTAGAAGCAGAGTTAGGAAAGGAAACCAGGCATTCTCCAATTTTCCACCATGAAGTGAAAACATTCATTAGATTTATAATTTCTGTTATGACCAGCAAGGAAATACTCAGAAGGGACAACATAAAGGATGCCATCAGAGTCATGTATGACCAGAAAAGAAAGGCTAGAGGGAATGAAAAGCATGTTTTTTTCCTTATGCTTGGTTGACATCTATGCAATGTCGGAATAAAGGGAGATAGCCCCCAAAATTGTTGGGTGGACCCCCTGGGGAGGATTTGCAATAAGACTTGGGTAGGAGTAGCCAAGGATAAGGAGGAAAGATGGATCATGACATAAACCACTGGCAGCTTTACTCAGATTGATGAGATCACAGATCCATCTAAGAGTATTAGTCTGATATGTTGGTTAAAAAGTGAATCTTGTTACTTCATGGTTGAATTGAAAAATAAGAGAACAGCCGTGATAATAATAATAGCTCACATATTGCTTTTTGTTGTTTAGTTGTGTCTGACTCTTCATGGCCCCAGTGGGGATTTTCTCAGCAAAGATACTGGAGTGGTCTGCTATTTCCTTCTCCAGCTCATTTTGCAGATGAGCAAACTGAGGCAAACAGGGTTAAGTGACTTGCCCAGGGTCACACAGCTAGGAAGTATCTGAGGTCAAATTTAAACTCAGGTCCACTGACTCCGGGCCTTGTACTCCATCCATTGCACCCTCTAGCTGCCCACATTTCACTAGAGAATTTTAAAAGCACTCTCTTAAGTTCATATCAGCTGAAGGCACTGTGAGTATTAAACCTTAAGAAGATGCCACAGGCAGGGGACACAGGCATATAAGAGCTATCTGAAGGACTGTCAAGGTGTCAAGAGCTGGACTTGTTCTGTTTGATCCTAGAAAGCAAAGCTAGGAATAATGGATGGAAATCGCACAAAGGCAGATTTGGACTTAATAAACCAATAAGCACTTATTAAGCACCTACCATGTGCCAGATACTCTACTAGGTGCTGGGAATAGAAATAAAATGAATGAAACAATCCCTACTACAAGGAGTTTACACTCTTTCAGGGGAGACAACCCCTACCCTCCCACAGCCAGTGCCTTCCCTCTGAGCTAACCTTCCATTTACTGTGTGTGTGTGTGTGTGTGTGTGTGTGTGTGTCCCCAAACACAGGATAGGCTTTTTGGGGAGGGAGTGGATTTCCCCTCCTGGGAGGACTTTTAAGGTAACTCACAAAGGGAATTCTTCATTAGGTATTCTTTGGACGAGCTGGCCACTGAGGTCCTTTTTTCCTCACCAATGACCCCAATGTATTACAAATGAGGAAAAAAACCTACTGCTTGTGTAGGGATGCTATATAGAATATAACATCAAATAAGAGTCATTAGAAGAGAGACTTTGAGGCACAGTGGATAAAGCACTGGTTCTGGAGTCAGGAGGACCTGAGTTCAAATATGACCTCAGACATTTGAGGCTTACTAGCTGTGTGACAAGTCACTTAACCCAGGAGGGGGGTGGGGTGGGGGGCACGGGGAGAAAATACAGCATACTCTCAAATTGAATCACAGAACATTAGTGCTGGAAGATGGTCTTAGAAAGCTCCTAATCTAACCTCCTCAATTTACAAATGATGAAACTGAGGTTCAGAGAAGTGAAAGTAACTTGCCCAAAGTCACAAGGCACACTAGTTGTAGATCTTGAATTGGTATCCAGATCTCTAGATTCCCAGACCAAGCTATGGTACCTAAAGGTGAAGTACCTGAAATTATCTCTTGTTAAGTACTATTCAGATTTATGGAATCCCAAAACTCTTTTGCCGTATGGACGGGTGGGGTAGCAATCTGGGAACCAGTTTTGCTAAGAATGGCATCGTGAAGAGCTCAAGCACTTCCAACACCAACACTACCCCTACCTATCAGTTGCTTCCTAGATTCCTCTCCTGACACAACCAGCCAATTTTCTGAAATTTCTTTCTCATTGGCTCATTATCTTAATGCCCTCAGTGTCTCCCTTGAAACCATCAGTCCTCCTGGATTACTCAGAACTTTCATTAATCCACACACCCTTCCTCTCTACTCTTCCCCACCCCCAACCCTTTCATATAGTCTCCTCTGAATTAGTTTTAATTTAATTTCCACTTCTGTCCTTTGAAGCTCCTGGTCCATGATGAGTTGGAAATAATTACTTCAGATGATATCATCTGCTCCATTTAAAACCAGTCTTGTTGTGATTAGCTTGCCTATTAAGCATTAATCTTTTGTTTTGCATAATATTGGTCTTTAATAGATCACCATTTTTCTTGCCCTTTGATATTTTAGCCCCAAACCAGTACTGTGCCCCTCTCCTTCAGTTTTCAAAAGCTGTAATTTTTTTCTAATTGTAAAGAGTGCTTTCCTATTTGAAATCTACTGATTCTTCATAACGCAGAGCAAAACAGGTCCACTGTGCCCCAACACAGGGAGCCTTCTGAGACTCATTCTTAAAAATCTGCAGGATTTCCTCAGGGAAATAATCCACTATCCCTGGCGCAGGCCCCAAAGAGGCCATTTTACCTCTGCCTTACTATTCTGATCCAAAAGATAAGTCTCTCCAGCATCGCAGTCCACATGTCTCAGAATCTAACAATTTGGTCTCCCAGAATACATGCAGATTCATTGCTGGGTTTAGCATACCAGAAGCCCTCTAGGGGTTCTTAACTTGGGGCCCATGAACTTTTAAAAAAAATTTAAATTAATTAATTTTTATTTTAATATTTAAATATATATATATATATATATATCTGGATAATTATATTTCAATATAATTGACTTCCTTTGTATGTATTTCCTTCCTACGTATTTTATTTTATGCACTTAATAACATTATTTTCAGAAGGTTTCAGTAGGCAGGGATATATGATCCCCCAAAAGTTAAGAATCTTTGCTCTAGGGAAGAGGTGGAGGCTTAGTTTGCTTATGTATCATTCAATGAGCATTTATTAAACACTTGCTATGTACCCAGTTAGGTGCTGGAGATACAGATGAAAAAAAAGGCCAGGCCTTCAAGGACATTATGTAGGGAGACAACTTTATACATATAAGTACACAGTAAATAAATAAAAAGCAATGGGGGCGGGGCAAGGCAAGGTAAAGAAGGCACAAGGAAATTGAGGGTTGGGGTTGGATCTGTAGAGCCTTCAGGTAAAAGGTGGTGCTTAAGCTATGTTTTGAGGCAAACAGGATTCAGTGAGGAAGAATTAGGAGGACAGACAGTGGAAAGGCAAAGTGAAAAGGGACATTCCTTTGAGAGAAAATTTTAAAGCAGTGAGATTCTGACTCACAAAGTCCAGTCTCTTTACCCTACTGGGTCACAGAACCCAGAATAGATTTGGCTCAGTTGTGAGGGCCATATTTACAAAAAGAGATTGACAAACTGGAGCATGTTCAGATTAGGAAAACCAAGGTGAAGGATCTCAAAGCAATGCTTCAGAAGAGACAGGAAGACCTGAGTTCAGATCCAGCCTCAGCCATTTACTAACTGTGTAACCCTGAGCAAATCACCCAGCGCCGTCCACCTCAGTTTCCTCATAAGTAAAATGAGCTGGAGAAGGAAATGGCAAACCAGTATCTTTGCTGAGAAAACCCCAAATGGGGCCACGAAGAGTCAGACACAACTAAAATGACTGAATAACAACAACAGCTCTTAGAAGAAGGATTAGACAGGCTTTGTTCACCAAGTCCAGAGGGGAGGATCAGGGCCAAGGGTGCAGAGTTTCAGAGGAACCGATTTTGGCTTGAAATGGGGCATCTTGGGAGAGTGGAATGAGGATTAGTTTTGGAATCAGCTAATCCAGCTGAAATCCCACCCCCCTCACTTAGTGTCTGCAAGACCTTGTGCAATTCCCTTAACTGCCCTGGGCCTCAGCTTCCTCATTTGTAAAACAAAGGAGTTACATAAAGTGACCTTTAAGATCCCTTCCAGCAAGACCCTAAGTACAAACTGTGCAATGATCAGAGCTGAACAGAAGTGGAATGGGCTATTTCAGGAGGTAATGAGTTCCTTCATTAACAGAGAGCTCATAGCAGCAGCAGCTAAATGACTATTTGTTAGACAATGTTGTGGAGAGAATTCGTGATCAGGTAGGGAATGAACTAAATAAATTCTGTGTTCTCTTCTCACTATCAAGGTTTGTTGGTAGGATTAAATAAAGAACCACTGGAGAAGTTAGTTCCTTTCACTTGGTCTCTTTAAGAGGAAGGGTCCCAAAGGAGCAGGAATCAGTGCCACCAAGAGGAAGTCAACAGGACATAGGCCAATGAACCCTTCACAATGGGGCTGGGAACACCTCCAAATCAGGGCAGCCTATTAACTCCCTGACACGGAGACTAGGAAGGGATGGAGAAGGATTATAACCAGGGATACCGCCTGAGAGCCTCAGGAACTATGGTATTCGAGCCACTGAAAGAAGAGGGAACCCACTTGATGGTCTAGCATGAGAAGACTGTTCTAGACCTTGGCACACATTTACCTCAAATTCTTGTTTAGACTCCTGGGGAGGCTCAGACAGCTAGCTCTAGGATAAAGGCAGCACTAGGATCAAGGTCACTCCTACATTACAGCTGCCCATGTGTTTTTATGAAGGGAAGAGATCCCATTCAGGTGGGTCTAATTGTTTTCTGGTCCAGAGGTCATAGGGAGAAAAGCACCCATGAGCTGGCTGACTGGAAATTTGTAGACCAGAAGCTTCTGGATCTAGAGGGTCCATAGATGACAGGTTTTTGTCTTAACTAGAAGCGAACTAAGAGAGGCCAAGGCCAACTAGCCCTAAACTCTAATTTTAGAAGGAAGGTAACAAACTCAGAGAAATTAAGTGACTTGATGAAGGTTGGGGAATGGGAGAAACTGCAGAAAAGCTACAGGCATGAATAAAGGGTAAATGAGGCAGGACGAGACAAGGTTAGAGAAGAAACAACTTAGCAGAGAAAGACAAGGACAACAAAAAACAGAAACAAAGGTTGGGGGAAAACCAAAAGCTAAGGTTTTTCCATACTGTTATAATACACTCAGATTACATGGCTCACAGAAGAGCTCTTCATAGTATTTTACTGACTGACTGGCTTATTTTAATCAAACACATGCCCTTCAGAATTACTACCAGAAAACATCCCTAAGACTCATTTCTTTACTTGTGGGCCAAGTTCTACCCACCCCCAGGGCACATGTATGGTCCATTCTAGAGGCTTGGGGGAGGGGCTGGAAGGGTAAATTTGGGATACTTTTCACAATGGCAGTTGAGTTCTCCTTCAAGAACATTGGAATTTATGTTTAAAAAGGAAATGAATGAAATAAGAAACTTGGTGAATCAAGTTCACAAAACATAGACAATGCTATACACAATCTGCCCAGCCCAATTGTCTTTAAGCCACTTCAAGTCATTTCTGAAGGCTACAAGTCATAAACAACTAACCTTTCTCTCCTATGGTACAGAATTCATCGGAGACCATTATCTGTTTATCACTTGGGGAAAATGAGCCCTCATGTTGCTGATATAATTATATTCAAAAGCTTCAACTCTAAAGGCAGGACACTGGCTAGGTAGAAGCTGTTGATAATATGAGAGGGAAGAAAAACTGAGATTTGCTATTAATAAGGCACCATCTGTAGCACAGGATCAGATTTCAGCAATCAATTATCTGTGGGTTTTGGGCACCCAGTTCCTTGCTTGGGCACTTATTATTGCCAATTGGCAATTAAAGGCTAGAGTGAACATGAATCTTTTTGACATGAGCCTTTCGGTGCAACTGAAAAACTCAGGACAAACAATCATTTGCTGTCAGAGAAATTATCAGCTTTGATGAGAACAGCTATTTCAGATAGATGCCAAGAATTGGAGGTTAGGCCTCCCCCCAACCCCATCCCCCCATTTTATCTACCCACTAAACAGACCTTGTGCTGTTCAATATTTTCTAGATGAACACATATAGAGCTATGCTTGTTGACTAATTATATGGCAAAACCTCAGGAGGGTAACTAGTATATTGGAAATAATTAATAATAATGTCTATACGGTACTTTCCATATATTATTTCATTTGATCCTTATAACACCCCATGAAGCAGGAGCTATTAGGAAATGGAGACTGAGTGTAAAGCTAATGACTGGCTAAGAGTGACATATAGCTAAGGCAGAATTTGAATTCAGGACTTCCTGACTCTAAGCACAGCATTCTAACCATTATACCACCTAACTGCCTCTACACAGAAGAATCAGGATTCAAAATTATCAACAGGGGCAGCTAGGTGGTGCAGTGAGTAGAGCACTGGCCCTGGAGTTAGGAGGTCCTGAGTTCAAATTCGACCTCAGACACTTGACACACTTACTAGCTGTGTGACCTTGGTCAAGGCACTTAACACCAACTGCCTTGCCTTCCCCTCTTCAAAAAAATTTATCAACAGGCAGGAAGATGGGCTGAAGACAACAAAATGAAATAAAGGTAAGTGCAAAGTACATTTTGGTTCAAAAACCAAAGTCCACAAAACAAAAGTGAAGTGACTTACTAGGAGAACCAGTCTGAAAAATACAGAGGAGGCTCAGTCAATCACAAACTCCATGTGAACCAACAATGGGACACAGCTAATTAAAAAGCCAATGTAATATCAGACTGTACTGCTAGAAGGCAGTGGGGGCTAAGAGGTAGGGGAAGGACAATTCCACTTTGTTCTGGACTTTGCAGTCCAGTCCTGGAAGTCTGTGATGAGTATGGCTGCAGACTGCATTTTAAGAAGATACTGATCAAAAGAAAAGCACCAAGAGAAAACAGGATGGTGAGAAGTTCAGGCCCTTATCAAAGGATGAATGGTTTAAGGGCCAGGAGATATTTTACCATAAGAAAAAGAGAAGACTCAAGGAAGTTATGTTACTGTGTTCAAATATTTGAAGGGATGTCATGTGAAAGGCAGTGTAGCTAGGTGGTGGCTCAATGCATAGAGCGTTCAGCCTGGAGTCAGGAAGACCTGACTCAAATCCAGTCTCAGATACTTACTAGCTATTTGACCCTGGGCAAGTCATTTAACTCTGTTTGCCTTACTCTCCTCATCTATAAAACAAGCCGGAGAAGGAAACAGCAAACAATTCTGGTATCTTTGCCAAGAAAATCCCAAGTGGGACCACAAAGAGTCAGACAGAACAGAAGTAACTTAACAACAACAACATGTGAAAGGCAGATCAGACTTTTGCGTTTCTCAAAAGGGCAAACTCACATTGAGTCTAAGTTACAGGGGGATTATTTGGGGCTCAGCACCCTAATACAGCAATGAATCTCTGATCACACTGATGCCAGTACTTCCTCCAACAGTGAAACCCATCCATGTCTGCCTTTCATTTGGAATTCTGGGTTGTCTACCAGCTACCCCTTCTTCTCAACATGGGACCAACATAACTTCCTGTTTCAATCATCCATTTCTTTGATGATATAGTCTCAGTCTGATGAGCAAGTTTATATTCGATTTCTTCATTTAAGCACTTAGTATCTGTACCCTTACAAATTCCAAAAAGGGATCTGAAACAATAGGAGGGACACTGTAAAATATTCTAACCCAATAAGTTACAGTTAGCCAATAACAAATGACAGTTGGCCTATCAAAAGGCAGTGATCTTTCCAAACAAAAGTATTCAAACAAAAACTGGATGACCATTTGGACTTCTGGGAGCCAAGATGGTAGAGGAAGCTGTAACTCTCCCATATACACCTCCCAACAACCATAAGATATCACCTCAAAACAAATCCTGGAGGAGCAGAATCAGCAAAAAGATGGGGTGAAAAAATCTTTGAGCCCAAGAAACTTGGAAGATCAGAAGGAAGGTCTATCTCACTTGGGTCAAAGGGGAGTGCAGTCTAGGACAAAAAGCATCCCAGCAAGCCAGCGGCTAGCCCCACCTCGGCAAACAAGTGGTAGATCCTGAGTCCCAGTGTAGTGAGTGGAGGAGACAAACACTAACACTAGGAACCCCCACCCCCACCATATGCCTCAGCATAGTCAGGGGAATGGGCAGACTCCAACTCTGAGAACCACCATGTGCTTCAGCATAGCTCTGGGCAGCTGCCCAGCTGCCAGCAACCAGACCACCATGTGCTTCAGTATAGCCCCGTAGAAATGCAGTAACACCCCACAGGCCTCAGAACATGCCAGATACCACCACTAGGACCCCGGCTCAGCACCAGGCAACCTGCCAGATCTCTATGGCCTCCAGCAGCATGAACCAAGCCCATCCTACCCCCTCAGCACAACACCAGACAACAGAACCCAGAAACCAGAGACAGAAAGAGAAATTCCATTTGAAATAACTATAAACAATATAAAATACTTGGGAGTCTGTCTACCAAGACAAATCCAGGAATTATATGAACACAATTACAAAACACTTTTCACACAAATAAAGCCAGATCTAAACAAATGGGAAAATATAAATTGCTCGTGGGTAACCTATATAATCAAAATGACAATTCTGCTTAAACTAATTTACTTATTCAGTACCATACCAATCAAACTATCAAAAATTATTTGATAGAGCTAGAAAAGGATAACAACAAAACTCATCTGGAAGAACTAAGGTTCAAGAATATCAAGGAATCAATTAAAAAATTATACAAAAGAAGGTGACTTAGCAATGCCAGATCTCAAACTATATTATAAATCAGTAATCACCAAAACTGACTGGTACTGGCTAAGAAATAGAGGTATATCAGTGAAATAAATTAGGTACATGAGACACAGTAGTCAATTACCATAGTAACCTAGTGTTTGATAAACCCAAAGACCCCAGCCTTTGGGATAATAACTCATTATCTGACAAAAACTGATGGAAAAACTGGAAAAGAATAGGACACAAACTAGGCATAGACCAACATCTCATACCATGTACCAAGATAAAGTCAAAATGGATGCATGATTTAAATATAAAGGGTGACACTATAAGTAAATTAGAAGACCAAGGAATGGTCTACGTGTCAGATCTACGGGGAAGGGAAGAATTCATGACCAAATGAGATAGCATTATAAAATGTAAAATAGATAATTTTTATTACATTAAAATAAAAATTGGTTTTGTACAAACAAAACCAATGCAACCAAGATTAGAGGTAAAACAGAAAGCTGGGAAACAATCTTTAAGGCAAGTGTCTCTGATAAAGGCCTCATTTCTCAAATATATAGAGAACTGAGTCAAATTTATAAGAATATAAGCCATTCCTCAAATGCTAAATGGTCAAAGGATATGAACAGGCAGTTTTCAGATGAAGAAGCGAAGCTATCTCCGGGCATATGAAGAAGTGCTCAAAATCACTTATGATTAGAAAAATGCAAATTAAAATAACTCTGAGGTACCATCTCATACCCATCAGATTGACTAATATGACAAAAATGGAAAAGGATAAATGTTGGAGAAGATGTGGGAAAACTGGGACACTAATGCACTGTTGGTAGAGGTGTGAACTGACCCAAACATACGTTTTCTGGAAAGCAATTTGGAACTATGCCCAAAGAGCTATAAAATTGTGTACATCCTTTGATCCAGCAATACCACTACTAGGTCTGTATCCCAAAGAGATCATAAAAAGGGGAAAGGACCTACATTTGCAAAAATATTTATAGCAGCCCTTTTCATGTTGGCAAATTATTGGAAACTAAGGGGATGCCCATCAATTGGGGAATGGCTGAACAAGCTGATATATGAATGTAATACTATTGTGCAATAAGAAATGATGAACAGGCAGATTTCTGAAAAAACTGGAAAGATTTATATGAACTGATGAAAAGTGAAATGAGTAGGACCAAGAAAACATTTTACCAGTATCAGCAACATTGTGTGATGATCAGCTATGACTGACTCAGCTCTTCTCAGCAACACAATGATCCAAGAAAAGTACAAAGGACTCACAAAGGAAAATGCTGTCCACATCCAGATAAAGAACTGACGGACTTTGAATGCAGATTAGAATGTATTTTTTTTCACTTATTTTATTATTTTTCATGGCTTTTTATCCTTTTGATTTGCTTTTACAACTGGAAATGCTTTAAGTGATAGCACATGTATAATCTATATCAAATTTCAGAAAAAGGGGAGGGAGGGAGAAAAAATTTGGAATTCAAAATCTTGTAAAAATGAATGCTAAAAATTATCTTGACATGTATTTTGGGAAAAATACTATTAAAAATAAATTCAATTTTGGGGAAAAAAACTGGATCACCACTTATCAAGGTTACCTCAACAAGAATTCTTGCATTGATGGGAAGTAGGACTAGATCATGTATAAGATCCCTTCCAACTCTAAGAATCTCAAGAAAAAATACTGGGTTACTAGAATTCATAGCTCTCCTAGAAGGCTCCTCAGTTTCCTTTATCAGTCGGGTCTTCTAATATCTGTTTATTAGCTCAACTTATTCTTCCAGTTCCCTTAATCTATCAGCTCTCTCTACAGAGGGTAACCATGATGTGTCAATGGTAGTAATGTGTTAACAAGATGGCCTTTGGTGCCATACTTCCCCACCCCCCACAGGCTAAGGCTATTCATACTGTGGAGGAAAGTCAGGGGTCTTCTGTCAAAAACATCATGAACTGGACAAAGCAAGTGTGGGAGGCAAATCTAAAGGAGTGATGCTATAAAATGTGGGAGGGGCTAATTAAAATGTAGTGGTGGGACACAAATGACAAAAGATTTTGGGAACTTAGTGTATACGTTCTATATATGGACCTCATCCATTACTGAACTTTAATAATAGTGTCTGTGCTACTCATTTGACGTTGGTCACACACTACTACTTTTGCTTTCACATAAGTATAGTTTACTCTTCAATGAAATGGTAAACTCCTTGAAGGCAGGGTCTTCTCCACTTTCTGTATTCATGACTTGTTTCCCCCAACAATTCTGTAAACTTCTTAAACCTGACACTTGAAACTACTTTTCATCCCTTCTCCTCTCCCCACCCCCACCCTTCCTTGCTTGGGGCCTGAGTAAGTGTTAAGAACTTAAGCAAAATGAGGATTCTGCCCCGGGATTAAGATGCTTATCACCCAGAAAGGGAGTGGAAAATAAATGATTTGGTTCTAAAGTCACTTCCATGCTATATATATCTATCACGTGAAAATGCTTAATGCAGGCCCAGTTTTCTGGGCCAATTATGAATTTAAGAATTGAGAGTAACCTACGGACCCATCAGTGAGTTGGGGGATATCTGCCCCCTCTGTGAAGACTTTCCCCAGTGGAATAGGCAGATGAGAACAATTTGTTTCAAAGGCCATGAAGGCAGCTGAAGCAGATGCTTTGGAGCACTCAGAGCTTGGTTAGACATCAAAGACACCAAAGTCATCCACTATATCTTGGGTCATTGCCACTCTTCCTGAGTTTTGTCTTACCACTGGACTTTGATGGCTCTGGAAGAGTGAGGCTGATGACTTTGTGCAACTCTGCCTCACTTAAATCCAATTCATATGTGAGTCAAGACAGTACTGTGGTGTCATTGGTCCTCTTCAAAAACAAAGGACAAACAACACATCTATGAATGCTACCCCAATCAAGCTTAAGGAATTAATTTGACCATTACTTCCATGACGGGCAGTGTGACAGTTTGATTAGAGGGCCAGCCTTGGAGTCAGGAAGACCGAGTTTTCCAGTGTGGTCTCTGATGCCCTGTAGCAGTGCGAGCACAGAGAAGTCAATTAACCTCCCAGTGCCTTCAGCAATTCTCCAAGTGTTGTCAACCAGCCTTGTTGAAGGGAATTTACACACACACACACTCACACACACACACACACACACACACACACAGTTCTTTTTTAAATGAATCTGTGATTCAATCAATGTAGAGAGATCCCATTGAGTAATTTCATCTCCCAATGTAGATCTGTACTTCTTGGAAATGGAAAACATTTCAATTTTATTGAAGTTGGCTTCTGCTCACTATCATCATCCTAGCCATACACAGTTTTTGACATGACTGCATTTCATAGGCCACATGCATTTTGTTTACCATTGTTTTTGAAAGGCATTTCAGATACAACATCACATTTGCATGTTTTAATACATGATTCTAAACAGAAAGTACTGGTTATTGATCAACTCCATGAAATTTGCATATGGGCCCATAAAACATAAACAAGTCATTAGAAATCCTCGATCCTTTTTTTCCTACACCCACAACCACCTTCTTTTCATATTCTAAAATCTATTTTGCAGATTTCCCATGTTATATTCAAGTCTCTGAAAGTTTCTTGTGGGTACTTACAGTGTAACTTATCCAGGGTCACACAGGCAGTACAGAACAGAGGCAAAATTTGAATCCAAGCCTTCCTGACTCTGAAGACAGCATTCTATCAGCTATGCCATGTTGGTTCTCTTGAGTTCCTCATCACCCATGAAATCACAGCAGGGACAAGGGGTGGGATGGGGGAGGGGAGATAATTTTTCATGAGCCCTAGAAAGATCATCTGCCCAACCAAATATTTTCCTTTGTTTTTCTTTTTAAATATTTTATTTTCCCCCAATTACATGTAAAGGCAATTTTAAACATTCATTTAAAAATTTTTGAGTTCCAAATTTTCTCCTCCCCTTCCTTACCTCCCCCTCCTCCCTAAGACAGTAAGCAATTCCAGTCAAGCATTTTTCAGGGACGGTCTTGAGAATCTGAGAGTTCTGCAGCTAATATTTTCAATGGAATTGGGGGATGTAGGGAGAGCTTGAAGGGAAAGGGGTCTAGGGGAAAAAAACAGATTTTCAGCCAAAAGAAACCTTAGAGATCACCTAGTCCAATTTCATTTTATCTATAAGGAAACAGGTCCTGAGAAGTGAAGTAATTTGCCCAAGCTTATGCAAGCATAAAGCAGGGCCAAAGTTCAAAACCAGGTCCTCAAAGTACAATACTCCTTCCATTACCCTCCAAAGGGGTCCCCTTCCTTTCATATCCTAAAAGCTGGTTTGCAGATTTTCCCATGTTTTATGGGTTGATATGTGAATTTCATGGACTTGGTCAATAAACAGCACTTCATGCTTAGGATCATGTGTAAAAATGTTGCAAATGCCACATTGTACCTATAATGCCTTTCAAAGACAATGCTAAACAGAATGCCTGTGGTCCATGAAATGCAACCCTGCCAAAAACATATATATGGCTACGATGATGATAGTAAGCAGAAACAAACTTAAATAAAATTAAAATGCTTTCCAGTCTGTTCCTTTGTTTGAACTAGACCGGTTTAATGTTTCTCTCCATCTTCTGGCCAGAGATCCTATCTTACTGAATAAATAGAAGAAGATGGAAACACCCAAGAAATCATGGTAAAAAGAATACCTGCTTAGGAGTTAGGAGGCTTGACTTCTAATCTAGACTCTACTACCACTGACCTTCTGTGTAGCCTTAAGCAAGTCACTACATCTCCTCTGTGCCTCAGTTTCTTCATCTGTCAAATAAGATGATTAGACAGTAGAGATCATAACTCATTCATGCTTTCCCATCCCATACATTGCTGTCTTCAATTTCCCATTAACTTCCAGTGGGGACCTACCTGAAACACCCAATGCTTTCTTCTATCATCCTGTCAACACCACTGGGGCACTTCAGCTGACCATCTATGATCGTCCTCTTAATCACATGACCCACCTGTCTCCTTCAATATCATGCCAAGAGATACTAATTCCTGAAGAGAGGCCATTATAATATTTATGTTGAAGTCTTTTTTAACCATCATCATCATACTCTTCATCCTGCGTCTCTCAATTGCCCTAGGGTTTGATTTGAGAAATTTGTATTCCAAGATTGATAACCATGAAATATCATTGAAAGGAGACTGGTATCTCCTTTTTCTTCAGGAAGTGACCTGGGATCATTGGAAGTGCCATGCAATTTCCAAAATGTATCATCTGGCCCAGTCTTTTTCTCCCATTTCATTTTAGGACCAAGGTCAGTGTCTACCCCGTGTCCTAGTGCCCAGATATGGGAGCTGTCGGACTAATTCAACAAACCACCTTTCCTACTATATGTCATAATCTGGACAATGGGTATTCTCCATTCATATGAATGACTTTTCCTGTGAAATCATCTCTATGATATCATCGGCAAACAAGAGCAATTGAAAGACAGTTCTACGGAAAATCCCTTTTCTATTTTTATTTTACATAGGATATCCTAGGTGGCGCAGTAGATAGAGTTCCAGGCCTGGAGTCAAGAAGACCTAAGTTCAAATCCAACCTCAGACATTTACTAGCTGTGTGACCCTGAACAAGTCACTTAACTCTTTTGTCTCAGTTACCTCATCTGTAAAATGAGCTGGAGAAGGAAATGGTAAATCGCTACAGCATCTTTGCAAGGAAAATCCCCAATAGGGGTCACAAAAAGACAGGATTGAAAACAACTAAACAGACACAACATAGGATATTTTATACGGTAGCAACAAACACCCTTGGTTAACATCTATTAAGTGACAGAGAACCATTTAAGGAAAGTTCAGTTAAACTGAGCAATCTTGAATCATCTCCCTTGTGGGAAGAGAGCCTTTGAAGCTGCATTCTGTCCTATGGTGTAATCTCTTTTTTTTTATAATTATCAATCAATTTACAAGTATTTGTTAAGCAGTTATTACGCAACAAGTAGTACTGACAATGATACGAAAACAAAATTAAAGCATTTCCTGTCATCCTCTTATATTCCAAGGGAGGAAACAACATGCACACATAAAATATATATACAAAATGATACAATATGAATATGAAATAACTCCACTATCAGCTGGGAGGGAAATAGGGATAAGGAAAAATAAACACGGGGGTTCTTGTATTCTCTCCACTTTCTAGTTGGTTTAGGTCACTTGGAAGGTGTGGTCTGCGGGAGAAAATCTACCTTTTCTCATCTCATGTTTTCATTAACAATGTCCCTGATTATATGCTATTCTCATAAATGATTAGAAAGCACAGGTTGGTAGTTGCTAATATCTTCTCAATTTTAGCTGGGCGAGCTGGGGTAATGGTCCTGCCTGTGGTTCTCCTCCCCCCAATCCTGAGGTAGCTTTCCATCTTTCATATAGCTTAAAACATTGATGCCTCAGTGTTTTCAAATATCTTTTCCCCAGCATAGATTTCTTCTGTGTGTACTTGGTCTAGGTCCAGGTGCTCTTCATGACTTCATTTTCCTCAGAGTCCTTATCACTTCTTCTTATCATCAGGGAAGTCCAAATGGAGGACACCCACTGGGAGAGATGATAAAAACAGGTTGCTACGGAAACACTGCAGGAGGTAGGTGACTACGGATGTAGAATATGGAATATGAGGTCAGACTGGGTTGATGTGTTGGTTATCTGCTGACCTCCACTGTTCCTTTTTGCCTATTACTTATGTTTCATTACAAGGGATGGCTTGCTGGGGAGAGGAGGGGAAAAGGCAAACATCTGGAATTGATGGCACTAGAAAAATAAAAAAGTATCGTTAACATTTTGAAACTTAAAAAAGCACCACTACAGACCTCTTCGATTTTTCATCTGCTTGTTATTTTTCTTATTTCACCAGCAAATGCTTTTAAAAGGATATGGCTTAGTTGGGTCTCTTGTCAAACTTTCAACAGACTTGTTTTCCCTTCTATGCTATCTTTGGAGACAAAAACCCTCCTATAATGTTTTGCAAATGAGTTTACATTTTAAACAAGCATTGTTCTTGTCTTCCACATCTGCCATTTATAAAATGAAGAGGGTCAGATTTGGGGGTATGTGATTCCTACCAACATTTTTACCCAGAGAATATAGAATTTCAGAGCTGGAAGAGATCTTGGAGACAGGGGATGGCCTTGTTCTAGATTTGCAATCAGAAATATCTGGGTTTGAATCTCATCTTTTACATTTATGAGCTGTGAGACAGGGGTGAGTTCTTAATCCCTGAAGCCTTCTTATGAAAAAGAATGAATAAATAAGACCCCAAACATCAAAGCCTAATTAGTAGATAAAGAGACAATATTTCACAGCCTATTCCACATTCCACACCCAGAGTCCTCCACCTCAGTGGATAGAGGTGTATTCCACTGTTAGCTCCCCAAGTGTTTCTGAGGTAGAGAAAAGAACTTGGGAGTAAGGAAATTATGCCCCATTCCTTGCTTCCAGACAGATAAAGTTTGAGTGTGGTCCACTTCATGTTCTAGACTCACAGATCTCTGAAAAATCTCCCTCTGCTCCAGAATCCCAGGTGAGGGCAGCCAGGTTCCATTCTCATTCTCAGTAGCAGCAAATCTCCATCTCATGGTTTTATCCATTGTGAGGAGAGACAAGGACACCAAAGCACATCAGTCAGAGTGTGCTCCCTTCCTTGTTCAGAACCATAGAAAATACAAGCTTTGTATAGTAATTGTAAGAAATGGGAGGAGGAGTTTTGTTTCCACAGAACTAAAGGTGTGCTTCTCTGCCCTCCCCCACCCCAGCTTTAGCAGAAACCAGGCCTCAAGGTCGGTCAGGTGAGAGGTCAGAGGCTTGTACACATGGGAGTACTTTTTGAGAAGGCAGTCTGGGGAATTAGAGAGGCCAAACCCACTTGAACCAGTTCAAGCTTATCTAGGGTCTGGTCTTGGTCAAGAATCCAGACCTACTGATTTGCATAATTTGCATATGTTAAAGAGGGAAAGTAGGGGAAGTAAAAGAATATCGTTTAATCCTAAACTAAGACAAGGAAAATCTAATTAACTTCACTTTTGCTTCTGTATCCTTATTATCCTACCTGGATAAACTGTATAACCCAGGAAAACTATGTAAAAAACAAAGATTATAAACTAACCATAACTCTAGCAGGAGTGGAGGGAATAGTTACCCCTGCTCCTGCAGTTGTATGGGTATGAGTATTCCTGTAAGCAGTACACCCGCTCTCTTGAGGAGCATGATAAAGTACCTTTCTCTGCCCACTCTGGTCTTGAGTTCTTTGTGTGAGAATGGGCAAATCACATGGATCTTCTTAAGGTCAAGTGAAGAGAAACAATAAGCAGCAGAAGCTTGCCAGACTTACTCCCAGATCTTGCCTTGGGGTATCCTGTGATCCCCACTGCAGTGTTGAAGGCTACCACTCCAGATTCCCTTGGGGAACCCTGTGGTCTGCACAGCCTTCTTAAGGGGACATCACTTGGGACTTCTGGCCCTGTCTTAGGAGCCTTGTGATCTTACCACCATCCTAAGGGGCCATCACTTGGGTCCTCCTTAGGGTCTGATCCCTAGGAGGCCCTGTGGTCCCCACAGATTACGGGGGGGGGGCTACCACTTGGTCTTCCTCTGGGAGTCCTGTGGTCTGTACAGTCTTCCTTAGGGATTATCACAGGGTTCTTCCTCAGGACTTTGGCCCTGCCTAGGAAGTCCAATGATCCCCAAAGCTGCGTGTTCTCACAATTTGGGGAAGTCCAGTGATCCCCCAAACCACGTTTCTCATATCATGTTACCTATGTAAGGCTGCAAGTACTATTGCACTAATGCCTTTTCTTCTTCAGATTTTCTTGGGGTCAGAGGAATGAGGGCAATCCCCTTACTTTGCACTCCAAGGAGGACTAACAGTACCTGTCAACTAGCCACTAATCAGAACATCAAAATAAGACTGTTAGAACCTGACCTCAGGCAGTAGATAGTACAACTATGGTTCAGAAATCTGAAGCATTGAGCTATTATTTCTAACATTATCTTGCCCCAGAAGTAACATCCATATCAGCCATTAGCTGCAATACAGACAATAAACACTGAAATTAATGACTGCATTAAATCATACCGCCATGCATAAACCATGAAGTTTCATTTAACATTAATCTTTAGATTTAAATCCATCAGCATATTTGCAAGTTTAAGTATTGATTTTCATTTTTTGTGCATGCAATAAAGCCAATCATTATTTTGTAATTAAATAATACCTTTCTTTTTTTTTAAGTCCTTCGGAAGTTTGGTTCTTTCCCAGCTACTTTCTCCTATGTTCCACAAAGTATTTGTAATCAACAGTTTGCTCCAAAAATATTTCACCTCTATTTGGTTTACAGCTCCATACAGGAAATACACACACACACACACACACACACACACAAACTGGCTGGAAGAAAATCCCAAGGGGCACGGAGGAAAAGGAAAGTAACTAGAGTTCTGTATCATCTTCTTTCACCTAAGCTTCATGAGGTTAGGGATGGGTGTTATATCTAAATGGTTTATCTCTCTCAGGCCTAGCATCATCACCATCATCATCATCACCACCACCACCATCATCATCACTGATGTTTCTATAAGGTTTGCAAAGGGCTTCATATACCTCATCTCATTTGACCCTTGAAAGAACCCTTGCGAAGTAAGAGCTATTATGGCCATTTTCTAGATGAGGAAGCTGAGGTTCACAGAGGTAAAGTGACTTACCCAGGGTCAAAGATGAATGTGAGATCCTGCTCTATCCATACAATAAGTACTTTCATGTTTGCTGAATCAAACTGGAAGATGAAGACTACGTTTCTCAAATTGGCTCCATCAACCAATTTGTTGCGCTGAGTAAGCACTGCCAGCCCAACCCTCCCTGGCCCTGTTAGGCAGACCCAACATAGAAGTGCTGACCAGAGCAGGGAAGTTTCCCCTGTAACTCCATTAGACTATATGAAGCTGCACCACTTCTTTTGCCACAGATGATAAGGTTTCTTGAAAGCTGAAACATAAAAGCTTATGCTCCTAGCAAAAAAAATAATAAAATTTTAAAGTCTGTACTCACTCAGCACCTCCCCAAAATTAAAAGCAGAAAAGGCGTCTTGTAGAGAATGGAGGGTGGGGCCCATGAAAAAGAAACTCACTTAAAACAATACGAACTATGGGCTCAGCTTACCTTATAAACAACTGAGTGAGGCAGATGACATTTTTATGATGACCCAGAAGAATCTCTTTAACATTCAATTTCCTAATGTTCTCTTCTTTGATAGGAAATGAAAAACAGGCCTAAAAGCTGCCCTTTCCCTGCTGGGCAGACTGGCTGGAGCACAGGACTGTCTCCTCACTGCCCCTACCCAGGAAGCCAATGGGAGGAGAAAGACTTCCTCTGCTCATCACCACCCAGACAACAGAGTGTGATGGGAGTCTGTGTCTGGGCTTTTCTCTCTGTCTTTTAGGTTGCCCTCAAGGCAACAGTTCTACTCCAACTGAAAGCCAGGCTCAGGAGAAGGCCATACTCCCCCAGCTGCCTCTGGGAGCAAGATGTTAACAGGCATTTTCATTTATGGAGCACTAGAGACAGATTGGTGTGTGGGGGCTAGAGGGAAAGGAGTGGGGTTGTTAATAAGATGCATGTGTCTGTCTAGCCATGATAAAGAAAAAGAAGCCTCAAGAAATGATCCATCCATCCACAGTGGGAAGAATTCAGGCCAAAGGGTATGTGTGTGCCACTACTCAAATGCAATGTTAGGATATGTGTATGTGTATTTGTGTTGGCTCTGACTAGGTGTGTGAATGCTTGCATAAATAAACATTTGGCTTAAAGTCTATGGGAGATGATGAATGTTTCTATAATACTAACTTTGTTTGCCTCAAAAAGAAAGTGCTTCAATTACTTCCATTCTTTAATTGGCATGTAAATGGTCCTAGTGGCTAGAGTTGGCCTTGACTGAGTTTGAATCCCACCTTAAAAGCTTACCAGGCAAATCACAACTTTTCCGTCTTGGCGGCGTCTACCTCATTGGTTGTTGTGAGAATCAAATGATATCATATATGTAAAGTGTTTTGCAAACTTGAAGCACTATATAAATGTTATGTTACTTATTATTATTACCATCATTATTACTTGTGGGTAGGAGAGCTGATGCAGGTTTGGTATTCTCTCTCTCTCTCCCCCTCCCTCTCTCTGCGTGTATGTATAAATGTATATATAACTCTGTGTGTGTGTGTGTGTGTGTGTGTGTGTGTGTGTGTGTGTGTACTGCACTACTGTGACTGTACTGCGATGGAGACAGCAGGGCCACACTCCTGGAAGAGGCTCCGGACAATTACTCCCTAGTTTTCCATGGGTGCCTTTGTGCCACAGTCTGAGGAAGGATCCCCCAAATCTAGGTTTCCTTCTCCCAAACCTACCATCCATGTGGCTTCCTCCATACAAAGCCAAATTCACCCAGTTTATAGAGGTTAATCACAAGCTGAGTCCAGGGCTGGCTGTGGTCAGATAGAGCTGAAATGTCAACAACTGTACAAGAGTCAGGAAGCAAACACCTTAACCTAGTAAACCTGAAGTGAGATGAACAGTTTAACCAACGTCCACGCAAAGGAGCAAGCAAATAAGGCAACAGGTCGAGTTCAGGGTAGGATACACCGAGGTCATTACCATCATAGGTCATTACCACAACTGTATTCATCAAGAGAATTCCTCTCCCCCTTCCCCAATCAGCATCAGTTAGTCAGTCAACAACGATTACTAAACACCTACTATGTGCCAGGCACTATGCAAAGAAAGGCAAAAACCAGGTCTCTGCCTTCAAAAAACTTACATTCTGATGGGGAAACAATATACAAAAAAACCAAAATATGAGATACATAGTGTAAATGGAAGGTGATCTCAGAGGGAAGGCACAGGGCAGGGGGAAGAGCAGGCTACGCTTGGGAGAGGCATCGTATATGAGAAAAGGGTCTTCCTAAAATCTGGGCACAGGCAAAAATGCATATTTTCAAGAAATGAAATGAATGAAATTTTGAACAACATTTTATTTAATTGGAATATTAACAAATAACATCTTCAATATGATTTCCATCATGCGTGATACAAAGGCTGATGCACTTTGCAAGATTCACGTGAACTCAATGCAGTAACTCCACATTACCGTCAATTTTAGCACATTCACTCTTTATGTGTTCACTCAAGTGTGCTGCATCTGTGATTTTCATTGAGTACACCTTCTCCTTTACCATACCCCAGAAAAAGAAGTCAAAGGGGCTAAGGTCTGTTAATATTCCAAATATTTCAAAATATGCATTTTTGCCTGTGTGTCCAGACTTTAGGGACACCCTGTATATTTAAAATGATCAGTAAGTTGTACACAACAGATTTGCAGTTTCATGTGCAATCATCTTTTTTATTCTACTATGTTATGGAAATGCTCGTTTCATTTCTTAAATTTAGAATAAAGTAAAAAAAAAAATTAAAATAAAAAAGAAAGGAAGGGGGTAAGGAAGCCAGGGAAGCCAGGAAGCAGAGGTGAGGAGGGAAAAGATTCTAGGCACAGAGGACAGCTAGAGAAAGAGAGGAAGATTGTGAAGGGCTTTAAATGCCAATATAGAGAAACAAATGTATATTTGATCCTGGAAGTAATGAGGAGTCACTGGAGTTTACTGAATAGGGCAGGATGGGGAAGGGAGTAAGAGTGCAGAGGTGGGATAATCAGACCTGCACTTTAGTTTCTACCAGTATCTTACTCTTCTTAAAAACATTATGTAGAGGGCAAAAACAGACAAACCCTGGAAATTTGGAACTTGGGAGTCATGGGGATTTGAATCCTAACTTGCTTTGACACCTTGAGCAAATTATCCAATGATGCTACAGCTTCCTCATCTATAAAATAAGGGGTTTGAACTGAAATAAAAGCTGAAACATAAAAGCCTTAAGCTCTTGGTCCTAGTAAGGTTCATTCAGAACCTCCCCCCAAATTAAAAGCAGGAATGGCATCTTGTGGAAAAGGGAGAGCAGGATCCTCCAAGGCCCCTTCTGAGTCTGGATTTACGAGCTCATGATTTGCCATCTGAACTCTAGCAGCTTTGGGGGCCAAATACTAAAAGAGAACAGTGTACATTTCTTATGGGGAGAGAATGCTGGATGAGTGTCTTTGAATCCCCAGGGTCCAATGATTTAATAAATATTTACTGAATTTAAAACCAATGGGAAATATTAATAGCTCCAATTGGGCTACAAAAGCCCAAGAAGTCCCATGCTCCTGCCTTTAAGCTTTGTACTCTGACTATATCACTCTGAAATGGCCCGGCCATTGGGCCTCTTTTCCATGGGCAGGATTTCTTCAATTGCTTCTTGATGTGTTTCTTTCACTGCCAAAATCCAGTACTCCTGCAATCTCTAGGGACAACCCTTAGGGAATCAGTTTTCTCCTATTACATATCAAATAATTCCATCCGGGGTTGGTTAACACACACACACACACACACACACACACACACACACTCACTCTCTCTCTCTCTCTCTCTCTCTCTCTCTCTCCCTCTCTCTCTCTCTCTTTCTCAACACACTCACACACTGACTGAACTCCCAAAATGTTGGCATACACTCAGCAAAGTTTAAATGCCCTTCCTGGAATTTAAAAGTCACACTCCTCCTTTATTGTCCACATCAGGCTAACCATACTGAATTGAGAGAATCAGAGGATCATACAATTAGAAGGGACCCTTAAGGCCATACAGAGGCCCAACCATTATCTGAATGAGAATCCCCTCTAAAACATGGCCAACTGATCATCCAGGCTTTTCTTAAAGGCGTCTCATGCAGGCAAACTCACTCTCTTCTAAAGTGGCCACTCCACTTTAGGATAACTTTAACCATTTGGAAATTCTTCCTTAAATCAACACCAAATCTGCCTATTTATAAATTCCATGGCTTCTAGATCTGTCCCTGGGACCAAGGAAAACAAATCTAATCTCCCTGATAGCTCTACAAAAATAAACAAAGACAGATAAGGCTACACAAATCCCCAATTCCTTCAATCATACCTCATATAATACGAACTCAACTTGTTTCCATCACAAAATAAAAATAGTTCCTTTTAGTATTAAGTACAATGCCTGGCCCCTAGTAGGTGTTTAATAAATGCTTATTGACTGACAGATTCTGAGCTAGAAGGGACCTCAGAGGTCATGTAGCTCAACCCTAGATTTTATAGATTAGGAAAATGAGGTACAAGAGATTAACCAATTCACCCAAGTTACATAGGTAGGGTCAGAGGTGGTGCTTGAATCCAGGTCCTCTGATACCATGGCCAGTGCTCTTTCTCCTACCCCACAATCAATACTTATGAAGCATGAGTTATGAGTTTAAATGATCCAGTTCATTCAAACAAGGGTGAGAAGGTGTAGTTTGAAGTAGGCAATGAGAGACTCCATAGAGCACATGAAGAAGGTTGGCTAAAAAGGTTAAGGTGGTAAGACTCAGAGAGGATACCAAGTCACTTGCAGTCAGAAGGCTTGAGTTTCTTAATTAAATTAAAACTGTCTAGAACTCAGTTTCTTCTTCTAAAAAATTATGAAGGAGTTGGACAGGGTGATCTCTGAGGTTCCCTCCAGCTCTTACCATAAGTCTCAGTTTCCTCATGTGTTAAATGGAGGTGATGATAATTTTGCATTGCATATGTCCCCAGATTGTTGTGAGGAAAGTGCTGTACGCTTTAGGGATGGCATATAAACTTGA
This sequence comes from Trichosurus vulpecula, assembly GCF_011100635.1. Taxonomy (NCBI): domain Eukaryota; kingdom Metazoa; phylum Chordata; class Mammalia; order Diprotodontia; family Phalangeridae; genus Trichosurus; species Trichosurus vulpecula. The sequence goes on along the minus strand of NC_050580.1, from coordinate 63,896,687 downwards.
GCTGTTCTCATTCTGGACACTGGTCATCACAGCAGCCAAGGGAGGGCCTACTGCTACCCCAGACTCTATCACACTGTCTAGAGAGCTTCTGCCCCCTCAGCTCTACAGGACTTCCCAGAATCTGCAGGGCTAAATTCAGCTCCAATCACTAGCAAGTCTGTCCTTCAGTCAAGCCTTGTTGTTTGGTCATGTCCGACTCTCCGTGACCCTATTGGGGGTTTTGTTGGCAGATGTTGGAGTGGTTTGCCATTTTCTTCTTCAGCTCATTTTGCAAATGAGGAAACTGAGGCAAACAGGGTTAAGTAACTTGCCCAGCATCAACCAGCTAGTAAGTATCTGAGCCAGAATTTGAACTCAGGTCTTCCTGACTCCAGGTTGGTCGCTCTATCCACTGTGCCATCTAGCTTCCCCTCAGTCAAACCTAAACAGGCCTCTTTGCAACTTCTGACCACTGTCCTTGGTTCTGCCCTCTGTGGCCAAGCAAAACAAGAGTACTCCCTCTTCCTATGTGTCAGCATTTGAAATACTTGAAGTGAGCTTTCATGTCTCCTCTTAGTCTTTCTCTTTTCCAGGCTAAGCATCCCCAGGTCTTTCAATTAATCCTCATGTGGTATGATCTAGAGGCCCTTCACTAGTCTGGGTTCCATCTCCTAGATGTTCTCCAACTGATCAGTGTCCTTCCTAATGGCGCCTAAAATGGAACATAATACTCGTGATATGGTCTGACAGTGGGGCCATCACCTCGTTTTTCCTAAATGCAATTCCTCTCTTAATGCATCCTAAAACTGCATTAGCTTCCTTGGCTTCCATATCAAAATAGCTCATAAAGTGAGTTTGCAGTCCACTGAAATCCCCAGTCCTTTTTCAGACACACTGATGTCTAGCCTGATCCTTTTGAATGGTGACTCTTGTACCCAGGATGTAATCTATCCCTCCTGGCTTTGTGTCATCTGCAAACTCAATGAACAGATGCTCTCACTCTGGGTCAGCCAGTAGTGGTACAGACTCACTAGGGTTGTGCTCCAGGCCTCCTCTTCATTGGTATGCTAAGAGCTAGATGGGATGCTGTAGACACAGACCCCAAAGTATACTTCCAATTCTGTAGTCCCTGAATACCTTTGCCACCTGGCCTTGGTGAATAATCCTCTTAATCTAGCCATACTAAGGGTAACAAAATATCTCTAACTGCCGTTTCCCTTGCAGCCATCTTCACTGATGGTCACCATGAGATATTTCACATTGGTATAGAAAGAAGTATATACACACTAATGCATATTCACTAACTGAAAATGTTTGCTTTTGTGGAATGCTAAGGGAATGTCAAGCTAGAGACACCAGAGCACAGATGAAACAGCACTTGATTTAGGATTAGACAGAACACCAGGCTTATTATAGCCCTGGCTCTACCATTAACTGACTGTGTGGTCTCAGCTTTGACTTTCTGAGCCTCAGTCCCCTTATCTGTAAAATGTAATAATAATGGCACTAATGAATGACTTGACTGGGGAATGGTTCAATAAATTGTAGCATAAAAATGTAGCACACTACTGTATGATTGGAACCAAGGAATATAAAGATTGTAGAAGAATTGATGCAAAGTGAAGTGGAAGCAGAAAAACAATGTACATGATGACGGCAACAATGTAAACGAAAAGGATAAAAAGAAATAAAACTGAATGTTGTGTAACTCTGGGGACTCATCTTGGCTCTGAGGAAGAGGGAAACAAAGGTTCTTCCTTCTCTTCTTTGCAGAGGGGGGACCAAGGTTATGTGACACTGCATATTGTCAACATAGATTGATATTTGATTTTTTTAAATTTAAGTGTCTTTTTATCCTTCATTATAAGGGATCACTTTCTGACTGAGGAAGGGGAAAAGGCTATTGTTTGGGGGGAAAGGTGATGTAAAAAAATAAAAGATATCGATAAAAATAAAAGAATATTCCTGGTGCACTTAGGTTGAGCCCAAGCCCCTTACTACCTGGCCTTGCTAAATCCTCCTAATCTAAGCCACAAAATCTCTGACTATTAATCAACTTTCCAGCGTATTTTTGCTAATAGTTACCCAGAAACATTTTTTATATTGGCATTGAAGGAAATAAATCAATACCAATATAAGAAAAAATTGGAGCAGTCACTGATTGAAAACATCCCCTTCTATGAAATGCCAAGGGATTCCAAGATGGTGAACTGTGAAGAGAAAGGTGATACCTATTATCTCTGTTTTCAAATCTGTGTTCTAGGCTTCTTGAGTGCTGTTATTTCTTGAGATGCATGACTCTGTAAGAATGGAATACTTCTTGCTAAGAGCTAGATATTGCTTGCTAAAATCTAGACATTTCACACAGTTGACTAACATGGAGGACATGGAGGGTCTTATCTAGGATCCCAGGTACTGTGGGGCCATTTGGAATCAGACAGACATTAAGCCATGCAGTAATAATTGAGGAAACAGATTGATGTCTTCCTTACCGGTTTTAGGGATGAAAGCAACAAATGTGCCTAGCATACAGGACAGTGGCTATTCTGAACTGCTTGGTGAGTGGCAGGAGAATTGACATACAGACCCCAACAAGGGAAAAATGGCCTCACTTATTAGTTACAGCTATGTCTAAAATGCGTATAAGTGTGCATATATTTTATAGCACAAATAAGAATTCACTTACATCCCCAAAAGAAAAATCACACCTGCAGTTATGAAATTCTAGGGAATAAGCTGATCCTTAGACATAGCTAAGTAAAGGTAACAGAAACTACAAATTGGATAATACCAAAAGAATCAAGGCAATCAGAGCTTAAAGGGTCCTACTAGGGGAGGGTAAGCACAGGCACATCACACTAAATGTATGCTTCTTACCCCTCCATGCTTAGTCTTGGAAAAGTGGGTGGTTCCTCTCCCTATAAACACAGAAAAGCTAAATAGAGAAGCTGCAGCTTACAAAACTTACAAGGGAATTGTGAATAACAGGCTTTTCACCTGGTGAAGATACAGAAATGTTTGCAATTATTATAAAGTACAGAAAATGCTCATTTAAAAAAGCAATTAGCACATTCTCATGATGTAAAAACAAGAATATAACGACCTGCATGTACACTGCCAGCTGGAAGAACTAAGGAACAGGGGCAGGGCTTAATATGGGCTTAGAAGGAAGGAAGTTGTTCTCCCCAGTGGCTGCTAAAAGATGGGTTTCTGAGGGACTGAGAGGGACCCTGCTGTCCCTTCCTGTATATTCTTTCCCTTGGGTGGGCTTCTTTAGAGGCTCACTCCATCGTTTTGTAGGCTTGGAAAAACATCTCTCTCTTCACCTGACCTGGAGGTCCAATTTGCCCAAGAACAGTTCTATGGACCTGGGAAAGGTATCTTTAACAATCTGTGAGACACAGTATGGGATGATGGGAAAAGTCCTGGACTTGGAAGTGCTGGACTTGTAGCAATTCAAAAGTATTTATTCAGCACAGTCTAGGCACTGTGCTAAGAACTAAGGATACAAAATTCTAAAAAAAGCAAAAACCATTCCCTGCCCTCAAGAAGATTAGTCTAATAGAGAAGATGACAGATAAATAAAAGGTACATATAGACTAGAGAGATGGTAGTCTTAGAGAGGAAGGCACTAGCAGCTGGGATTTGGGTTTGGTAGAGAGAGGAAGCCTGGGAAAGGCTTCCTGCATATGGCGGTATCTGAACTGAGTCTTGAATAAATTCAGGGTCTCCAAGAGGCATGGGTCAGGAACATGAACATTCTGGGGATGGGGAACAGCTAGACCAAAAACAAATAGGAAAACACAGATGAGAGCTGGAGCATCCCGTGTGATAAACAGCAAGTGATCCAGTATGGATGACCAGAGGCCCCGTGGAGGGGAGTGATGTATAATAACTGGAAAACTAGTAATAGGCCTAGTCGTGAAGAATTTTCAATGCCAAACAGAAATGGTATTTGATACTATGTGTGATGGGAATTTGGTCATATATTTGCTACAGGAGAGACCCAAATTCTAATACCACTCTGACACTCACTAGCTGTGTGATTTTCGACCAGTTGCTAAACCTCTCTGAGCCTCAGTGTCCTAAGCTTGACAGTATCTATACTTCACAAGGTTGTTGTGAGGATCAAGTGAGACTATCTAGGTAAAATGCCTTCTAAATAAAGCACTCCATAAATGTCACTTACCTCCCTGGAGAGGGACTTTCTGGTCAAGTTTCCGCCTCTACTTTAGTCTCCGCTTTTCTGTATGTCTGTCTGCAGTCATGAGCCTTAACCCTCCTCTATCTCCCTTTAACATATGTTCTTGCCTTACTGTATGAAGTTAAAATTTACATTTAAATTCTCATGCAAGGATGTTATTTGATGAGGTTAATTTTTGATTAATATCTATTTGTGTATTTATCTTTGATCTAAAGCTTTTCCTAGAGTAATCCTTGCATATTTTAATTCTCTATATTAATCAAGTTACTTTCTGCTTAAGGACCTGGGTCAATGAGATTTCGTGGGCCTCATCTGCCAATGTCCAATTTCAGCAAAAGAGGCTCACAAACTTTTGGGTAAGAGAAACACAATCTAAGGAATATTTATAAAAGCTAGCATTTAAAGAGTGCTTTAAAATTTGAAAAACACTTTGCATTCATGAGAAGTTATTTTACTTGGTCTTCAAAATAAGCATATAAAGCACTTCAGAAACCAGTAATAGTATCTTCTCTTACAGGTGAGGAAAACGAGGTTTGGCTAAGTTAAGTGTCTTGCTCAACGTCAGCAAACTATCACAGCAGAGGCAGAATCTGGACCCAGGTATTCCTGATTCCGCGCCCAGCACTATATCTAGTAACATTCACCTGAAAGATTAACTAAGATACAGATAAGGCTGATGAGCTACTTTCGAAGAAAGCTTGTTACAACAGTTTCTCTCCTGCTCTTCCTTATTGTGAATGCAGAAGGATGTGGTTAAACCTGAAGACTCAAAATTTTGGGGGGAGTTATAGCCTGTTACAACTGTTTGACTAGAGTACCTGCCACTCCACCTGAACCTTCATCTGCCCACACCCCAGGCTGCTTTATATGCATGTATTTTTCTTGAGATGAATGAAAACCAACTGGGTTTAGAAGCACTCTTGAGGTAATCTGAAAATACCCAGAATACTGGAAAACTAAATCTAGTGTCTCTAAATAACTCAGTGAAAGGAAGCCAAATCCACTGGCAAAGGATACACTAATCATTTATCTTCTTTGGTTTTCAACTGGATTATGTGATTTAAACACAAACTCCATTAAAAAACCACCCTCCCCCCACAAACAATTACACATCTGCACAATGGAAAGAACACTGGGCTTGGAAACCAAAGATCTGAGTTTAGGTTTGAACTCTGGCTTGACCATTTGTGTGATCTTGGGAATGCCAAAAATGCAATGTCAGAACTCGGTGATCTTGAAAGACTCCAGAGTGAGCAGGAGCTACCTGGGGCAAGCTCCTAAGAGATAACTGGCAAATGTTACAAATCAGAGCTTAATTTATTTTTGTTAATTGTCTGGACTTAAGAGAGTAAGGGAGAATGTGATAGTAATGCAAATTAAACTTAAAAGTATATAGGGCATACTTTTGTTTTGGTGGGGGGGGGGGGCTGTTATTAAAAATTTGCTAGCAAAGCTCTAAGGGCCCTTCCAGTTCTTTCCTTTTTTCTAGTACTGAATTACCATGTAATTTCATGAGTACAGTCAACTGCTGGTATCAAAACTTCTTCTACAAATAATTCAGCAATTCATCCATGCCTTAGAGTCTGAGAGCTGCCTGAGGTACTAAAAAGTTAAGAGATTTGCACAGTATGGATACACAACTAGTATGTTTCAGAAGAAGGTTTCAAACCTGGGTGTTCCTGACTCGAAAGTGGTTATGCATTATGCTAGGTGGCTTATTCTATGACTATTATTCTGATGAGATGTGGAACCTCACGCATAAAGAGATTTTGATTATGGTAGCAAAGTTATGTGTTCAGCAGCTCACCAACCATTCAGCATTTAAACTCTGGAGCAACAGAGTAAGAAAAAATGGAGCATTATAGAAGAACTAACTGAGGGAAAAGATACCTGTGAATATGGTCCAGGACGGGACAGTGAAAACCACAAGAGACTGAAGCACGAGAAGAGGGTTGGTCTTTGAAGCTGGTTAGAGCAGTTCAGCATCATTGAGAGATGGACACAGTAAGTGTCTCAGCCGGCTATGCCCCTGTGGTCTTGGAATCCTAGGTTCCCTCCTTACTTCTGGTGTAAGTTTTTGGCTTCTAGAGAGATCAGTTACCCTGGTGATGTGTCTAGTGTTTGTCTTCTCAGACAGAAATGGTTTTTAGAGTAGTACTACTTAGTCTTGCTTGTCAAGGGCATTAGAAGGCATTTTGGTGGTACCATGGCTAGAGTGCTGGACACGGAATCAGGAAGACTGTGAGTTCACAACTGCATGACCTTAGGCAAATCACTTAACCTCTGTTTGCCTCAGTTTCCTTGACCATAAAATGAGGATGATAAAAGCACTTACCTCCCAGTGTTGTTGGGAATATAAAGGAAATAACCAATGTACAAAGCACTCTGCAACCTTAATATTAATGTTATTTACTATTAGCTACTACTTTTGTCATTCTGAGGAGCAAATGAAATAAATCACTATGCAAATCTTTATACACAGGGTATTGTTATCAGCTTCTGACACTTTCACCTGGGGAATCATACCCTTCATCCTGACCCTCTGAGGATATATGAAGCTTGCGGGGAGGCATAGGGTGTTGTCCTTCTGCATACAGAATACACTTGCCAAGACCAGGGAGCTAAGGTGTCCTGCCATAGCATCCTGTAATATATTCCTTAATGCGTGAATAGTCCCAATGTCCCAGCACATACATGCCCTGGATAAATTACCTATGACTCTAATGCACCCATTCCTGTCCAATCCCTCCCTCCACCCTCTCTTTCATTCCCCCTGATTCATAGGCTTCATAAAAAGCCAAGACAGCAGGATCATCACTTCCTTACGATATGAAGCAATCAATGAAAACTTTCTTTGTTGATGGTTGAAAATATGCCAGACAAACGATAATGACACGAGCGAGCCCCTCTCGTACCAAAGTGCTTTAATATTAAGAGCTGCTATTCCCCTTTCCAACACTCCAGGGAGCTGTCAGACCACTGTTCAATGTTTTAAGCCGGGAAGCGGATACCCCTTAAAGCCTCAGCCTTTGAAAAGTTAGGCTAATAATGAATCTGACTGCAGAGCCCAGCTTCTCAATGGGAGGGATGCTGGGGAAACTGAGAGCACCACAGATCAAGGGGTCCAAAGGCTATGTTTATGACATCTGAAAGGATGAATTTCTAATGCTCAGTTCTCTGTAAACTCAAGGAACCCGATCCTGAATGAAGATGGCCAAACTCGCAAAGATACCAGAGTCTCATTTTTTGTCCTTTGGAAAATAAAAGAGCTGGACAAAACTGGGGGTTCTTAACCCTTTTATGTCATGAACCCCTTTGGCAATCTGGTGAAAATTAAGGACCTCTTCTAAGAATAACATTTTAAGTGTATAAAATAAAATGTGTAAGATTACAAAAAACCAATAATATTGAAACACAGTTATAAAAATATGTATATTTTTAAAAATCAGTTTATGGAACCCATAGTAAAAATCAGTTTATGGAACATATCTCCTATATATCCTTATAGTCCTTCCAGTATCAAGCCCTCCTGATCCATCTCCCGGGTCCACTTGAAATAATCTGCTTTTACAGTCAGCTTTCACTGAAGATGAACCAACCATATTTCCCAACACATTTCAATCCTGATCAATTGTTACTAGTTCTGATTAATTAAACCTGACCTATTTCCCTGCCCTGGGACTTTTAACTAAATGAGTCCCTGATGGGGGTCATGAGAACAAGTCCTGTTCCAGAGGGTGTAAGGAAGAGAAGGTTAAGTGGATAGAAGTGCTTCCTAATCCCAAGGAGCCATCCTGGTAAATTCAACACCATTTCCAACAAATCTGAGGAATAGGAGGTATCACATTCCTCAGCGAACAGCAAAAGGAGAGATCATCACCCTTGTCAAAGGTTCCTTTTACCAAGTGGATCTTTAAAAGCCAAACATCAGGACATTTTCCTCCCCATTCCCTACACACACACCACTCTGTTTCCTGGCATTGGTGCTGAATGGGTGTGATTCCAAGGACTGCCATTCCCTGATAGCTCAGAAAAGCAAAGTGAGCTCCACTTCACACAATGGTGTCTAACAATCCAAGAGCTCCAAGGACTTAACCCCAGGTCCCTTCCCCAAAGTGACTGAGTGGATTCTTGTTGTACCCCCTTCCATTGGCCCCAGGCCAGAAAGGCTCTCTACCCAAAAAGACCTTCCCTGTCTGCTTTGAGAAGCCAAATCCTGTTTTCCAATCCTTTGGACCACCCAAGGGAAGATTTATTTTTTCTAAATGGGATTTCCCTCAGGGCGATCCTACAAAGAACATTAGTCATATAAACACAAAAATACAAAGGCAGATGGGTAGCTCGGTTGCTTAAAGTCTGTGCTAATGAGACGAAGGTCCCGAGTTCCATCTTCACAGGGATTTGTTAAGCTTTCCACAAGTCCAGAGGTTCTTAGCTTTTTTTTTAGTGTCATGGTGCCCCGGGCAGTCTGGTGAAGTCTATAGACCTATTCTTAAAATACTATTTTTAAATGCATAAAAATAAAATACATAGGATGAAAAGCCAATCAATTATGTTGGAATATAGTTATCAATTTTTTTAAAAGTTCATGGACATTTTTGCTCATGGACAGATTAAGAGCACCTTCAGTCCCAGTAGCACAGGGCTCTACTCCTAATCCCAATCAACTGCTTCTCAAAGATGCATCACAGAAATGAGGGATGAGAAAAGATGGGAAAGCATGGCTGGGTCAGCACCATCATTTCCCCAATCATAGCAAATTTAGCAAAACACGTGCCTAAGCATGTGGTCTTCATACATGACTGAAAGCAAGACAAGTAACTGCAAACACAGACAAGTGTGGAGAATGCTTTAAGTATGGTCTACAAATATTTGAGTACATCAGAAAAATTATTAGGTGATTGAGGAAATATTTTCTTTAGTAAGTCAATCCCTTTGTACGTTTAAAATTATCCTATTTACATAACTTTGAAAGATACAAACTTCTCAGAGAACTGTGCCAATTATAATGCCTAAGAAAACTGCATGGCTAACATATGCTCATTTTAAAGTTTCCTTAAAGCAATACATATTTCTGGGCACTTATGTGCAGAAAATGTGCCTCTTCAGCAAAAATGACACTCCTTAGTTCATCATCACCAGGGCAAGTGATTGAGATGACTTTTCAATTCCAATTTAATAAGCATTTTCTACTATATTCAAGGCATGAGTGATAAAAAAGCCCCTGTCCTCAAGGAGATTATATTCTACTGGGGAGATGTAAAACACACACACAGATATGTATAATACAAGGTCACCCGAAGTGGAATGAAGTACTAAAAACTGGGTTGATAGTTAGGGAAGGCTTGAGAGAGATAGTCCCCTGTGCTGTTCCTTCAGGGAAGATGACCAATATTTAGAAGGGTGGAGCTAAGGATGGAGTCTATTTCCATCAAAAGAACAGTTTATATAAGAGCACAGATATCATGTGGACTTTGAGGAGTGACGAATAGTCCAAATCAGGTAGGACATAGAGTTCATGAATGGAAGCAAGTGAAAACAAAGCTGGAAAGGTGAAGAGGGTGTCAGATGGCTGAGAGCCTTAAGTCCCAGATCAGGAGTATGTATTTCATATAACAGGTAATGGATAGCCACTGAATGGGGAAGTGGCAAGCTCAGACATGTGCCTTAGGAAGACTGTTGGGAGGATGGATTGGAAAGGGGAGAGATGGAGGAAGGGAGAACAGTTGGGGATGATGGCAGTAGTCCAGGAAAGAAAAAAATGACGGACAAATTAAGAGGAGTACTTGTGTGAGTAGGGAAAAGAAGAGAGAGAAGCAAGAGAAATCACAAAAGTATAATCACTAAGATACAGCAAATGCTGGGATATGGTGGTGATGGAGATGGAAAAGTCAAGGAAGAGTCTAAGGTTGTACAATACTAGTACTAGGAGAATCCTAGAGAAATTTGGAGGAAGGGCATGTTTAGTGGAGAAAACAATGAATTTTATTTTGGAAAAGTTTAGCTTGAGTTGTCAATAAAACATCTAGACAGAAATATCCAGCAGGAAGTCGTTAATGTGTGACTATAGTTTAGGAAAATGATCACAGCAGGATATATGGGCTTAGGAATCACCAGTGTAGAGACGAATTCTCTAAGGAAAGTACATTTTGGGTGGGAAGAGAAGGGATCCCAGGACAGAGCCCTACAGAATATCCACGTTAAAAAGGAAGGAGATGGAGAATGGTAATTCAGAAACAGTCGGAGAAAGAACGGCTAGAGAGACAGGAAGAGAATCAGGAGACAGATATATCATGTAAGCCAAGGAAGGAGAAAGTATTCAGCGTTTGGGAGAGGGTGTGTCTTGGAGTAGATAAACAGTATCAACAATTGAAGGGAGGTGAAAGAGGATAAGATCTCCAAGAAAGTTAGTAGACTTATGCACTACAAGATTGTTGATAACTTGGAGTGAGGAGTTGTAGTTGAGTGAGTCTCAGATTGCAGATTTCAAAGGACTCAGAAATGACTGGCTGATGAAGAGGTGACGGCAGTGAATACATACAATTTCAGGAATTGGTCAGTGAAAAGGATAGAAGACATAGGAAGACAGCATGACAGTAAGTATGACGGGGTCAAGTGCAGATTTTTAAGGATAGAGTATATTAGAGCACATCTGCAGGAAGCAAAGAGAAAGCCAGGAAACAGAGGAGATGGAAGATAAAAGACAGAATGATCAGTGAAGCAAACTCCTGGAGAAGATGAGAAAGAATAAGTCTGAATGACAACATTGAGGAATGGGCTTTATCAAGAAGAACAGCCATCTCTTCCTTAGAAACTGGATAAAAGGAGGAGAGGACATATACAGAGTGAGCTCTCAGAATATAGTCTCTTGTTTTCTCTGTAAGGAGGTAGAGGGTACAAAGATTTAGGGTCAAAGGCTCCAACACTGACTACTTGTGTGGCCTTGGGAAGTCACCTCACTTTTCTGAACTTTAGCTTCCTCATATGGAAAAAAAAACAGTTTGAACACCTGGAACATCGAATGAGGGAAGAGAAATAGGGATTCGCTGTGCAGTAGTGAGGGCCCAGCTGAAGATGATTAACAAAAATGGATATGGAATCCAATTTTTCCTAAAGTTGTATTTGGTAGCTCTGGAAGGCAAGTCAAGAAGGTAGATGTCTAGGGTGACAGGGAGAATCCCAATATGAGGAATGACAGATTATACACAGTTGGAAGATGATATATAACTGGATTGGTCAAGCAAAGGATCAAGAGAGTGGACAAAGAAAAGTAAGGCCAGAGCATTGCCAATAGGCTGAGGACAGTGATAGAAGCACTGGAGATTGCAATGATAAAAGAGAATACAAGTTCGGGTAGAATGAGGCAGAGAGAGAAATGCAAGGCTGGTCAGGGTGGTATTTCTGACTGTGATCCCACATGGTCCTTCTAGTTCTAGGCAGGGTTTCTGAGCCCTGGAATATCAGACCTTTGCCTGAATTTCCAGGCTTCCTAAAATGGCAGATAGACTGACAGAAAGACAGACAGACACACACACACACACGCACACACATGTCTATCAGCTGGCTAATATTAACCAATGACTATTAAAATTTATTAAAAGCAGCACGGTAGAGAGAGCTAGTCTGAGAGCCAAGAAGATCTGGGTTCAAGACCTGTCACTGGCACACACTGGCGCTGTGACCTTCCTCAAAGCACTCAATGCTCTAGGCAGCTCACGAAGAATTTCAGAGCATGTACATTATGAGAGTCAATTTCTTCACAAGGAATCCCTCCAAACCGATGAATTCAAAGATGCAGTTTAAAAAATTGCTAAGAGTGTAGCTCTGCTGATGCCCTTCAGCCTAACGCTTTAACTTTCATAATAACAATAAAGGTTCACTTACATCATTGACTGACAGACCAAATCAATCAGTTCATTCCATTCCACTTAGAGGAAGTGATACATTTATAAGGTAAGAACATCTAGATTACTATCTAGGTATAAACAAGGCCTGGATGCCTCCTTGAGTCAATCAAACATATTTTAACTAGGCAAGACAGGAAATCCGTTTCAACAAGGTGAGGGGCTTGGTAACACTGGGGGCCTTGTAAAAAACTGGGGATCTAGTTCTTAACCAGGGAGAAGTGGGGTGCCTTACAGGGGAACAAATTCCAACTAAACCCATGAGACAGAACTGACTGTGCACAAAGGAGAAGATCCTTGGGCTTCCACCTTGGTTTTAGCATTTATTCCCCACTCCCCTTGACCGGAGGAAGATCTCTTGAACTTCGTAAGTCCAGATAATTTTGGACTTTCCATCTTCCCATCAGCATCCTGGCAGCATCTCCACCCAGATCAGCTGATGGCACTGCCTGCTTTAGGAGCCAAGGACAGATTGGATACAGATTTGAGGCTCTACATTGAGCCCAGAAGAAAAACTATACAGTTCCTAAAGGGAAGGTCTGGAGGGCTCTACCAAATGAATCGATTTCAAGGAGCTGTGAGTTACCCTCTTGTCACATGTACTCTAAACTGAGATCACTTTCTCCTAGACCTAGACTCTGTACGCACTTATGAGAGACTCGTCTAGATTGCTTCTTTATTGGGGGGGGGGGTGTTAATGTTTTGTATCAATTGTTCCTCCTATACCACCTTAGTAAATACACTGTTTTAAAAGATTAATTTTTCTAATTAATGAGTATCAACTAATAGTCATAACTCTAGGAGGGGCTTTCAAGCTATAGCACTAGAAAGACAGACCCCCTTAACCCCTCAGGTTCCCCCTACAACCCTGAGGGGAGATGAAGTGGCCTAGCTTTGGGGACCCAACCTGCCTGGTCAAATGGGAGTTGGGATAATGACCCTCAAAACTGACAAAGGCTACCTAGGAATTAAACCTTTTTTACAAACAAAATTCCTTTACAAACCACAACAACTCTGTAGGCTTAGAATAATTTCCATTTTACAGGTGAGGATACGGAGGGCCTGGAAGATCGAATGACCTGCTCACAGTCCCAGAGAGGGTCTCCTGACCCCACATCAAGAGCTCTTTACACTACATCCAATCTCTCTAAGTATTAACATCAAAAAATAACTATTAAGATAAGAACAATAAAAATTGTGCGTATTTTTGTTCCTTTGTTCCCAAGGATAATTTTTAAAGAACTCTTTTCAGTTCAAGCCCTCAAAAAAAAACCCCTCAAATTAAAAAAAAAAAAGCAAACAGAAAACCAACCAGGCTGAGACTCAAACTTTCTGCTCTCAGACAGGTGAAATCCCAAATCCTGTCTCCCTGATTATTAGTGAATTCTGCTGACCTCCTCCAATTATCATGTACATATTAACGTTCACGTTACACCTTCTGGGTGGCTATGACGGTGCAGTGGATAGAGCACATGGCTTGGAGTCAGGAAGACTCTTCTTCTTGAGTTCGAATCTGGCCTCAGATACTAGTTTTGTAACCCTGGGCAAGTCACTTAACTCTGTTTGCCTCAGTTTCTGCATCTTAAAATAAGCTGGCAAAGGACATGGCAAACCACTCCAGTTTCTTTGCCAAAAGAAAACCCCAAATTGGGTCATGGAGAGTCAGACATGACTAAAAACGAGTGAACAACAACAACATTACACCTCCTACTTCCACTGGGGCTGGAAAGTACTGTGTTCCTTAAGGAATGGGTCTTTATATTCCAGGCTCTTAGCAACATGCCTTGTATGGTGGGAAAGGGACCCGACCAGTGATTTTATTGGTAGTGAGAACTCATAGGTGAGGAACTTCATCATCCTTGGTACTTCATGCCTCATCACTCCTCTTTGTCTCTCTGATTGGAGAATGGGACCATGAACTCTAAAGCTCCCTTTAGGAAGAGAGCTCAGTTGGGATATCGTGTTTCTCACTTGGTTGCACTGTTTCGAGATTTCTCTGACTTCTCCACCAAGCCTCCAGGTCAGGTACCTTCTCCTCTTCCCACCATTCCTTCTCTTCAGCTACCTTTTGTGTGTTGTCTTCCCCCATTAGACTCTTTGAGGGCTGGAACTGACTTCCTCCATTTATATTCCCAGTGCTTAGCATGGTGTCTGACACACTTAATGAAACACTTAACAAACGCTTCTTGATTGACTGGCTCTAGGACCCCTGGAGGTCCCTGACACCTTTTTAGGTGATCCACGAGAGCAACACTGTTTTTATAATAATACTAAGGTGTTTATAGTTCTAATGCTGTAAATGTTAATAGATATAATCCCCATAAGTAAAAGTTCTTGGGGGAGGGTTCGCAATAATTTTTAAGAATTAAAAATTCTTGTCTCAGGGGCCTGAGACAAAAAACCTTGAGAACTGCTGGATTAGGTGAACCGTCTAAACAGGAACAAAATTACTTTGTTATAGTCTAATGGTAACCAATTGCTACACTATTTTTGGTTGCTGCCACTGCTTACCCCAAGCAGATATTATGAGTTCTCTGTATTTGCAAACCAATTGATATTTACTGGAAATTCTAGAATACATATTTACAGAGCAATTAATGTATGCCTAGGACAATGACCTTATGACAAATATAACAGAACATGGTTGCCTTAAAGAAGCTTATTATCTAGCTATGAATGCAGATACTGAAATAAAACTGATAAAAATTATGAGAATGGTTAAATGCTAAGACAAGTAGGACAAATAGGACACCAAGTAGGAATTCCGAGAACAAATAAATGAAGAAGCATTCATTAAGTGCTTACTAAGTGCCCAGAACTATTCTAAGCCCTGAGAATAAAATATAAAAATAAAAGATTCCCTGCCCTCCAGGAGCGTATTTTCTAACAAGGGAAAAAATACACATAGTGGAGTGATGGCCAAGGATAACAAATTAACCTAGTTGTGAGGTAGACAGGCTCCAAAGAAAGATAACCTGAAATCTAAAGAACCCACAGGAAATGATATCTAGAGTTATACTCCCAGTTTACCACACAAACAATTCTCATGATCCGCAGGGACAAATAGAGCTCTTGAAAAATCTAAGACTATTCATATACATAATAGGAATTGTATTTTTTGCCTTCTTAACGGGTGGGGGAGGAACTAAAAGGAGAGAGAGAATTTGGAACTAAGAATAAAAATTTTAAATTAAAAAAAGGAAAAATATCTAAGTCTATTCATTTCTATAATGGGTACCATATTTCTTGACTTCTCAATGAGTGGAAGAGGGGGAGGGAGAGGGAGAGAAAGAATTTGAAACTAAAAATAAAAATTGTAATTTTTTAAAACAAAAACTCTAAGTCTATTTCAAATGATTTTTTCTACATCAATTATGAAGTACTCTCTTAGCACAAACGATAGAAGGCCAAATCTGGAGTGAGGAAGACCTGAATTTAAATTTGGCCTCAAACACTTACACTGGGAAAGTCACTTAACTTCTGCTTGCCTCAGTTTCCTCTAGTGAAAAAAGACAGGGTAAAATTAGATGGCCCAGAGAGTCTTTCCAGTTCTAAATCCATCATCCTCTGATCTTCTGAACCACGAGAGGTTTGTCATGTTGGCATATTCAAAGTCATACTGGTGTCCGTCTGTCAGCTTCTGTGCAATGTTAGGCTGGTCTCTTTATGACAAGAGATCTCACAGGCCTGGTGCAATCAGCACAAGGCCAACCACAAACCTGGACATCAGAAGGATCTCAATGTCTAGAAAGAATTCTCCTTGAACTTGTCTCAGGATCTCCTCCATGAAAGTGGTAAATGCCTTTGTCAGCACAAATCTGTCCACATATTTACTCCTTATCAAAGTTGATTGTATTATATAAAGTTGATCATCAGTTGACTATAAACAAAGTAATAGCACATTTGAGGAGAGGAACAGCCTTAACAATGTGGAGGGAGGGGCTATGAAGGGATCAGGAAAGGCCAGATGTTCCAGGAGGTACAGCTTGAGTTGAGCCTTGAAGAAACTAGAGGCCTTAGATGTAATTCATCCCAGGTATTCCAGATACTATGTGCCAAGATGCAGAATTCAAAAGTGGAATATCATGGATGGAGAACAGCAAGGACAGACTGCAATAACTCTACAAAGACAGGCAAGAGCCAAGAATGGGCACAGAGGAGAAAGCAAGGCCTATGGTTTGGTACCTGCTGATACCTTCTTTATCACCTTTTGGGAGCAACACTATCATTAATAGCTTATTACATTCTTTTGCTTCTGAACTTGCCTATTACTCTTCAGGGCACCATCATATTTTTAGTCACCCAGATTTACAACCTCTATCATTCCTGATTCCTTGCTCCTACTTATCCCACATGTCCAATTAACAAATCTTTCAGCTTTTTTCTTTATGACATCATTCACCCCCATCTCTTTAATCACACAGATCCCCCTGCAACTTCAGACTCTCATCATACTAGTTCAGGCTTTGGTAGAGTGTATTCACTTGAAGTCAGGAAGACCTTAATTCAAATCCTCCCTCAGACATTTATTAGCCAGGTAACCTTCAGGAAATCACTTAACTTTTCTCTCCCACAGTTTCCCCAAGCACAAAATTAGGGAATCATTGACTTCTGAGATCCATTTCAGCTCTGTATGTATGATACGATGACTTTTCACTTTGACTATTGGATGTCCAGCATCAAAGCCTTCTCTCTGTTTCAATCCATTGCCTCCTCAGCTGCCAAAGAGATTTTCTCAAAGCATGAGCCTGACCCTGTCAATTCATTATTTTTCAAACATCAATATTGATTACTTCTAGGATCAACCATTAACTCTTTCTTTGACATTTAAAGCTCTTCAAAATCTGCTTCCTTCCTAGGCTATCTATTCATCTTTTACTCTCCTTCATGTACCCTCAGATCCAGCCATACTGGTCTGCATGCTGGTCTTCATATAAGATCCTGTCTCCTGTCTCTCTACATCCTGCAATTACTCTTAACTTCTTCCTAACACTTCCTGGCACATAGTAGGCTTTTAATAAATGCTAGATGACTCACTCTTAGAATCCTTGGCTTTCTTTCAGATTCATCTCAAGCACTAAACCTTTCTGGGATGCCTTTCCTGGTACCACTTTCCAGTCCCTGGTGATTTCCCTTTTAATCCAGTACTCTATTTACACAGCATTTCCCTCATCAGAATATAGCTCTTTGAAGGCTGAGATTATTAGTTTTCCTTGTATACTCAGTGCTCCTCATAGTGTTTGGAAGGTAGTACCTACTTAATAAATGATTGTTGATTGATTTGTTGGTTGACGTGGGTCAGAGAGTTTAGGTAACCTATGCTAGGAAGTGTGAGAGCTGTAATTTGAACCTGAGTCTCTCCTGATTCAAGGTCCAGAGCTTTTCCCATATATCTCACTTAAGTCTTTAAAGATGAAAGGGAAAGTTAGATTTTTTTCCATTATGCTGAATGGCATTCACAGAGGAAAACGGGCTATCTGGAAGGTTCTTTAGAGAGGAACCCCTTATTTTTCTCATATGATACAATGGCATTCTACCCCTAAGTATCTATAATAAGATCACTCATTAAGGAAAAGGGGAAGGAGGAGATAGGGCTCCAAATTCTACCTAATACTAGTACATACCGGAGGGAGATTCAGTTGGCATTTTACTAATTGTCTATCATTTGTGTCTCTGGTATTCCATCCCATGTGTCAATCCTACTTAACCCCCACCACCACTGGAACTTCAAATCTAAGCTTTGAACCCTATTTTTATCACCTATCTGTTGGACTTGGCCTGTAAAAACTGAAGAAATCTTTTACTCACTGGATTCAAAAGTTTAAGTATTAAGAGTTTAGGTTATTAAAAACAGGTTTGAGGCTTTCATTATTGGGCCCTTGTGAGATAGGGAAGGCAAGAGAAAGAGGAATTGATTTTCATGACTACACTTATTAATGGGTCTCTAAGAAAATGCAAAGCAGGAACCTGAGTACCTAGAAGAAAATCATAAGGGATGGTAACTTGTTCTTTTGGGGTATGCAGAATGAATAGTGAGATATCTCAATTATCAGGGTGAATGCCATACCTATATATTATTTTCTGGTTTTGTGAGTTAGGACTTTTGGCCTTGGAATCTACATTGACAACTTAATTTATTTGCTGTCTCAGAAAGGAGTAGATAGGACCATTTCAGTCCTGCCAAATGTAAATTAATTGTCAGTTTTAGCAAACATTCTTGTGCTGCCTACTGTATGTTTAAAAAAAGGTTTAGTTCTAATCCATTCCATTTCAATTGAGTCATCACCTCTTGTTAGAGGTGTTTAGTTTGTGTCATTATTAATAGCAATCTCAAAATATTTAATGTAAAAATTAGCATATTAAGCCATCTTTTGTGTAGATGTGCTATTTTGAAAGATACTCAAATATACTTTTAACCTTTTAAGATCTCATAAATCTTTCATTATAACAATGCTCCACTCATACAGTCTCATCCTTGGCTATCATAATTTTAGTTAAAAAAAACCCTCATAGGAATAATACTGCATCTTGGGATACATTTGTGATTTCACTGGTATTTGTAACTTTCCACGTCAGAAAACTTTTCCTACCAATGCAGGCCTGCAGCTCGACAGTCTTAGAGTTGCCTAGAATACTGATGGGTTAAATGATTTGCCCATGGTCACAGAGCCAGTAGATATCAGGAGAAGGATTTGATCTCATTATTCCTGGCATCAAGACATCTTAATGGGTTAATTTTTTATAGTTAAAACACTTTTTCAATGCTACAACTAGAAGGAGGCAAGCCTTCAGAAATGTATTTATGTCTGGTAGCCTGGCCTGAGGTCACCATCGAATGGGTCAGAGGAAAAAATGGATTTGAAGTCAGTCAATAAACATTTATTAAGCACTTATCAGGCACTATGCTGAGCAACGAGAATGCAAAGAAAAGCAAAAGACAGTCCCTGTTCTCCAGGAGCTCAGTCTCGTAAGGGAGACAACATAAAACAACTATGTCCAAGTATGTTATACACAGGATAAAGAGGAAATAATCAATAAGAGGGAAAGTATAGAATTAAGAGGGATTGGCAAAGGCTTCTTCTAGAAAGTGAGATTTTAGCTGGAACCTGAAGAGAGCCGTTATCCTTAACAAAGCCAAGAGGTGAAGAGGGAGAGATTTCCGTGCATGGGGGATAGCCAGGGAAAATGACTTGAGTCAGGAGATGGAGTGTCTTGTTCAAGGAACAGCAAGGAGGCGGGTGTCCCTGGATCAAAGAGTATGTGTTTGAGTGGGAGTGGGGTTCTGTAAGAAGATTGGAAAGGTGGGAAGTATGTGGCTAGGTTATAAGGGGTTTTGAATGCCAAACCAGAAGATTTTGTATATGATCCTGTCTGTCAGAGGTATCAAACTTGTGACCCAGATTAAAATGTAACTGAGGAATGTTTAACAAAATAAATAAAAATATAACATAGATAATGCTCATTTGTGGTTTCCTGAATCAATATGTAGTTTGAATTTGACATCATTGTTGCAGGTGATAAAGGACCACTGGAATTTACTGAACTGGAGGGTGCCATGGTTAGACCTATGCTTTAGGAAAATCACCTGAGTGGCTCAGTGGAGGATAGAGTGGAGCAGTGAGAAACCTGTGTAGGAAAAGCAAGCAGCAGGATACTGCAGTAGTTCAGGGTGAGGAGATGAGGAGCTGTGCCAGGGTGGTGGCAGTATGTGCTACTAACTTGGTAATGTTGTATACGTCTCTCAACCTCTGTGAGTTTTCATTCCTTCATTTACCGAATGAAGAGGCAGGATTAGACCACCTCTAACACCCCTCCTTTATCTAAGTCAGTGACCATGTAAATACTCATTATTGACCAATAACTTGACTATCTCAGGAACCCTGTCTGATTTCCCCAACCCCTACATGGGCAAACAAGAGACCTGTGTAGAAACACTGTTCTCCCAGCGACATGAAAATCCAACTATATCTCCCTGGGATTCAGAAGGAAATATGTATCTTCACACATGCAAGAGAAAATGAGCCTAGCCACCACATGTTGCAGAGGCAGAATTCTGCTTAGGACAGATCCAAGCATAAGCCTAGTGTTTTATCTCTCTCAAGGACTGAGCTTATTACCATGTATTCTCCAGCAATTTGGAGGGCTGTGTTTTTCAAAACCAGCATAGAAGGTCAATTTGTTCTTAGTCCTGACACTGGAGTTGAACCAGGAAGATCTGCTTCTTTGAATCATAGCTGAAGGAGTGGGGCTTGAATTTTAGGTTCAGAGAGAAGCACAGAGCAGCCCTAACACTGGTAACTCCCTGCTGCAACCACCATGTTAAAGAAAGACCCCCAGCCATCCTGCCATAATTCACCTTAGTTATGCCTGGACGCTCTCTCTGGACTTTTTATCTATGAGTAACCACCCCCTTCCTCTCATTAATTTTTTCTTCCATCGACAATCAGTCATTTTCCTTCATTCTATTTTTTCTATTTTTCATTCATTCATCCATTTTCTTCATGCTCTCTCACCCCAATCCTCAATTTAGAAGGAAAAAAGAAAAACAAAACCATGTAGCAAATATTCATAGTCAAGCAAAACAAATTTCTACATTGTCCATGCCCAACAACGTATGTTTCATTCTGTAAAATGGAACTATCATGTCTTCGTCAAGATGACAGTACCTTTCTTCAACCTCAGTTCTCTGGAACTGAGGCTGGTCATTATTACATTAATCAGTTCTCAAGTCTTTCAAAGTCGCAGGTTTTTATAGTCTTGTTGTTATCATATAAATTGCTCTGTTCTGTTCACTTTCAATTGCATTGGTTCACACAAGGTTCCCAGATTGACATTTCTTACAGAAAAAATAGTATTCGTGTACCATAATTGGTTATTTCCCCTTTAAATGATGAAGTCCCCATTAAAATGCAAGCCTCTTGAGGGTAAACATTGTCATGTTTGCTTATATTTGTATCCTCATTGCATCATCTATTACCAGTCATATGCCAAAATAATTTTCTTTCCCTCCTCCTCTTCCTCTCCTCCTCTTCTTTCTGGCCAGAGACTGCCTATCGATGCTCCAACACATAGTTACTGTCACTTAACTGGGATTTTCAAAAGTATCTTCTGGTGGAAGCTTAAGTGATTCCTATAGCCCACAGAACCCAGGTCTGAACTGCCAAGCCCCGTCACTGAGGACTGCTGGTTGGGGTGAGAAGGAGAAGTAGCTGCAACATTTCCCCAGTACTAATATTCAATTTTGGATATCTGTCATAGCTCTGGAAGAAGTATTCAAATATCCAGAGAGGGTCTCCCTCTTTTTCCCTCCTTTCCCCTTAGCATTCTTGGGGGAATGTCCTTCTCTCCATCACGCCTGGCCCAACCCCTGATCACGAACTTTAGTTCTTTTATCTTGGACTCTTGTTTGCTGTTAACCTTCCCATTTGCTAGCCAATAAAAGTGCATGCAGTCCCAGCCAGCCATTTTCACAGCACTGAACTATTTTTAAATGCTTTATAGCTTTCCATGCCCTGTGTTCCACACATTACAACTCCTCCACTCACTTTCCCTCCCTCATTTTGCAAAAGATAAAATTTTGCTGCCTCTCTCATCATAAACACTGTTGGCTCATATTGGCTCAGTATATATTTAGAGTAACTCCTCCCCCCCAAGAAAGTTATTTTTAATGTACAGTTTCATACTACTGGAGCTTCTCTCTGTTTTCACACCACCACAAATGGAAAACAAAACATAGAAATACTTGGCTAGCAAAAGACAAATTCTAGTGTATTGGGGGGGGGGGGCGGTAAATGTGGTGGAATGTGTTTTTAATGTTACTGCATAGCAGCTGCTTCAGGGTAGTAACTGCAGCTTGTTGCTGTTTATGTCAGCAGTTGGAACTGTCCCCACAAACAAGACTTAGTGAAGCCCCAGTTCTATTTACTGTTTCTATGTTTTCATGCCCCCCCCCAAGATATCATTCCACCCCTCCTAACTTTTTCAGGTGGTTTGTCCGGGTGAAAATACATTTAGGAGTCAGAGGCCTTGACCTGCTTTTTAATCATTATGACTCAGGATGTCAACATGGCAGGAAATAATGATATTCAGAGGGGGTCAGATTAGATGGCAGCCTACTTAAAGGGATCAGTGGAATTTAGAGGGTTTTTAAAAAATCATTTTGAGGATGCAGGTCTTCTCCCCAGGATTTAAGGCATTTGAAAGACCTGGCTAAAACACCAAGGCACGTATTTGGCACCTGAAACTCAGAAAATCTTGAAGCTGTGAAGCTACTATAGAGACCCCCAGCTGTTTCTAGCATCTTACGGAGAATACTTAGGTCAGCCTCTCTATATTTAATATGGGTATATCTATCAATAATATGCAATTTGCATGGTAAGGCAAGGAGAAAGAAAGGCTACTATTTTTACAGAAGGATCGATCCACTTGCAGACTGACAGATAAAACTTGGCCAAAGACAAAGAGAATCTATAGTTTATAAAAATGATAGAAGATAAAACACTCGTGTAAACTTAAAACATTGTTGATAAAGTCTTCTAGGTTTTTTTAACGAGTAGAAAGTTTTTTTTAAACAAGTTTTTTTTAACTCATTGCTAGCATAGTAAAGGCAGTTTAAAATTTCTATTAAACTGTTTCTACATTGCTTTTTTGTATTACATTTCACATCAAGCTTTTGTTTGTATGTGATGAGATCCTGCCCACCATCTGGTGGGTAAAATATTCTCGGAACATGGACCTTAGATTACTATAGCCCCTTCAGAGAAGTGGCTATCAGTGCACTTGAATTGCCCCTAGCCCTCCTCAAGTAGACAGTGTCACAAAGATTAACTTCCAAAATCTAAGGATTCTGAAGCCCCCATTTCCAACTAACTCATAACCTTGTAACTCCTATCATATAACATATCATAATATCATATTAGAAGAAATTTATGGAAGCCAGGATTCTTCAATGCATTTTTAAGGGAGGAATAAGACTGCACACACAGTTGATGTTTCTCTTTTGAATTTGTTCTCTTTTGGCCAAGAATCCTAGAAATGACAGTTACTATAATAAAAGACAGAAGTTTTTCATTCCAGCTCTACTTTCTCTAGACGACACTGGGCCACCATGACAAGATATTTAATTCTGGAAGCATCCTTCTCTCCCTTCAGCTCTTGCTTTTCTCAGGGAACAATTTTACAAGAGGGGAAGAGGAAACAAGGGGAAAAAGTTCTAATAGAAAAGTCAGTGATGTTTTTACACTTTTCATTAAGCATTTTCAACTGAGGTCACCATCCTGAGGAGGGCACCAATACCAAACAATCAGTTGATAGCTGGATATGTTATACACATACATACATGCACAGAGAAAGAATGTGAATAATATGATATTGTCCAATTCAGGCTTGTGAAGCCATTTCATTTTCTTGGCTAACAGCCCATATCAATAACGTATCGTGTCAGGGATCATAGTTTTAGGAGCTGGAGGGACTTTGGAAAAACTCTGATAGTTTTACCCTCACCTCATCTCCCAATTTTGTAGAGGAAATCAAAGTCCAGAAAGATTAAGCTTCTTGCCCAAAGTCACACAGATCATATGTAATAGGATTTGGACCAGATCCTCTGATTTTTGTATCTCTAAACACATACCAATAAAAGAGAAAAAACAGTAGCTGAACAAATTGGGTAGACAACTAAAAACTGAAAATAATAACAAATTTTAAAACTCCAAACACCAAAATAGGAATACTGAAAATCAAAGGAGAGAGCAACAAAATTTAAAGTTAAAAAACTAAACTAATAAATAAAACTAGGAGCTTCTTTTAACCAATAAAATAAAATATTGGTTAACATGATTTTTTTTTAAAAAAAGAAAAAAATTCAAATCTACAGTATCAAAAATCTGGTGAATTCACTACCAATGAAGATGAAATAAAAGCAACTGTTAAAAATTACTTTACCCAACTCTGTGCCAATAAAACTAACAATCTTAAAGAAAAGAATGAATATTTACAAAAGGATTAATTCTCCAGATTAACAGAACACAATAACTAGAACACTTAAATACTCATATCTTAGAAAGAGGAATTGAACCAACCATAAATAAACTAACTCCTTAAGGAAAAAGAAACAACCCAGGACCGGATGGATTTACAACAGAATTCTACCAAACAATTAGGAACAATTAATTCCAATACTACATAAACTGTTTGAAAAAATAGGCAAAGAAGGAATCCTACCAAATTCTATGTATGATATAAATATGGTATGTCTACATGAACCAGGAAAAATCAAAAAAGAAAACTATAGACCAATTTCTCTAATGAAATCTGATGTAAAATTTTAAAATAAAATACTAGCAAGAGAATCACCACACTATATCAAAATGATCATACACTATGATCAGATGGAATTTATACTAGGAATGTAGGGCTGGTTCAATATTAGTAAAAACTATAAGCATGCTTGACCTTATTAAGCACAAAGACAACAAAAATTATGATTATTTCAACAGACACAGAAAAGCTTTTGACAAAATGCAGTACCCATTCCCATTATGAACACTAGACAGGAATAAACAGAACTTTCCTTCAAATGATAAGTAGTATCTATATAAAACCAAGAGCAAGTATTATCTGTAAAAAAGGATAAGCTAGAGGACTTTCCAATAAGAACAAGACTGAAGCAAAAATGGCCATGATCACAATTACTATGTAATATTGTACTAGAAATGCTAGCTATAGCAACAAACAAGAAAAAAGATACTGTAAGAATAAACATAGGTAATGAGGAAACAAACTATCACTCTTTGCAGATAATATGATGGTTTATTTAAAGAACCCTAGAGAGTCAACCAATCAAAACAATTTCAGCAAAGTTGCAGGATATATAAAATAAACCCACACAAATCCTTGGCATTTCAATATATTGCTAACAAAACTCAGCAGCAGGAGATAGAAAAAGGAATTCCATGTAAAACAGCTACAGACAGTATAAAGTACTTGGGAGTCTACTAGCCAAGAAACACACAGAAACTATATGAACACAATTATAAAATACTTTGCACAAATAAAGAGTAAATCCTCAGGGGTGGTCTGAGCCAATATAATGAAAATGACAGTACTACCCAAATAAACTTATTTATTCAGTGCCATAGCAATCAAATTACCAAAAAATACAGAGCTAGAAAAAAATAATAAAATGCATCTGGAGGAACAAAAAGAAAACAAGAATTTCAAGGGAATCAATTAAAAAAACAAGAAGGAAAAGAGAAGGGAGAAATCAAGAATTTCAAGGGAATCAATTAAAAAAAAACAGAAGGAAGATCTCAAACAATACTAAAGAACTGTAATTGTCAAAAACACTTTGGTACTGGGAAAGAAATAGAGAGGCTGACCAATGGAACAGATTAGGTACACAATATGCAGAAGTGAATGAGCACAGTAACCTAGTGTTCAATAAGAACCAACATCCCAGTCATTGGGGCAGGATCTCACTATTTGACAAAAACTGCTGGGAAAACTGGAAAGTAGCCTGGCAGAAACCTAACAGTAGATCAGCATCTCACACTGTTACCAGAGAAACTCAAAATCTATATGTGAGTTAGACATATAGAATGATATCACAAACAAATTAGGGAAGCACAAAGTTAATTACCCATCAGGTCTGTGGATAGAGAAAGAGTTTATGACAAAAAAAAGATAAGAGGTTCAAAGGAGGTAAAATGGATAACTTTGATGATTATATACAATTAAAGGGGTTTTTTTGCACAAACAAAACCAATGCAGCTAAAATTAGAAGAAAAGCAGGGAACTGGGGGAAAAATCTTTGCAGCAAGTTTCTCTGAAAAGTTCTCATTTCTAAAATATATAGGCATTTGAGTCAAATTTACAAGAATAAGAGCCATCCTCCAATTGATAGATAGCCAAAGGATATGAATAGGCAGTTTTTAGAGAAAGGAATCAAAGCTCTTAATAGATTAAAAAAATCTAAATCACTAATAATTAGAGAAATGCAAATTAAAACAACTCTCAGTAACTTCTTCACATCTATCATATTGACCACAATGACAGAAAAGGAAAATGGCTAAAGATGGAGGGGATGCGGGGGAAAAAGGTACACTAATGCACTATTGGTACAGCTGTGAACTAGTTCACCCATTCTAGAAAGCAATGGGGAATTATATCCAAAAAGCTCTTAAACTATGCAGACCTCTAATCAAGAGATACCTCTATTAGGTTTGAACCCTAAAAAGACCAAAAAAGAGGGAAAGGATCTATATATACAAAATATTTAAAGCAGCTATTTTTAGTAGCAAAGACTTGAAAACTGAGGCAAGTTATGATATACAAATGTTATGGAATATTATTTTGCTGTAAGAAGTGACTGAAGGGAAGGTTACAGAAAAATTTGGAAAGACTTGTATAAAACTGATGCTAAATGAAGTGAGTAGAACAAGAAAAAAAATTCATACAGTAACAACAGTATTCTAAAGATAATCAACTTTGAAAGACTTAGCAACTCTGATTATTGACACGACCAACCACAATTCCAAAGTCCTCATGATGAAATGTGCTGTCCTCCTGCAGAAATAGAACTGATAGTGCAGGCTAAAGCGTATTTTCTTCCATTTCTTTCTTTTTCTTGCTTTTTTCTAGAGAAAGGGTGGGTGGTTTTTGCCTTCTCAATCAGTAGAAGGAAGAGAAGATATAAAATTAAATTAAGTTAAAATAGAATTTAATTATTTGACATGAAAAGAGAAAAGGATTTTCAAGACATCCACAGTCAGTGTCTGTGACCTGGATAAATGGTATGTGCAGTCAGACAGATAGGAAGAGAAACTCAGAGAAGAGAAAGTATCCAGGAGGTGATCAATAGTTTCAAATTACACAGGATAAGTTAAGAAGGATAAGCATTGAGAATAGGACATTAGCTTTGACAATTAAGTGATTAGTGGTAAGGTGGGAGAGTAATTTTCATGTAAATGATGAGGTTGGAAACCAGACAGCAGAAGGGTTAAGAAAATGAAAGGAAAGGAGGTAGAGTCATAGAGTATAGATGGCTTTTTCACATTTAGCCAAGAAGGTGAGGAAAGATAAAAGATGACAGCTGGTAGGCACTGTACGATCTAGTAAGGTCTTTTTGAAGGATGGCAGTGATGTGGATATGTTTGTAGGCAGCAGGGAAAGAACCAATGGGTAGGGAGACATTGAAGATGAGAGGGAAAGGGGAGATGACTATAAAGACAATTTCAGTAATGTAATACCTCCTAATAAGGTTGTTTTAGTGAAAGCACAGTGCCTGGCATGTGATAGGTATTTAATAATGGTTCATTAGATGGGACTGAAAGCCTTTGCAAACTTTACTCACAATAGTTCCTCCCCACAAAAAAGT
Source organism: Trichosurus vulpecula (assembly GCF_011100635.1). Lineage (NCBI taxonomy): Eukaryota > Metazoa > Chordata > Mammalia > Diprotodontia > Phalangeridae > Trichosurus > Trichosurus vulpecula. Next base: position 63,869,227 of record NC_050580.1, on the reverse strand, counting down.
TTGTACTTATTTTATATTTTTGTATATTTATACATTTAGTCTCCTTATAGAATATAAGCTCTTTGAGGGCAAAGTGTGCTTCTTTTCTGTCTTGGTATCTCCTGTGCCTAGTATAGATCTTGGCACATATTGGGAACTTAATAAATATCTGAATGTCTTCTGTGTGTTATTTGCCACTGCCAAAAAAAGAAGTTATTTGGCCACATATGTGGAGGTGGCAAATACATCTAGCAATCTCTTGATTTTATATCTCATAGTGTTAAATTCCTTGGGTATTCACATTGTTCTCTTTTATTCCTCAACAGAATAGATGAGTCCCACTCTGAGTGACAGTACCCCCCAAACCACCTATCTTGCTTCCAGACTGGCCCTCCCAGTCGTTATCCAAGGGAACAGCTCCTCTGGAGAAGGAGCCATCTATCCCTACTACCAATCAATTGTTACTCACAGGATGTAAGAGCCAGGCATACTGAAGTAGCAATGGGGCAACATACACCAAAAGTAGGTCAAACCACCATCACCACTTTGACCATCATTTTTCCTTGCAACCCAATGGAGACAGACCAAGACCTGAGCTTCCAAGAACCTTGGGAATAGCAATGCTTTCAGTCCACTGCCTGCAGCCCACATTTTGGGAAGCAATCCCTGTGGAGAAGCAATCTTGCAACTTTTCCTGTGGATACTACAGCCATATCTATTGAAGACGCAGAAAATAAAGTCCTTAGCATTATCAAATGGTTCCACATCAGAAACTGATATGATTTTTATCAGTGTCCAAATATCTAGTAAAAAGAGAAATCAAAACAACCCCAAGGTTTCATCCCATACTCCACAAATTGGCAAAAAATGACCCCAAAATGGTAATAGTTACTGAAGGTTGAAAGGCAGACTGACATATTGTTGGTGGAGTTGTAAAATGGTAAATCAATTTGGAAAGCAAGTGGGAATTATGCAAATAAAATAACAAAAACGTCCATACCCTTTGAACCATACTTTGTTACCAGGCTTATACCCCACAGAAGGTGTCAATAAGAAATTCCCCATATACACTAAAATATTTATAGCAGCACTTTTTGTGACAGCAAAGAATTGAAAACAAAGTAAATGACCATCAATTGGGAAATGGCTAAACAAACTGTGGTACATGAATGTAATAGAATGTTACTGTGTTGTAAGAAACGATGTGTATGATGAACACAGGGAAGCATAGAAAAATCTATATGAATTAATGCAGAGTGCAGTAAATAGAGCCAAGAAGGTAACGTACCCAATAACTACAACATAAATGAAAAGAATTACATGCCATAAAATCAAAAGTGAATGTAGAAAAATTACAAAGATCAAGGAGGAAATAAATGAAGAGATACATGAGAGGATACCCCCAACTCATCCTTCTGTGAAAGTGAGAGGTCCACAAGTGTCACACATTGGACATGATTAGGGGGCTTCTTCAGTGTAACGATCAGTTGTACTGATTTTCCTCCTCTCTAAAAAACACTATGTTATATGGGATGGGTCTCTGGGAGCAGATGATAATGTAAGAAACAGAAGGCATGAATAAAAACTTATTAAAATATAGACTACTAAAAGATGATTCTATCTCTGGAAATAGCATTAAAGAAGAGTCATTTACATCTGCTTTGCTCTTGTACACTCAGGTTGATGAGACCTTTCCATCCGACTTGGAGCTGAAATCTTCCATATGCCTCCCCCATTAAAATGGGAGTCCCTTGAGAGCAGAGACTGCCTGCTTTTCTATTTGTATTCCCAGCTCTTAGCACAGTGCTTTGCACATAGTAAGAGCCTAATAAGTGCTTAAGTCATTCATTTAAAAGAGTTTATCTCAGAGGGATACCACAAAGTACAACTGGATTTCAGGGAAGAATTTTAAAAGGGTAGATTCACAACTGGTTGAATGAAAATAACCAAGATTGATTAGTAGATGTTAACTTGAAGTCTAATGGAATGCCCTGGACATCTAGAGCAGAGGGTTCTTACTCTGTGCTGATCATATTTAGAGATGTCACAAATTAGGAGTCAACTTGTTCAATAACTGTTGGACCTCCAACAGACTAGGATGAGAGACCACATTAAAAAAATGAAGGGATTTCATAGGTGTAACTGTCAAGCTCTATGCTTGGGTTAAAAAGAAGTCACAAAGAACGGAGGGATGGAGGTACAGCTAACTAAAGTTCATATAAAACAGAGCTGGGTTTTTAATAGACTGTATGCCCAGTGAATGCATCAACTCTGTGATATGACAATGGTGATAATCTTGCTGTGGTCATCCTACATGGTTCTGCCCTGGTCATATTACATCTCAATTACTGTACTCAGTTCTGGATACAAATTTTTTCAAAGGACATGGACAAGCTGGAATATATTCAATAGTGTGTAACCAAGATGTCATGGAAATGGGGACTGGAGCCTATGACATGTGATAAGATTCGCCCTAAAGAAGAAAACTCTTGGGTGGAAGAGATCACTGTCATCTAGTATTTGAAGGGATATCATATGACAAAACAATTAAGATTTTGGGGGCATTTTTCCCTGCAGGAATGAAAGAAATGCAATAAGCAAAAGGTACAGAGAGGAGATTAGTCTACACGTAAAGAAAAAAACCTCATTAACAATCAGAGGTATCCAAAAGAAGAATGGACTGCCCCTGGAGGAAGAGGGTTCTCCCTCTCATTGAAATTCTTCAAATAAAGACTGAATGAGCATTTGAACCAGTTGGAATTTATGACAAGATCCCTTCCAATTTTAAATTATGAAATTTCACTTAGCCTCTTGCTCCTTTATTCTCAACAGACTTCTGCACACTATATAGAGATATTAGTTATTTCAAACATTCTTTCATATAGTTGTTGATAGTTTGCATTTCTTCTTTTGAAAAATACCTATTTATATCCTTTATTCATGTTATCTGTTGGGATTAGTTAGTGGCATTTAGAAGTTAACTTCGCTGGACCTAGGAAGTAAAATCTAAGATGTCTGTTTACCTTTAGCAATCCATACTGCTGAAATTTACCTAAGTGTTTCATGAGATTATGTCTCCGTGGAGTTTTGCCATGTTTTGGCTGAGCCTCACCTCCTAATGCCCCTGGAAATCAGAGAAATTTTTACCTGAAAGAAATCTCAGAAATTCTAGGATTCCCAAATAGTAGGTGGAGGTCTACAGGCAGAGTTCCAAGTGGCAGATCTCCAAGATGGCTGCTGTTAGCAGGCCCCACACTCTACAACTCAGTAGGGATAGGAAGGAAGAAAGGCAGGAAGCAAACATTTATCAGGCACCTGCTACATACCAGGCATATGGCACTATGTGTTAAGCATTTTACAAATAGTACATAAAGTACATGAAGTACTAAGTGCTAAGTAAATATTGCAAATATTATCTGAAATACTATACCCTAGGAGAGGGTGATTTTATCCTTTCCCACTCTATCAATTTTAGAGTCTGCAACATCCCCACCTAGTGACATATCTTGATGCTACTGAGGCTTCAAGAAAATAAAGAACAGCAAACACACTTCACGAAAAAAACAAAAACAAAACTTTGGCTGTGTGAGATGAATTGATGTGCCTAAGATCAGACAGCTACTTTGATAGTAGGGCTCGTACTAAAGCCTAGGTCACTTCAGACTCTCAACTCTCAGTTCAGAGCTCTGTCCCCACTCTTGGGCAAGGCGGACAAATGACTTGAACCGAATCATGCCTTAGTCATGAGGACACTGTGGAATTTCTGGATGGGGATTCAACTCTCAACTTAAGCTTGCACTAGCATCCACTGACCAGGCTTGTGCTGTCTCTCTTTGAGAATGATGAACTTTTCCCTCCTAAATCTGATTTCTCCAGCTGCTGGCCTGGGTAATCACTGGGCTTTCTGGCAGTTCCTTCCGCTTCTTTGAGAAGGAAACTGCCAATTAGAGTTACAATTAATTTCTCTCCCAGGGCAAGGCCTGGCTGGAAAGGTAATGACCACCCAGAGAAAGCCTGATGATTAATTTCCAAGTCTCATTTGGCTCTTCGTCTCTCTGGGGCATGTGGTAGCTGGAGGATACTCTCACCCAGGGCTCAGAGTCGTTTGAACACAAACATGTAATGACTAAAGGCAATCATGTACAAAACTCTTAAGCGTTAAATTTGGTCTCCCTTTCTGAACTCTTCTGCCCCCTTTCAGCTTTCCCATGGCCTCTTTCATTCCTCTCCCTTTCATCTACAAAATCAGGGACACTGGACCCCCACACAGCAAACATCTTTTCCAACAAGAAAAAAATTGGATAAACACTTTCTCACCAAGATTTTTCATATTAAATGTATTACCTCTTCAAAGGGTATTCACATTTAAAAGAAAATTATAGAGAGAGGTTAAGGTTTAACCCAAAGGAATGACTCTCAAACCAGAGAATTTCTAGTCTTAGTTGAGGAAGTATGCGGAGTAGATGTCTCTCCGGCACCTCTCAGACCATACCATATACCTCTCCTTTATCTCCTCAATCCAAACCCACTCCTCTAAACCTCCATATTTGTCTTGAAAACTCCTCCATTTTTCCCATCGTGCAAGTTCATAATACTGGAGTTATTCTGACTCTTCTCTCCTCAAGCTCAATCAGTTGTCAAGTCTTCAATCCCCTTCCATCTGTCTTCTCCTTCCTACTTTCCACTCATACCTTAGTTCAGTCCCTCATTGTCTTTCACCTGGATCACTGCAATATCCTTCAAACCAGTCTCGCTACTTTTATTCTCTCCCCTTCAAAATATATCCTCCACGTAACTGACAAAATAATCTTCCAAAGGCACTTATCTCACCACATCACTCCCCTGCTCAAAAGTGTCTCTCTATTGCTTTTAAGATAAAATACAAGCTCAATCTCATACTTAAAGCCCCTCTCAATCTGACTCCAGCCAACTTACCAAGCTTATTTTAACATCATTCCTTCCTCAGCCTCTCCTCTCACAATCTCTTCAAACATTCTATGTTTCAACCAAAATTGCCTGCATCCTATTTCGCACCCCTATCCATTCCCCCAGATTGTCTGCCAAACTTGAAGTGTACACCCTCCACATCTGGGCCTCTCAGAATCCTTATCTTTCTTAATGCCTCAGGTTAAAGTGGTACCCTCAATGTGAATTCTTCCCACTATCTAGCCACTGGTGCTTTCTCCTCCATTTGACTTGTATTTACTTGTCTGTGTATGTGTCCTTAACCTTTGGATAGAAAGCATATTCCTTTGGTTTGTATTGCCCACACCCAACATCAGACCTTGGACATAATGTGCACTTAAGTATTGAACTGAATTCCTTTGCTAAATCCCTCTACCTTCCCAGGGTTGTTGGGCTACTTAATTATCTCTGCTTCCTTTAAAGTTCTGAGTCCAAACCAACAGAATTAGATGTCCCACTTTACTGGACAGATGGAATCCTCCCTTCAGCATTGTTGATTCCAAGTGTCACTGGGATGAGAAAGGAATAAATAGATTATATCAAGTTCCATATCACTGTTCTTTGGATGAGCCTTTTGGAAAAAGAGTTTGAATAAAATCAAGAATTCTGGCTCTGGAAGATCTTAAAGAATTTGTAGTCGGCCCTTTCCTTTTACAGATAAGAAAACAAAAATGCACAAACAATGGTCACTAGCCCACAATCACATTTAACAAGTAACAAACATAATGAAGGGAGAAACTAGAACCTCTATCTCTAGAGCTCTGCCTTCAGGCTTTTTTCCGCTACAGAACAGAGAAAGTCATCATCCTTGGCACAGACGACTTGGCTTCCCTGGCTTCCTTCAAGTTCTAGTCAAAATTTCATCTTCTATAAGAAGTCTTTCTTGACCCCTCTTAAAGCCAGCACCTTCCCCAACATGACTAATAGGGTGATATGTTTTACATAATTGAACATATATAACCTATATCAAATTGCTTATTGTCTTAGGGAAGGAAAGAACTCAAAAATTTTATAAAAAATAATTTAAAAATTTATCTTTACATGTAATTTGAAAAAATAATACCATTTAAAAGAAAAAAAGTTAGTGCCATCCCTCTATCAATTATCTCCAATTCATCATCCCCTATATATCTTGTTTGTACACAGTTGTTTTCAAGTTGTCTCCCCAGTCAAGTTGTGAGCTCCTTGAGAGCAGGGACTATCTTTTGCCTTCCTCTACATCCCCAGCACTCATACAGTGCCTGATACATAGTAGGCACTTAAAAAATTCTTGTTGACTGACTGACCATTATCCCCTAGCCCACAAGTCCCCACTGGAGGAAATCCTTAAATCTTTATACCTCAGAAATATCTGTACCTTGAAATATGCCCTTAAGTCCAAAAACTTAGAAAATGTTCACAAAAGAACTTTGAAAAGACCAAGCAAGTTAAGTGTTAAATAATACAGGCAATGAATTACCCAGATGCTAGTTTATTACATGAAACTGAATTCGAATGGAAAGACACTCTTTTCCCTGGGTTAGCTCAGATTCTTTCACTTAGGCTCTCCTCCTCCAGCACTTCACTGTGCCACATTCATGACCCTGGCCTCTCCAAGTCTATGCTTTCTTGCAGAGGACAAGCTCTGCCAAGTCCCACCAAGGTGGAAAGACTGCCGCTGTGGGCAATATGTCATTAAGGGCTGTGTCTCTGTTGCCCAAAGATCAATCTAGCTAAATTTGGAGAAGCTCATCTCGAGAAGCTTGCCCATCAGGTCGTGAATTTTTTCAGTCACAGAATCTCACCAAGTCTATCGTCCACACTTCTGAGGATTTATGAGCTGCATCCCTAAAGGGAGGAACCACAATAATTACATCACAGGTCTTAATAATATTCCAGTCAATTTTGGCTTAATCACCTCTTAATCAACTGAAATTCTTAGAGGGAAAAGTATTTTAACTTCATAGGCTATCACTCTATTATAATTTTTTAATGAAACCCATGATTTCATGGTATGTAAGACCACAGATTTAGAATTAGAAAGGATCATAGAGGTAATAATCTATTCTAATCCCCCTCATTTTGCAGGCCTGGAGAAGGTTAAATGGTTTGTCCACAGTCACACAGGCAGCAAGAGCCAGGGTTCAAACCCTAGTCTCACAACCCTAAGTTCAGGGCTCTTTGTAGGAAACTCCCCATGAGAAAACTCCTTTTCTAAGGCTTTCACTACTTACTTTCTCTCAAGCCTATGGCACTGAGAATTTATGAGAGTTGCCGAAGGTCATACACCCTGAATTTGTCAGGCTGGCCTCCAACTTGAGGCTTACTGACTGAAGTTGATTCTCTCTCAACATACTACAATTTCCTGTCATTCTAATAGTCATTATTTCATAATAATGAAAGGGACCTAAGCAATTTCCCGAAGATTCACAGTACTATAAGCAAAATGAGCAGGCTGATCATAAGAGTAGGCTCCTGGCATTCTCTTTAAAAAAAAAGTGAGGCTAAGTGTCTTGCAATTTCTCCTGAGAAGGGGTCATTAACTGCACTTATTGTGTGAGTTGGTGGCTAATTAACAGCTACTTGACCAATAGCATCAGTCTTCACAACACCACAGGCTTGATGCTGAATAAAATTTTTAAATGAAAATGTCAGAATTACCAGTCGCATGCAAAATAGCAACCAAAGAGGCCCATGGTGAATTGCTTTGCAAGAATTTCTGCCAACAAAAACAAGTTTTCTTGCCACAAGAGTTTCTGAAAACCAAGTATATACTCCATTTCCTGTCAGCCTTGATGGATGAGTTGTAAAGCTCTGGGTCTTTCCAGACACACATAGATGGCACCCATGTTTTTGTGACTTGACTCTTTTTGTCTGCTGATGTTTCCTGACTATGCTAAATTTGGTTTAAAAATGCAACTTCCCAGAGGTGATTTAATATTCAAGGTCGGAACACATGGAGAAAAGTAATACAAGGAAGGAGTCAAAGTGGCTCTCTAGCTAGTCTTGGTGACTTAGAAGCCTCTCAAAGGGCATAAGTGGCATTTCGGTAACTGAATGAGAAGCAGAGAAGCAGAAAGAATTGCGATGTTAGACATAACCCCTGAGGTTCTTAGGTACAAGGTGGCAGCAGGGTAGGGCTTAGAAGTCTTTAGTTCTGAGATCCTGAAATTTAGTTCAGAGAATACTTGGGGAAGAACTAGGTTCCTTCACTTGTCACTGCCTTTGTGGGCCTCCTCTCATTCTGACCACATGCTCATTGCTATCTTCTTTGGCTATGCTATAGTGACTTAACAGACAGAAGTGATTTCTGAAAAAAAAAATTTAAAGGGAAGGTATACACAAGTATATTACTTTTCAAAAAAAATCTGGTTATTTTTGGACAAACATAAAGGCAAGTTCCCTTGATACTGACACCAGTCCTTTCCAGGCATAGTCTTATTTCTTCCGGGCTGACCAGCTTGAATTTTCCTGGATGGCCCACATGGAAACACTGGGCATGGACAGTATCTTGCAGAGACAGGAATGTTCATCCGTTCTCCCTGACACACAAGTGCCAGGTCTGAACTCATTCGGTGACCCTTTCTGTCCTGAACTCATCTGAACTCATGGTGATTTCTGACCAGTCACACACTGGGACTGTCTCTATGCATATGCAGAGGAGGGAATTCAAAGATCGGGAATTGTAAGCATTAGAAGGGAACTCCAAGGTCACTGATGCTAGTCGTTGGCTGAAGGAGAGCCCTATATAAGACTCGAAATAGGTGTTTGTTCATCCAGCTAAACCACAGTCAACATGGTCTCATTTGCACTCCCCCATTCTGAATTCATTATTCTTAGTTTTCACCACTGGACCAAATTCAGTAAGTATAAATGACAACCCTTCAGGTATCTGAAGACAGGTATGATGTGCCTCCTACTTCCAAGTTATTCCTTCTCTGGACTAAGCATTTGGAGCTCCCTGAATCCATGGTTGTATTGGTACTGTCATCACCATCCTGGTCATTTGCTTCTGGATGAATTCTAACCTGTCAGTGTACTGAAAACATGGAACCCAGAACTATGTATGTTGTCTGACTAGGGTACAGATGGTTAAGGGTTGGGGGTGAGGAGGTTGGTAGAGAGACAGACAGAGACAAAGAGATGAATTATCTCCCCTTTTGTTTCCTTTATATTCCCTATAATTATGGACATGATACCAATGCTGCTGACCACAGCAGCTCTTTTTATAGACACGCCCCAGTGCTGAACTTGCATTCTGCTAAAACTTTCTCTGCCCCATCATCTTGTACCAGGAGAGTTTATTTTAGAGAGGCAGCATGGGATACTGGCATGAAAGTTGGACTTGGTATCAGTAAGTTGAAGTTGAATGACTATTCTTTAGGCATGTTGAGAAGGAATTCACCATTTGAGTAGGAGTTTGGATATCCTCTGAAATCCTTCCCAATACCAAGATTATTATTCTAGACAGAGCTTCTAAATTCTTTCTTATGGACTGAGTTAAAATATACCTTCCAGGAATTTCTATCCATTTGTTCTAGTACTCAGACTGCGTGGGTTATAACTGCATTTAGAAATTCTTTTCCCTGACCTGGACTCTTAACAATAGCATTACATCAAGGCCCAGGTATAATCCCCTCCATGCTATTTCTCAACAGCCCTCCCCACCCTCCCACAAAAATGAACTTGGAAGCTATTCATCCTCTCTGCCCCAAGGAAGAAGTTGGTGTTGCTGCCCAATAAATCAGTTCAGCCTTGTTCTCATAACAAGCTGTTCCATAAAAAATAGGAAGATGTTACAATAAACCTAATAACTTATATTTGAATAGACAGTGTCTGCAGTTTACAAAGTGCATCCCTAGTCTCTTTCAGGATTCTTCTCAAGAGCTACCTTCTACATGAGGTCCTTCCTGATCCTCCCCACCTCCCCTCACATCTCTTTATATCTATTTTGTATTTGCTTACATAGGTGCATGTTATCTTCCCTGGCTGAATGGAAACTCTTTGAAGGCAAGGTCTGGTTCCTTCAGTTTTTGTATTTCCAACATATGTACATAGTTCTTATGGTTCAGTTGTGTCTAACTCAGCTATCCATGGTTTTTTCTTGGCAAAGGAATTGGAGTAGTTTGCCATTTCCTTCTCCAGGGCATTAAGGCAAACAGAGATTAAGCGACCTGCTCAGGGTCACATAGCTAGGAAGTGTCTGAAGCTGAATTTGAACTCAGGTCTTCTTGACTTTAGACCCAGTGGTCTATCCATTGAGCCACCAGCTACCTCATATGTACACAGTAGGTACTTAATAAATGCTAGTTAATGCATTAGATCTTCACAAGTGCCCTGTAGAACAGCTATTACCATTTCCATTTTACAAATCTGGAGATATTCTTACAGGGTTTATTTGCCCAAGGTCATACAGCTGTTAGCAGAGGTGGTGCTCTAATCTAGTGCTTTTCACCACACTGTAGGTTCACAGAAGGGTCTTCAGAGCCATTCAATCCAACCTGCACAGTTTATAGGTGTGGTGGCCCAGGGAGGTTTAGTGACTCCTCAAGTTTCACACAGGCATTAAGTACCAGATATGGGATTTGAACTTCTGCTTGCAGAGCCGGTATTCTTTCTATTGTCCCATGCTGCCTTCTTACACTGACTGCCTTAACACACTTCTGTTCATAGAAAGCAATCCACTTCAACCAACAAGTCTTTACTGAACAACTAATATGTGCATAGAATGGAGAAAGAGGAATTGGTTCAACTTTACTCAAGAGGTTTATAGTCTACCTGGAAGAAAACATTAGTACTCAAAAGGCAGAGGGGGAGGGGAAGGAAGATGTATAATACATATACTAGGTGCCAAAGTTGAAAGGTGCCACATCCTCTCCTAACAAGTGCCCACAAATAAAGTAGCTACTGGTTGGTATCAGAAAAAAGCAGCCAAACCACCAAGGGGATTGACCTTCTGTTTTTCACACCACTCATCTAACCAGGGCAGGGCTTCTTCTGCTGTGAAAACCATTCAAAAGACCATGCAAAATGACTAGACATTAATGAATTTAGGCAGTGAGCTACACAGATTTGTACTTCATTAAATTCAATGAAATTCACATGGTATGATATTTAATTTCCTGGGTTAGTTCAGATTCTTCCATTTAAGTCCCACCCCAACACTTTCAGACTAATCCCCCCATTTCTCTGTTCTAGCAACTTGTTAAAAAATTTCCATTTACATACAAATCACACAGCAAAGGTAAGGACTCCATCAACTTAAGTTAGAGGAGCTATCCGCATGTATATTACAGGTATGCTTCCCAAAAATTTTGCTTCGAAGTTTATAACCCTATAAAAAAGGGAGCTGCCCAAAGTGTAAAAAACATTATTATTATAAAGCATTGTTTGCCTTACCTCCTAGAAGGTTCTAGGCAAGGCATAGGTATCTGATATGAAAACTATTCTTTTCAACTCCCAAAATACAAGGCCAAATGGAGAGCCATTGCCAGAACACCTTTAAAAGCTTTAATATTAGCAATTTTCCCAAGATACCTCATCAAGAGGGAGATCACAGTAGTAAACAAGTTGCAAAAGGGTCTGAATAATAGGGTGGAGAAAATAAGAGGACCATGGACTTGGGGCACCTATTGAAGGAATGATTTTTCTACCTGCTATGATCACTAGTATCCCTGGATTCCTGGCTTACCATCCATAGCAACTGACCTGATTCTATAGATTACCTAAGCCGGCATGCCCACTATCCAAGAGGGCTAGGTCCATCTCTTGGGTAACTAACTACCTGTTCTGTGTACAACTTGATTCTTGCATAACTGCACCCTGCTTGAAAGGCTTTGGGATTGAAGGTCAATCAGGATGTGAGAAAGGGCTAGATTTCCTGAAGGATAAAGTACTACTCCCCAACTTTCAGTAAGCCTATACTCACAGTTGGGATCCTGAGGCCTTCCCTTACCTCAGTGAGCTCTTCCTTAGCCTGGCCTTGCCTTGCTCAAGAAAGTTCAATGGAAAAAGTGTTACAGTTGAAACTGGAGAGGGTGGGCTTAAATCCTAGTTCTGCCACTTGCTAGATGTAGGACCCAAGACAAGTCACTTGATATCTCCAGGCCTGTTTCCTTATATTCAAAATGAAGAGGATGAACTGGATGACCATTTCTAAAACCATGATCCTATGCTATCTTCTTGTGGCTACCCCCAAATTTTCCTCCTCTTCCCTTGTAACAGGTAAATATACACCTTTGCCCCCGATCCTGAATTACTACTTACAGACTTGGAAAAGTCACATACAAGCGAAGCAAGTGGAAGACAACACAAGTCTGTACAATTCAGTACAAAATTGCACATTCATATAGTAAATAGAAGTTTAGAGAGGGGAACTCAGCAAAATTTGGAGTCATCAAGATGTTAAGCACAGCAGAGAAAACATTAACCGTGATCTGGAAGGGGAAGGCAGAAGGCAGAAGTTGTGTCCAGCAGCCCTGAAGAGAACACCAGTCTCTCTCTTCTTTTAGTAGAGTAATGGCAAGCAAGATTTCCGCTGGTGTCTGGAAACTGGCCTTTATCAAGTTATGTTGGCAGAACCCTATATAACAGAACAAATGTGCCTGGAGGAGGGAGAATGGAGGCAACTGGGGTCTTTCCTACTTGTCTATGCTACTCTGACAACCTCACCACACAATAGCCCTCTAAGTACAGGATAGTTCCCTGTCTGACATTTTTTAATCTAAGGTCCCAGAGTACTGTCCGAAGGGAAAAAAAATCTAATTGCAAAAAAATTTAGTATGGACATACAGTCAGGAGCTCCTTAGTATTTTTACCCTGTGTATTTGTTGAGTGTTTCTATTTTCTACATGAAATTTCCCTGAGTCAAAGTCTTTGGTTGTGGAGAACGTCACAGAGTTTTGGCTATGATGGATGTTCCACAAGGTCAGCAGAAACCATTCTTGGGATAATTCAGTACTTTCTGAACCTTCTTCCTTAGAGCACATCTGGAGCAGAACTCACGATACTCTAAGAAGACCACATGGAGAAAATGAAATTTGAGCTGGACCATAAATGATGAGTAGGTTTTAAAGAGATGGAAAGGAATGGGGTAAGACAAACCAGATGGACCTGGAGGGAGAAAAGTTATCAAGTGTTTTCAAGAAACATTTACTTTCTTTATCAGTTAAAACTTCCTGAATACAGCATCCAGCCGTATTTTAGGTTGTTGGTTTTTTAAAATAATAATTTCGAAATTGGCATTTCAAGTACCAAAATGTCCCAAATACTGTCATTAAATCAGCTGGCCCTGAGAAACATACAGTTTATTCTGATGAAACTCCAGATCATTAGTTTATTGGTTTAATCTGCAGTGATGATGAGGATGATAATGGCTAGTATTCATTTGGCACCTGCTATGTGCCAGGCACTGTGCTAAGCACTTTTTACAATCTTATGTGCTTTTCAGATGAGGAAACTAAGGCTAAGAGAGGTTAAATAACTTGTCCAGGGTCACATAACTAGTGAATATCTGAGGCAGGATGAGTCTTTCTGACTCCAACTTCATCACTCTATCCATGGTAGTATCAGTTTTAATCAATCAATCAGCATTTTAAAAAATGTCTCCTATGTGCTGTAGTGGATAAAAGCTGGCCTTAAATATAAGAAGACATGAGCTCAGGTCCAGCTTGTGCTAAATACTAGCTGTTTGACCCTGGGTACCATTTAACCTGTTCTGGGCTCTAGGTCACCATCTGAGATGCTAAGGTGTGGACCTGTATTGGCCAAGGTAGTTTTCTCATCTAGCAGTTACCAGCTGAAATCATGGGTCCAGTCCCTGTTCCTATACCTTATGTGCCAGGCACTTAACTAAGCATTGGAGATACAAACACAAAAATGAAATAGCTCTAGCTCTCAGGGAGTATATCTTTTAATAGGGGAGTTAACATGCACACCTGTAAGTATCCACAGAACAGATAAAAAATAAGGACAAGGTAGTTTGGGGAGAAATGGCACCAGCAGCTGGGGGAATCATGGGACCATTATGATGAGTCTGATGGCCCTCCAGGCATAAGCTCAATTAGCATACAACTTCACTCTTATCACCCCCACACCCCAGCCCTCAGCCACCATCTTGATAACTGCCAGGTTATAAAGTATGCTAGGTGAAAAGGTGCAACTATTACAATGCAATCTCTCTTTATTGCAGTAAAAATAATGAAACTACTTCTCTGATGACAGCAAATTAGAATGCCATCTCTGCGGATAAAGGGGAATGCACATCAAAGATCAGGATCACATAGGAAATCTCCATCTGGGATAATTAACCCGCAGTCAGTCTAAGATGCAGGGGAATTGAGTAAATGACCTAAAACCAGATTTCTTGTAGGGGCATTAAATAAAAATAAATGAAAAGCAAGTAACCCACTGTTGGAGGCCTACATTATTGTGCATAAAGCCATATGGTGACATTCTCCAAACGAAGGAGAGTAGAAAACCTTCAGTCTTCAATAAAGTCCCAACTTCCTTCCCACATGTAATAACAACCACACTGGCATGCCCAGGATGGCTGCTAGTGCAGGTTTCTTTTATCTGCTTTACTAAGGAAAGCTAGCTGTTTTGGGGTCAACAATCTTTCTTTTTTAATTACATAAAATACAAACACAGGAAATAGAGAGAAGAGAAATAAAGACCAACAAACAGGGCTCTACTGCCTGAATCAAAGCTTTACACCCACCACTGAATCGAGAGAGCCTTTACCTCTGAGGAGTGGGGGAGCTCTGAACAAACGGCCACTAAGAGTCTTGACCAGGCAATCACAACATCTTTCTCATAAGCAAGCACCCAAAGCAAAAGCTCACCTCTCACAATATATACTCTTTCAGCTACTAGGCTCAGAGCCAGAAGGCATCACAACTTGAGTCAATGTCTAACTGGCTTATTAACAAAAGGTGTGCAAGTCTTCCTATAAGCAAGAAAGCTTCCCTTAATGGGCTCCACATGAGGCCTATTGAGGGGTGGGGAAGATCTTATTCCCCATTAACCTTATACCACATTTCTACTTAATTCCTTCTACTACTTCCTACCATTACTTCCTACTCCCTGAGCAACACTAAGTAAGTCACTGGAGTCTCAGTTTCCTGATCTGGGAAAAAAAAGGCTAATACTTTGCCTCTCCCTTCCAGTCAAGCTTGTGAGGTCTAACCTTACAGCACATTACTATCTTTCATGAATGATATGGCCCAGCCAAATTGGCCTTCTTAATATTATTCATATCTGACACTCCACCTCTCATCTTCATATCTTTCTCTTATGCCTGGAATGCACTCCCTCTTTCTATTTACCTATTTATGAGACCTGTTAAAGACCTTAGCTTGAAAAGGCCAAGGTCCCCCACTACATCCTGGGCCATCTCCAGTCCTGCTGCTCTATATCTGGCCAATGGATCCAGATGGCTCTGGAGGAGAAAGTGGAGCTGGTGACTCTGCACGGCCCTCCCTCACTTAAATCCAATTCACTTGCATGTCATGGCATCACCTTCTTGATGTTACAGTTCTGTTCTAGAACGAAGGACAAACAGCAGTCATTTTGCCTTCTAAACTCAACTCCAGGGCTATCTTATACTATATTTTTTTTCTAATCCCTTTAAGTAACACCTTGTACTTGTTTTGTGTTTGGTTTGAATACACAGATATATGCACATGTTGTCGTGTCAACAGAATGGTAATTTCCTTAGTGTAGGCACTGATACAATCTTGTCTTTATATCCCCAGAACCTAGCACATCGCCTGGCAAACAGTAGGTGTTTTAACAAATTTTTGTTGATTGACCCATATAAGGGGGCTCTCAGTGTAGTAAAGAGAATGGATTTTCTGCCCAGTCTCTGGTTTTGGTGCTACTCATTTCCTCCACTTCAAAAATGTCCCCTATCCCATTTCTTCTCATACATTCAGCCTTTGCCTCTCTCTGAACCCTGCACCCTTGCCCACCCCCCACCAATCTCAAATTCAATCCCACCCTCATCTCTGCTTTCAGAATTAGTTCTCAGGGCAACTGGCCTTAATGAGACTAACACGGACTACAGTCATTCTACACAAGGAGAGGAAGTAAAATCCATTAGCAGAACAAATGTCCTTTAATCCATGTGTACAAAGCAAGTAGTATATAATGTGACTTCCATTTCCTGGATTCCAGTTGGGACATTTGGGGCTTTTTTTCCCCTCTACAAGTCTGAATTTTTCTTGAAGCTCAAGAGGAAAGAGCATGAGAGCGACCGGATGACTGGCTGCTCTTCAGGCCAAGCCACATATACTCTATTAAAGGATAGATCATGCTCCTTCCCCAGCAGTTTTTTTGATACAACACACAGCTTTAGACAGAGGATATCCCTGCTATCAATTGCCATCCACAGTAGAAGATTGAACATCCTTTTCCTGTAGCACCCACCACTATTTGCAAGGTAAGAGAAAGCCTAGAGTCTACCACTCAAAATGAGTCCTGTCTCTCTAGGTTTTATATTGTTGAAAGACAGCAATTTTGATGAGCTGGACTTCTCATGCATTCTGCATTCTTCTATCAAAATCTAGGCCATTCCCATCTTCTCCTCTGGCTTTGTTTCTTTCTCTATGTCAACACTGCCACTTCTAAGGTGGCCTGCTTCACTTCCCCATCATTCCCCAGTCACCTTCTGTACCTTGCCATGGTCACAGAGATTCTCATCAAAAGAGAAAAAAGTGGCCCCTGTATCAAGCCAGCCTTCAAGCCCAAGCAAGGATTTAAAACTCGGGACCAAAGGGAAAGAAGTAGGCAGTTTTGTGGGCTATCTCCCCATACCCAAGCCTTTGTCATCTTCTGAAACATTCACTTCTTCAAGTTCCAAAAGGTGTTGCCTCCAAAGCTTGGGATTCACCGTTTCATTTAGTCCTGCTCCTCGTTTAGGAACTGCCTCAAATCAATAGACTGTCAGTGAGAGAGTGAATTCTTCTGCACTAGACTGATCCAAGGTTCTTTGGTTTAAAGGTCCATGAATAACTTGTTAGTGGTCCTGAAGGCCACTCATGAGTAGAAGTCAAAATTCTCTAGGACAGGGAAGGGGGTGGTGGAGAAAAATGAATCAGTCCTTAATGGAGCACCTAACTGCATGCCAGGCACTGTGGTAAGCTCTGGGGATACAAGAAAGACCCCCAACCCCAAAAAGCAGTCCTTGTCCACAAGGAACTTACATTCTAATAGGGGAAGCAACATGCAAATAATTAGGTAACTAAAAGATACACACAGAATAAATGTAAAGTAGCTTTGGAAGGGATAATACAAAAGACAGACATCTGGATTCATCACAAGAAATTAAACAAACAATGTTCTAACCTTTCCAAGTCCGAAAAGATGTCAGTGGTAGCTGTGAAGCAGCTTTAATATGCAGAATTCTAGGGATCAGACATTTCTGAATGTTAGAAAGAGATCAAAAGACCCTCAAATTATAGGGAAATCTGAAGGAACCCCCCCACACACAAATCACTCCCATCATTATGCTCTCACCAAAACAAGATGTTCTGCCTTTCACAAGAAAGGTCAGAGGATTAATTTCACCCATCCAATGAATGGGGACACAGGCGAAGTTTCAGAGATACAACGTCCTCCAATATCCAAAAATGATATTTTACTTCAACACCTAATTGTTTGGCTCTGATGAACAAACTTCTTACATTAATGCTTTAGGAAATCCATGCCTTCACCAACGTGATATCAATGTGATTACATGCCTCTCTTAGTTGTTTATTTCATAAGATTCTAGATTCAAAGAAAGCCCCCCTCCCCCACCCCATAATCCACAGAATGTTGATACACAAGGTAACAAAGAATCACCGAATCACCAAATCCAATACTCTTGTTTTATAAATGAAGCCATTAAAAGACCGTCAGGTTAAGTGACTTAGCCAGTCAAACAGGTACTAAGTCATCTCCTCTGTCTGACCTTCCAATCCACTTCTCTCATTCTACCTCATATCATGACAGGTTGAGTTTGTCCTTCATTCTTGAAGAGGACCATGACATCAAGGAGATGACATGACTTGCAGTTGACTTTGATTTGACTGAGGGAGGGCTATGCAAGGTCACCAGCCTCACTTTCTCCTCCAGAGCTATCTGGGTCCAGTGGCCAGATACTCATCAGGATGACTGGAGATGGCCCAGGATGCAATGGGAGACCCTGGCCCTTTTAGGCTAAGGCCTTTTCAGATTCTCACTTTGAGTGAAGTAACTCCCTCCACAAGAGAGTAAGCACCTGGAGAGCAGTAGTTATCTTTTTCCCCACTTCCCCCAGAACAAGGTACCACACACAATAGTCATACAGTGCTGTGATAAAATATAGAATCAATCATCATCCAATGCCCAACATTTCAGTGATATGCCTCACTCAAACTCTGGATAAGCTGAGCCTCAAATAAGAGCCACACAATAGCCAAAGCTTTCCTAGTTTACAAGGACTTAGGGAATTTCAGCTACAAAGGTCCTTAGAGCTCACCTAGTCCAACCCCACCCCCCAACTTTTGTATGATATGGATGCTCAGCAAGGTTAAGAGACTTGTCAAAGGTCAATATGCTAGAGACTCAATAAAGCATCCCATTTTGTCCCAGAAGTGCAGAGTTTGAACCCAAATCCTTTGACTTCAAATCCAATGTTCTTTTCACTGCACTTACTGAAAGTAGCTCCTGGGAAAATCCAAATGAAGATGAATTGGTTAGTGACAACCATGAAGAGGGTGGAGTGTGGCCTGAATAAAGGGGGGAAGGGAAGCTTGGAGGATGAATAACAAACAAGAGACTACACTGGCAAAGAGACAGATCAGATACTCTCATAGCTTTTCCCATAGCTGATTTCGGAACCTTTGACTAAGTAATTACATTCCCTCAACTGTACTCATGCAGCCTGAACTCATTAGACGATCCAAGGTATTCTCTATCTCCTCCTGCGATGGCAATGCCATTTAGAGAAGGGGAGTATGGGGGGGGGGGTGGAAGAGAAGAACAGTTACAGATAAAAGGGCTGAGGCAGAGTGGATTTGTTTCAGAGTCAAGGAGCTGAGCGCTCCAGAAGGAGCCCTCGATTAGCAGTGGAAGCAAGATGATGTGGGCTTGGGGGCACTTCCCTGCAAAAAATTGCTTTAAGAGGGATGACATCATGACTTGATACAACTGTGACTACATTAAGCCGGTGCAATTACCTATAATCCATTTACAGTGTATCTGCTTAGTTATTTTTAGATACTTTATTGAGAGTTATCAAGAGAGAATAAGACTCTATTTGGCAAAGATGCCATCAGGTCCAGCTGTTTCCCTAAAAGGTGGGGCTTGTGAACTGGATCCCAAAGTTTAGTTGAATCTGTGTGATCTTCTCCCCTCCCTTCCCCCATCCTCCTTCCAAGACAGGCTTCTCTGGAATCGTTACTACATTGGCCAGTAATGGCAGCACTTCCTTCCAGGGATGGCAGGAAGAGGGGCAGCAAGGAGGAAGTTCAGTTGGAGAATGGTTTCTCACTTTCAATCTACCTTCAGGGCCCTTTTCAGCTTATAAAGGAGGTTTACTGCTGACTCCTATGGTTATGATTTCACCTGAAGGCTCCCGCTTCTTCACTTACTGAGATTAAGGATAAACTCACCTGGTACAAAGAGGGTCTTGGGGATTTGGGTGGCTAAGGAAATTAAATATGGGAGGAAATTCAGGGCTAGGAGAACAACTGCTTCTACAGACTCAGGAAAACCAAGGAAAAATATCGCTAGCACAGCCAGGAGCTTACAGCCTGGTTAGTCTTGGGGTCATGTAGCTTCAGGTACAAGACGGCCTTGGGACATGGAAACTGAGTTCAGATCTGGCATTCTGAAAATGTCTGTTTCCCACAGGACTAGTACCTGGCATGTTCCCTCCAGCTTACAAGTTTGGCCGACAGCAAAATTCTAGGGAATAGGACCAATAACTGTCTCTGTCTCTCTCTTATTCATTCATTTCAGGCTCTTTCCTCACTTCCTTCTAGAGAGAAGGGACGAAAAGCCTCAGAGATTTAAGAGACAAGTCATGTTCTCTTGAACAGGGCTAGGAAACTTGTTTCTCCCTCTGTGCCAGTCCCCAGTCCCCTGCTCCCATAGCTGGCCCAGCTTATTTTTTTAGAAATGCCATTTATCCTATTTCACAACTATTCTAAGGTACTTTCACCAACAGGTTAGCATCTGAACTCTACTTGCCATTTTCCTATTAGTATGAATCTTTCCAGAGTTGGGAGGGTACCCCCTTCCACTGAAATGGGATGGGAAAATGGCACCTCCATAACAACACTAACAAGGCCTCCTCCATCTCCCAGTAACCTGCCCTGAATCCCAGGTCCAGGAAGCAGCAGGCTTACCATGAGACAACAGATGTGGGAGCTAGGCACCCAGGATGATGCCTCTCCCAGAGGGACTTCGATGATGTCAATGGACAATGGTCACCACACCCTCACTGCTGTGGTGGTGGCTGCTGGATTTAGGAGCCGGGCTCTTTTGTTTTGTTTCACATTAATAAGAACCATTTGAGCAAAAAATAAACATAGGTGTTTGCTCATGCAAGTCCACCTGCTCTCCCCCACCTGCTTTCCCTGTAGCTCAGAATGAGGCCCCTTTACTGGCAGGGGACCTATTATTCATTCACAACAGGGCTCAGTTTCCACTGATGTCTCAAGTGGAGAGGAGGCTAGTCTGGTTCTCTTTTGGTATTAATTCTATACTCTCCCATTTCTTAAGAGCCAGAGATCCCACCCCACCCCCTTCTCTCTCCTCACCTGTCTCCTTCCCCTTCTCCGCAGCTTAGGCAAGCATTGCAAGGCTTTGGGATGGGGAGGGAGAGAGAATACATGGTAAGAATTTTTAAAAATCACTCCATTTTGTTCCCACCTCTCTCCCTCTGTACTCGCCCCATCTCCATCTCCCTTTCCCTCTCATATAGACACCAAGTCTTATGTTTCTGAAAGCTGGGAAATGATGGGATTCAACGTGACCGCTAAGGTCTTTGGGGGATGTTATAAAAATTGTTTGTGAGAATCAGCTGAATCCCCTCACATGGGCTGCCTAAAACAATATACTAAGATGTCAGGGCATCCTACAGTCTCAGTGATTTAAGGGACCTTAGGAGCTCGTCAGTCTAGCAGCCTGCCTTTAGGTAGGTGGGGTATCATCATACTATCATTAGAGCCAAGGAGAAGCAGTTTGGTGGAGTAGTTAGAGCCAGGCAGTGTCAGCAAGATCTGAGATCAAATTCTGCCACCCCACCCTACCTCCTGCCCTCCAGCACATACTAGCTGTGGCTGGGCTGGGGGAGGGGAGGGAGACACATGCAAGGCTTGGTTCTCCCAGGCAATTCTCTAAGACAGAAATTTTCAAAGGGTGGTGACCCCTAAGGGTCCCTGAAACCCTTTCAGGGGGTCTTTGAGGTCAAAACTATTTTCATAATAATACTAAGGCATTACCTATCAAAATGTCCCTTGTTTTTATAAGGCCATAGTTGTGTAAGACTGAATTTTGTCATATACTGTGTCCCAAAAGTCTTAATGCAACTTTAATAGCTTAAAACTGCACTAAGATGTTTGGGATACTCTATATTTTAACTACATAACAATTATAATTTAACAATAACAATAATAGCATTTACATATTACATTAAGGTTTATAAAATGTTTTACAAACACTCTCTCATTTGATCTTAACAACTCTGGGAAATAAGTGCTATTATTATCACTACATTACAGATGAGGAAACTGAGGCACATAGAGGTTAAATGATTTGCCCAGGTCATAAAACTAATAAGTACCTGAGGCAGGACTCAAATGTAAGTCTTCCTAATGCCAAGTCCAATGTTCTATCCACTGTACTGCCCAGTTACCTCAACATACCACCACAGGTTGAATGCAAAAGATGTGAGAATCCAGCTGTCTTCTACTATGCCAAACATCAAAGAGATTTGTGAAATATGCCATTATTGCTAACTTTTTTGTTTTGGAAAATATAATATTAGTTCACAAAAAAAGATTCAACAGAGCTATGAAATAGTTGATTATTATGATAATTATAATAGCTGACATTCGTAAAGCGCTTCAAGGTTTGCACAACACTTCACAAATATTATTTCATTTGATTTTCACTAAAGGGTTGTGAAGTAGGGACTACTATTCCCTTCCTCATTTTACAGATAAGATAATAGAGGTCCTTCCTTGCCCAGTACCACACTTACTCAGTGTCTGCTGTGGAATCCTTCCTGAAGCTTGACTCAGGCCCTGTACCACCCACCTACATAAGTTTCAGAGTCATTTGAGAAACACCAAGGTTAAGCGACTGGACCAGGGTCACATAGTATTGTTTGGTTTGCTTCTTTTGGTCCTTTAGTTTTATTTTTTCAGATCTGCCCCTACTCTGCAACTTATTAGAGTTACTTAAGGCATTTCGTTGTTACTACATGTAAGAAAATAAACTTCATGGGACTCCTGTGAGCATTCCCTCGCCTCTCCTCCAGTCCCCCAGTTCTTCAGGGAGAGGCAGGGAGCCAGTGATTTCTATATCTCTTTAAAATTCAGAAGACTTTGATCCAACTCTCTGAACCTCAGGGTCAGGAGGAAAATAGTACAACTATCATTATCATCTCTCCCTAGATCGTATGCTTTAAGGGCAGGGAGTGTCTTTTGCCTCTTTTTGTATCCCAAAAACTCAGCACTATGCCTGGAACACAATAGGTACTCAATAAATGTTGTTTGGCTGACAGATTACAGGTGAATACACTTGGGCTCAAAGAGTTTGAGTCGTTAGCCCAGGGGTGGGCAGCCCTGAGGCCACGTATAGCCCTGCAGGTCCTCAAGTTCCGCCCTCTGACCGAATCAAAACTTCACAGAACAAATCCCTTTTATAAAAGGTTTTGTTCTGTAAAACTTGGACTCAGTTAAAAGTTCACACCCAAGGACCTGGTGGGCCACCTGTGGCTTCATGAAGGTTCCCCCATTCTTGAATCAGCCCATACAACTACTGATTATCCAGGCACTGTTTTCTGCCTCTGAGTCCAGTGATTGTCCCCATGTACCCTTCTGCAGAGTAAACACAGGCTCTACTCAGCTTCTGCCCCTGAGAAATCCAAGGTCTCCTGTATAACCCTTCTGGGTAGGGGCAGGGCTGAAGCTAAAGGCAACCAGGTTACCCTTGGAGGAAGCATGAGGAGAGAACATCCCACCACTGCATTTCCTGTGAAATTTACAGTAAGATAAAAGGTATACAGAAGACATGCCTAAAATGTAACTTCACGTATCACATCAAGCCCTGGTTCAAAGTGAGTTTCCTCTTGATTGTTAATGTAGGAATACATTTTGTTTTTTGTTGTTTTCTCCCCAGACATAATCCAACTGGGCAGATGGTAAATAGTAGAACGAAGGATTTGGAGCTAGCAGAGATCACCTAAGGCAACATCATCATTTTAAGGATGAAGAAACTTAGGTCCAAGGAAGATATGGACTTCCCCGATGTGCCACAGGCAGAAAAGGACTGAGTCAAGAAAGTTACCTTCCTTTATTACATCAGCCTCCCAGCCAGTCTCCCTTGTCTCTAGGCTCTCCACTCTATGATCCATCCTGATAGCAGCCGCATTAATCTTCCCAAAGCATAGTCCATTCATGTCACCCCTCTGCCCAATAAATTTTAGTAATTCACCATTTGCCTTTATGTAAAATATTTAGCAATTAAAAGTTCTTGATAAGACTGGCCCCCAGCCCATTCACAACCTCCTTCAACTATTCAGTGTTCCAACCAAATTGGCCCACTTGTTCCCAGTATATAACATTCCAATCTCTTGCTTCCACATTTCTAAATGGGCTATCGCCCATACCTGTAATGTTCCCTTATTACCTGTAACACTTGCGAACTTCTACTTCCCTTGGAGGTTCATTTAAAGTACCACCATGATTAACTTATTTTTCTTAATTGCCCCCAGCTGTTAGTGTCCCCTTCTGATTCCTGTGTATTTATTTCATATGTATCCTCTTATTTATAAATCTATCAACATTGATAGCTCTCTGGTAGAATTTAGCTTCTAGGGCTGAAACAATTTCATGTGATATTTTTTTCTTTGTATCCCCCAGAGTTGTGCTAAATAAATGCTTTCTGGTTTATTGATCTCACCTAGTTAGAAAAATTGACCATATTTTCTTCTTCCTAGTAGAAATGTTCTTGAACCTTGAGGTTCAAGCTTCCCAGACAGAAGCCCACTGGCTGGCCTTCTACTCTTTCACATTTGAGGCCCAAACCATGCAGAACATACAATATGATGAGGGAAAGGAAAGAATTGTTCATTTTGTGTTCAGAGGCATATTTTCTAGTTCCTGCCAGGTGCTTAGGGAAAAATCTACAGGAAGAGTCTTATAAGAAACATCCATGTGACAATGATTTATAGTAGACCTGAATGTACTGCTCCAATG
Source organism: Trichosurus vulpecula (assembly GCF_011100635.1). Lineage (NCBI taxonomy): Eukaryota > Metazoa > Chordata > Mammalia > Diprotodontia > Phalangeridae > Trichosurus > Trichosurus vulpecula. Next base: position 63,844,850 of record NC_050580.1, on the reverse strand, counting down.
ACTAAAAAAGTCCAACATGAGTAAATAGTCTCCAAATGACCTACCTCTGGGTAACAAATAACTCCTGCCTCCAACACCTCCGGCAAAGGAAACATCCAGGCCTGGAACCTCAAAGACACTAAGAAACCATAAGAATTGTCCCATACATTGTGGATTTCTATCTCAATCTGGTTTTTTTTAACAGCCCAAACAGGAGAGAAAGGACGAACTCTCAGGGCTAG